>NW_005358943.1:7239851-7264916 GCF_000412655.1 Myotis brandtii | reverse complement strand
GTAGGAATATTCCTACTCTGTCTAGAGTTTGTTATTGTGATTTATTAATAGTCATTGCAAATGCTGGCATCACAGAAACTGTCTTCCAATTAATTTAAATGGGAGGCCAGTGTCAGATCAGGGTCCGGGGTGCAGGGGGTTGGGATTCCTGGCTGGCAGGCCATTGACAGAAAACTGTGCAATGGCTGATTCTGTGAGAAATGGGGCTCCCTCCCCCCTCCTGTCAGGGTCTGGTTTGAAGGCCGGCAATGCCCCCAATCATGTGAGACCAAGAGTTCTGCCAAGCCCTGGCTGGGGCCCAGAGCTCCCTCTCACTGCTGCCGCACCCAGGCCAGGGCCAGGGCCAGGGGAAACTCCCTCCCGCTGGCAGCCCGCTGTTTGGTTGTCGGTCTGGTTGTTTAGGTCTTGACGGCCCCTGGCTTTTTATATATGAGAATGGGCCTCCACACAAGGACTAATAGAGTTTCATTAGCTTGGATACTAAACTACTCTAGACTGTAACATGCAGAGGAAGCTCCAGACATGGCCTACTCCTGGAACCCTGGCTGCTCCTTTTCCAGGACTGGCTTCTCCCAATAAACTTTGATTCCTTTAATCCTTTTTGTCTGCAACTTCATTCTTCGATTTTTGTGAGACAACAAATGGGACTCAGAACACCCACATTTTTGGTTTCAGCATCAGTAATGAAAAATAACATTAAAAATATAGCAGTGCTCTTATACAAAGGCTTCCAGGAAATAGAAAAAAGGAATGCTTTTCATATAGCCTTGGTATGCAAACCTGTCAAGTCCATAACAAATAAAAACTCATTCTAAACTTCTTTGTGAACCTGGATGAAAGAAAAACAGCTTAATATAAGTATAATATATACACTGAATTTTGAAGAAGGACAATACAAACTAACCATTGTGGTTTTGTTTCAGAAATGCAAGATTTATTTAACAGTTAAAAGAAATAAAGGTAGTTTACTTCATAAACATTATACAGAGAAAACATTTATCATTTCAACTGACACAAAAATAATAAAAATGTGACATCATTATAAAAATATATTAGAATAATAGCAATATTATGGAATTGCTTTTATAAGAGAAAGGTCTGTTGAAAAAACTTTAAAACAAATCTCATACTTAAGGATGAAATATTTAAATGTGTTCCCCGAAAATAGAGGACACATACAACACTTTAACTGTCCTTACTATTCAACATTGGAAATAAAACTTCAGCCTATGAAGATAAGTCAAGAAAAGAAAAAAATTGCACCAGGGAAAAAGAAATAAAGTAACTATATATACTATGCAGAAGAATGTATATTTGAAATGATGGGATTAACACAAAAGTCAATAGCAAACCTCAACTACAATTATGTTTAAAGCAGCAAAAGTTACTAAAGAAATTTTTAAAAAGTATACCATTTACAAAATCACAACTATAGAAGAATCATATTTCTTTGACTTCAATATAAAAAAAATTTAAACAGAGAAATTAAAAAAAGTCTAATCATGGAGGGATAAAGCATGATATTGATTGAAAGAATCAATATTGTAAAATTACATCTTTATAAATTATTTAAAGTTTAAATGCAGTCCCTAACATAACCTCAACTGTTTTTTAACAGCTGTATTGAGGTTTAATTTACAAAGCAAAAAAATTCATCCATGTAGAGTATATATGTCAGCGATTTTTAGTATATTCAACAGAGTTTGCAACCATCACTACTAACAAAATTTGGAAAGTATCCAGCCCCCAAAAGTAACAGTGCACCAATTAGCATTCGTTTGTTACCTACCTCCCTTCAACCTTTGGCAACCACTAACCTACCTTCTGCCTCTGTGGGTTGGCCTATTCTTGATAACACATTTAAAGTGACTCACACAACATAAGATCATTTAGAAATGTTGAATGCCACAAATACAACATTGATTTAAACACGTCAGACACTAACAGCAATGAATATCTGCACTTTTGGATGTGTATGTTATTTTCCAATAATTGTTATAGAAAATTATTTCATTATAAAACAAGTGATATAATTCATTTGAAGACATGTGCAATCATAACATTCTTTCCATTTCATGAAAAATAAAGTTACCCAACAGAATCCAAACCCCAAAGCTTATGCTTACAACTATATATTTTTGAAGCTTCACAACTCCATGACGTGAGGCCATATAGGTTTAGCAGAGCACAGTCCCCTTTACCAGATGATAAGTCTTCTGTTCTGTAATGGAGAAAAATGCATTATTTTGTTTTTATTGTGAGGGACCAGTCCATGAAACAACAAATAGCATTTCCATGTAACTGTAATCACAGAATATTTTGAAAATGGGTAATAATATTTTTCATAGAATATTAGTAAGAGTTGGTTATTAGGAAAATTAGATAGTCATTCTTTAATATTTATATCAACTTTTCATCAACTTGGACTAATATTCTTCATGTTTATAATTCAACTTAAACAAAATAATAATACTCTTGAGAATTTTTATTTTTTTAAAATTTTCCTTTTATATAGCATTTAAAAAAACTACTTACTTTAGTTTGAAAGGTGAACCATTTATCAACATCCAAGGATGATCACTGCTGCTACGAAAAACTCCAATCCATGATGGAGGTAATATGGATCTCAGAAATTCCTACCCCAAAATAAAGAATTTTTATTTAAATAATCATCATGAAAGATTATTTTTGTACAGCAAGTAGTGTATTCTTTCAAAAAAATCCTTCATTTTGAGAACAAAATAAGATTGTTGGATCCTAATCTAACAATAAAGATATATTAAGACTTTTTATTAAGGATATATTAAAATCACTTTTCATATTTTCAAAAACTGTCAGCAATGTTTGTACATTTGATTTAAAATTAACTCAAATATTTATGTTTAATGGTCTCATTCTTCTTCTTAATTTAATAAGAAAAATTCTGATTCATGTAATTTAGTAGTTACCCATGTTGACAAAACTAACATAACAAAGCTTAAAATAAGTTTCCAAATACTTAAAGTATTTGATACCATGACTAAATCAATGTCACTTTCTACTATTTCTCAGATAGCAGGTTTTTTAAAAAGGGGATTGTAATTAAGAAAATAAATGACATGAAGGCAAAACAAAAACAAAAACAAAAAAACAAAGAAACATTCTCTGTATCTCACAACATTCTTTAACCAGATAAAGTCCAAATTGACCTGTTTCTGTGTTGGTGGAATCCAGTGGCCAAGGTGTCAGAGACTCATTTTCCTGCTAATTAGAACTCTAAATTCAGGAACTAATTAATGAAAGACACAAGTAAAGGAGAACTCTGAAAGGTGGAATGAGAAAGAGTAAAAGGTTTGGTATTCCAGCAGAGTGGCAGGGGATCTTATATCCCACCCAACAGAAGAAAGCAACGTAGGCCTTACTGTTTCCAATACCCAACCTAGAAATAGGATGTGACTCAAAAAAGCCATTCCTCCCCTGGCCTGCGCCCTCTTGCATTCTGGGACCCTTCAGGGGATGTCAGAGAGCTGGTTTTGGCCCAATCCCACAGGTCAGGCTGAGGGCCCCCACTGCTGCACGAATTTGTGCACCAGGCCTCTAGTAAAAATATAAAATACTAGAGGCCCAGGGCATGAAATTCATGCACGGTGGGGGCGGGGAGGTCCCTCAGCCCAGACTGCACCTTCTCACAATCTGTGACCCCTCGGGGGATGTCCAACTGCCGATTTAGGCCCAACTCCTGTGCGATTGGGCCTAAACCAGCAGTTGGACATCCCTCTCACAATCCAGAACCACTGGCTCCTAACCGCTCACCTACCTGCCTGCCTGATCGCCCCTAACCACTTGCCTGCCTGCCTGATCTCCCTTAGCAACTCACCTGTCTGCCTGGTCACCCCTAACTGCTTGCCTGCCTGCCTGATCGTCCCTATCCACCTCTGCCTTTTGCCCCTGCACCTGGGACCCTGGCTTCCCTCTTCTGGCTGGCTGCGGGCAACTGGGATCTGGGCTTCCCTCCCTCTTGCTGGCCGCAGTCACCCGGGACCCCGGGCAGCTTTGTCTGGGCCCAGGCTTTGTCAAGTAGGACATCTGGAATGACGTCTGGAAGATGTCAGGTCTATCCGGTCTAATTAGCATATTACCCTCTTATTAGTAGATTATAAACTCAAACAGTGAAATTTTATACAGACTTTAAATAACTACAAGTATGTATAAAAATGTGAATTCTACAAATATACTATTGACTGAAATAAGCCTTTAATAAAGTATATGAAATGTTTAACATCTTACCATTTCTTCTTCATTATCTATGTAAAGCAGATTAGAGTTCTTAGAAGCACAGGCCAGCAAACTCTCACTCCATGTTTTATTTTCAGTACTAAAGTAATAGCAATTGTTGGAATACATAAACCACTCCAGTGGACAATGTTCACAATGATATGCTAAAGGAAGATTAAGAATTATAATCCAATAACAATTTGAAGTTTTAAAAATGAAAATTAACTTACACACTTACATAGGTATAAACACATAGGTACATAATATACCTATGCATCCTCCCTGGCTGGTACATATAAAACAAAACACACTCACAGAAAAGGGTATGCCAGATATCCCCTAATTTCTGTGCCCATATAAAGCAAACACATAAACAAATTATCCAATCTATACATGTCCTAAGAGCCGATGACTGAAACTACTTTTTAAGAACAGTAAAATCACTTGTCTCTTATTATATTATAGCAGTAGGGAATTTAAGCCAAAGAGCAACAATGGATGTGGCAATTTAAAATTGATGATTTTTCATAATGTTGCAGAAGAAGGAGCACTCTCTTATAATAATTATTTATGAACATGTATTGCTTATTTTATAATTTATGTTCTCCCAAAAGAGTCTATTATCATTATTGCCTAGCCTAAGATAGAGACAAAATATAAACTTTGCTAATATCAGAACTTTGAAAATTATTATGTACCTTTCTGGTTACTTGTTGTTTGGGAATAATTGTTCTTCTCCAGTATTACAGTAGCTAAAAAAAATTAAAAAATTAAAGTAATTCTTAAAATATCAATTAATCTAAAGAAATCATAATAATTTTTGTTTCTTAGTTTGAAGTTTGTTGTGTTGTCTCAGAGGAGAATTATCTGTAATAAAATTGATTTTACCAAGAAAAATTAATACAGTAATAAAGAGTTAGAGGAAAATATTTTAAAAGCCTAAAGAACCAAACTTCACCATCTCTTACAGTATGGGTTTAACCAATCTCAATATGAATTTGTATTTCTTTATAAGGTCTTTCATTCTCCTAAAGCATGTCTTTGAGATATGAAATCAAATATATGACTATATGTAAAATACTCTTTACAAACATTATGTTATTTATGCATTTGCTAAACTCAGAATAACCATTCCACATTTATTCTAAATGCATGCTTTAATATGAAAATTCTATTCCATAATATTATGAATTGTTTAGAGGCACTGGTAATCATTAAAGTGAAAAGTGCTGTATAATCTTACAAAAATTTACTTACAGGGAGTAACAGTTACCCTTATCACAGCGGACATCAGGACAAGGCAGATGACCCCTAGGATCCCAGCAATGAGCTTCTCTGGAGGTGATGGTGAAACTGCAAGGAGAGAAATTGAAACACTGAGAAAGGAGAGAGAGAGACAATTGTTTTAGACAGTTTACATACAGGGAATCAAATACATAAACTTGGATCCTAGACCCATACCTACCACTGTAATCTTCCTCTCAGAATATACCATTGCATTTTCAGGAGATACAATGCTCCATGATTGTTGGCCAAAAACTACACCTTACAGCAATACCTGAATAGAATCCATCCTCAGCTTTCATCTTAGAATACTGTATTACAACTTTAAGCGCTGATTCTCACAAATGAAAAATATGTGAGCTAATGCCCTACTTTCCCCCACATCTCTGCACCCCAGCTTCACAGACTAGAACAGTTATACTGAATGTGTTACCTTTGGAGTGGTCCGTCTTGTCCCTCTCTTGAAGATCCTGGGAAGCATTTTGAAGAGCTAATTCTGCATAGGTTATTTCCTGCTCAGTTACTGGAATGGAGCTTTGAGTGCCCTTAGGTTTCCTTTGCTGTCTCTTGGCTGACTTGGCCAAATTCAGTTCTGCATAGGTTACTCTTTGGTTATTCATCTCTGCAGCTGGGTGGTGTTTGAAACTGTGCTCTAAGTTAAGCGTATGTATGAATAATTGGTACCTGTAATGCAGAGCTCCCTTACAGGAAAACTGGGCGGGGTAGAGGTTGAGTATAGGGCTCACTTCTAAGTTGAAGAATCTGAAGTTCTGGTTCTAAATTCCCTAGAGGTTTAAACAAGTGTCTCATGGTAAAGTACTCTTTGAAATATATTCTATACCTTTGTCAATATGTTATTTGTTGGAGCAATAAAAACATAATTAGTGAGGAGTATAGACATACATAAATAATATCATCCTCATTAATTTAAAGTCAAAATCCCCAGAAGTATTTTGACACCATTAGAATGTCTGTCATAGAAATTAAATGTTTTAGTAGAAAAAGAGACACAATATTTATGAAAAATTTGAGAATACTGTATTACAACTTTAAGCGCTGATTCTCACAAATGAAAAATATGTGAGCTAATGCAGTACTTTCCCCACATCTCTGCACCCCAGCTTCACAGACTAGAACAGTTATACTGAATGTGTTACCTTTGGAGTGGTCCTTCTTGTCCCTCTCTTGAAGATCCTGGGAAGCATTTTGAAGAGCTAATTCTGCATAGGTTATTTCCTGCTCAGTTACTGGAATGGAGCTTTGAGTGCCCTTAGGTTTCCTTTGCTGTCTCTTGGCTGACTTGGCCAAATTCAGTTCTGCATAGGTTACTCTTTGGTTATTCATCTCTGCAGCTGGGTGGTGTTTGAAACTGTGCTCTAAGTTAAGCGTATGTATGAATAATTGGTACCTGTAATGCAGAGCTCCCTTACAGGAAAACTGGGCGGGGTAGAGGTTGAGTATAGGGCTCACTTCTAAGTTGAAGAATCTGAAGTTCTGGTTCTAAATTCCCTAGAGGTTTAAACAAGTGTCTCATGGTAAAGTACTCTTTAAAATATATTCTCTACCTTTGTCAATATGTTATTTGTTGGAGAAATAAAAACATAATTAGTGAGGAATATAGACATACATGAATAATACCATCCTCATTAATTTAAAGTCAAAATCCACAGAAGTATTTTGACACCATTAGAATGCCTGTCATAGAAATTAAATGTTTTAGTAGAAAAAAGAGACACAATATTTATGAAAAATTTGAAATCCCATAGTAAAGACCAAGTGCTCTAAGGGTGGAAAATAGTAATGTTGGCATTTATATTAATTTCCTGCACTGAATTATATTTATTTACTGACTTGCATTTATTTATTGAAGTGGTTACCAAATGTCTTTAATTTGAATGGTTGATGAGTTCTAAGAAATAAGTAAAAATTTAAAGAAATATGTTATATGTTGAAAAAAAGTTACATGACACACTAAACTTACCTATAACCTAAAAAATAATAAAAATAAACAAGTAAAATATTTTAAATAATTATTTAAAAAATAGTTGATAATTGATTTAATGGGCAGGATATAAACCCATAAGATGGTCAGGTATAGGTCCTTGATGGAATCACGTTGTTGATTCAAACTTTTAGGAAGACCCTTTGGTCGTTAATGTCAGTGAAAGTCACTTTAGTTGTGTAAACAATTGCAGTAATCTAGATAATGTAATTTAATAATACAGTCAATGGGCTCTGTAGTCAGAGAGACAGGAATTAATTCTGTCTATGATACTTACAATGTGTGACCTTTAAAAATTTCCCTACTGACAAGTAACCTACTTTACTAATCAAAAATGAAATAAAATGTAAGATATGTTGCATGTAAAATTTAGCACTCCACCTGACACATAAACTCTCAATAAATGTTAATTATCTTAAGTATTATTTTAGTCACAATTTCCAAGGTATTATTTATACTTCATAATATTATACACTGTAAAATAATTCAGTAAGCAGATTCTCTTTAATCAGTATGGCTGATCCTTTTTGCACTGTTTGTTCAAATTTTTAAAAAGTATTTTGACTGTTTATAATTAAGTTTAGTTTAGCATTTTTACAGAAGCTACTTCATCCTGATTTTTAGTAAAAATCAAGCTGCTTTTAATCAGTCTCAATAAGTGTATAAGGAATTGTGTCTGGCCTGCAACATGCAATGAACTCTTTTTTAAGTATCTATTTAAAAGCTTGGGCAAAATATAAATTAATATATTATTATGCCAAAAAAAATCCCCTTGTAATGATTACAAAATCCCAAACTAATTATTCCTTCTCATGTTTATTGCTTTCACTTTAAATTATTCTGATGTATAAACCCAATTATGCATGTGTGTATGCGCTTTATTAATTTCCTACAGACACTAATTTGAACACTTAAATATTTCAACATATTTCATATTTTATGGTTGCTTCTTACCCTGAATTATTCAAATAAGAACACTAATTTTCCACTTTGATTTTGTTGTATATTAGTTGTCCCTCACAGCTAGCCTTTGTTTTCTCCCACTGTATGAGATGGGCTGGTAGAGAGACAGGAGAGTAGGGACACATACCTTCTGTAGGCCAGAAAGTCGCGCATCCTTTAGTGGGGAGGCAAGGTGACTATCGCAAAAGAGCCCCGTTATAGCTGGGTAATAAAAGGAGAATTTAAAAACATAAATTCAGGACCAAACTAAACAATATCTCTGATCTTCACAGATTGCCCTTTAAAGGCTCAGAGTGAAGCAATAGTGGAAAAAGTAAACATCTTATCAATATGTCACTTAAGGTTTGAAAAGGTAATTCTCACACTTTGGCTATTTTGAAATCAGTTTATCACATCACACATCTCCAGAATATGAGACTTTGGAGATTGAAAGTACAATCACACCTCTAAGTGTGTCATTTAGAGTATTCATTTTCAAATGCCTCTGAGAAATTGTCGTCATATTCTACAAATATGGAGGTCACAGAGGCTTAACCACCCATGCAGTTCATTTGTTTCCATTTCAGTCACAAACACTGAAAACGTATGTCTGTTAGGTACCTTAAATTTAATTTTTGAACAAGGTTGCTAAATCTTGGCATTAAATACTTCTTTTTCTTATATCCTTATTATTTCATTTGTATTATCATAGAAAATTTTCTAAAAATTCCAATCAATTATCAACAAGAATTTAATGGTATTCATCACTAATTATTCTGAGAAATTATCAAATTTTTAACTATATTGTACCTGTCACCATCATTTCCAAAATAACATAGCTATTTCTCTGACTGTTTTTAATTTTATTTTTCAATTACAGTTTACATTCAATATTATTTTTGTATTAGTTTTAAGTGTACAGCATAACGGCTGGACAATCATATATTTACAAAGTGACTTCCAGTACCCACCTGGCACCATACATAGTTATTAAGAGTATTATAACTACCAATTTGTACTGCTTAACCCCTTCATCTTTTTCACCCAGTCCCCCAAGCTCATTACATAAAAGGGTACGGTTTTTTTTTTTTTTTTAGTTTTATTCATTTCAAACGGGCCGGATCTGGCCCACGCCATAGTTTGCCCACGGCTGAGTTAGACAATCATAGACTGAACTAAGTATTTCCCTCAATATTGAAAGTATGGTTAAGGCATATTGAATTAATAACCTTGAATGGGGGGAAGTGGAAAAATAAAAAATATATATTTCATCTTAAAGAAGGTTTAAAAGTAATGTATATTTGAAGTTATAAATAGAAAAAAAATAGTAAGTGATAGATTTTGACCCAAACAAATAATATTAAATATCTATATATATAAAAGCCTAAGTGACCGGATGACCGGATGACTGGACAACCAGCTGGTAGCTATGACATGCACCAGGGGGCAGATGCTCAACGCAGGAGCTTCCCCTTGGTGGTCAATGTGCTCCCACAGCAGGAGCGCCGCTCAGCTGACACACGGGCACCAGACACTGGACTGACGGCTGGCAAGCGCAGCTGCGGTGGCACAAGCCTCTCCAGTGGACACTCCCCCTGCACACCCCAGCAGCGGTGGTGGCAGGTGGCAGGCACAGTGGGGCCAGGATGAGTGAGAGTGGCACAGCACCCAGCCTGGGCTCAGGATCCTCCCTGGCTGCCTGCTGCTTCGCGCACTACTTCATGCTGTGTGTGATCGACTGGAGAGCAGGCTGGAGCCAGACAAGCTGGCTGGTAAGACCAAACTGTGGCAGCGTGGAGGTCCACTGGTCCCCACAGGCCAGGCCAAGGGATCCCACCAGGGCACGAATCTGTGCGCCGAGCCTCTAGTAAATAGAATAATTTTCTATTCAAATATGAAACATGCTTTCCATATATATCTATGTTGTTACAAATGGCAGGATTTTCTTTGTCTTTTACATTTTTAAAATTTGAATTTGTTTGGGGTGACCTTGGTTAATAAAATTACATGTTTCAGGGGTACAATTCTATAATACATCATCTGTATATTGTATTGTCTGTTCACCACTCTAAGTCAAGTTCCTTTCATCACCATTTACCCTCCTTTAACCTGTCCTATTTCCCCCACTACCCTTTCTTCTGGTAATCACCATACTGTTGTCTATGTAGTTTTTTTCTTAATTCCTTCACCCTTTTCACCCAGAGAGAGTCCCACACCCTCTGGCAGCTGTCAGTGTATTCTCTGTATCTATGAGTTTGTTTATATTTTGCTTTTTATTTTATTTTATTTATTAGATTCCATATATAAGTGAAGTCATATGGTATTTGTCTTTCTCTGACTGGCTTATTTCACTTAACATGATACTCTCCAGTTTCTGAAGAAATCTAAAACACTAATTCGAAAGAATATATGCACCCCTGTGTTCACTGCAGTGTTATTTACAACTAGAGTCCCAGTGCATGAAATTTGTGCAGGGGAGGGGGCTGTCCCTCAGCTCGGCCTGTGCCCTCAGGGGATGTATGACTGCTGTATAGGTCCTAGGGATCAGGCCTAAACCTGCAGTCAGACATCCCTCTCATAATCTGGGATGCTGAATGCATCAGTGACCATACTTTTCATACAGGTGAAAGGCATCTTGCCTTTGTATGGGCAGCTACATTTTTTTTGCCCTGATTATAAAAAGTAGTACATAACATGATCTTTCTGAGGCAGTAGTACCATTTTCCCCATCTTATGGGTGGAAAACTGAAGCAGAGATAAGATAAGTAATTGGCTTTGTCACACAGTTATAAGTGTCAGAATCAGGACTGACCACAAAATGTGCAAGCCAGAGTCCATGCATGTCATTGCTGCATCATCCTGTTTTTTCAGTGTTAGAGTAGCCTTGCCAGGTTTTAATTTTTAAACCTAAGAGACTGTTCCCAATGTATAGAGTAGGGACTCTAGGCATGGCCGGTGATCAGGGCCGATCTGTGGGGCGACCAGTGGGCTGGGCCATCAGGGAGGACCCCTGCTGGCACCCACCTTGGTTGGTGGACTGGCACCACCCGCTGTTCAGCCCTGCTCCCCCATCGCCGGTCGCCTCCCTCTCTGGGGGAAGACACTCAACAGAGGAGCTGTCCCCAACCAGATTCTATGTTCCTTATTGCTTATCATACTATGACTTGACATATTGTAGACAAGCAGTAATGCTACTTAAGAGTGTTATCAGACAATAAATTACAAAACATTCAATAACTTGAGTTTGAACATCTTGAGATACTTTCTGGAGAAAAAAACAAACTTAACTCCCTATGCTTAAAAATTTACAAATGAATGAAATGCTAAATATATATATGTATACACTAATAAAAGGGAAACATGCAAATTGACCATCCCTCCACTACTCCCACCAGCCAATCAGGGTGAGTATGCAAATTAACACAACAAAGATGGTGGCAGCCATGGAGCTGGAGGCTTGGGTTGCCCCCAGTGTCAGAGGAAGCCAAGCTTCCCACTTGCCCTGGCTGCAGCTGAAGGAGTGGCTGGGGGCTTGGGTCTCCAAGCCAGCACTCAAGGAGGGGCTAGGGGCCTGGGTCTCTGGGGGGCGTAGCCAGCCTGAAAACAGCCCTCAGTCCCTCACCGAGGCTGGCCAGGCATCCCAGTGGGACCCCCCCCCACCCTGAAGGGGCTCTGGCCAGCCTCAAAATGGCCCTCAGCCCCTTACCCAGGCTGGCCACACCCCCATGGAGTAAGAATCCCCACTGGGTGGCCTGGCCAGCCTGAAAACAGCCATCATCCCCTCACCCAGGCTGGCCAGGCACCCCAGCAGGAATCCCCATCCTGAAGGGGGTGTGGCTAGCCTGAAAACAGCCCTCAGCCCCTCACCTAGGCTGCTTATGCCCCATTGGATGAGGGTCCCCGCTGGGGGGCATGGCCAGCCTGAAAACAGCCATCGGCCCCTCACCCAGGCTGGCCAGGCACCTCAGCAGGAACCGCCACCCTGAAGGAGGTGTGACCAGCTTGAAAACAGCCCTCAGCCCCTCACCCAGGATGGCCATGCCCCCCAGCGGGGACCCTCACCCCATGGGGGCGTGGATGGCCTGCAAACTACCACAGGCCCCTTGCCCAGGCCGCCCAACACCGCAAGGGAACCCCCACCCTCATCCGGAACACCCTTCAGGGCAAACCAGCCAGCCCCGGCCCGTGCACCAGACCTGCTTACTAATAAAATGGTAATTTGCTAATTAGACTGGGAGACCTTCCAGGAGACCTTCCGGACATTCTTCTGGACAAAGCCATGGTTTCAGTGCCAAGGTAGAGGCAGTTAGAGGCCAAGTTGTGGGTAATCAGGCCAGGATGGGACGGAAGTTGTAGATGATCAGGCCGGTGGAGGTGGCTGTTGGGGGTGATCAGGCCAGCGGGGGGGGAGGGTAGTTGGGGGTGATCAGACCAGCAGGGGCAGTCAGTTGAGGGTGATCAGGACTGTGGGGGGGCAGTTTGGAGTGAGCAGGCCAGCAGGGGGGCAGTTGGGGGTGAGCAGGCCAGCGGCAGGGAGAAGTTAGGGGTGAGCCGGCCAGCAGGCAGAGTGGTTAGGGGCAATCAGGCAGGCAGGCAGGTGAGTGGTTAGGAGCCAGTAGTCCCAGATTGTGAGAGGGATGTCCGACTGCTGGTTTAGGCCCGATCCCTGTAAACCAGCAGTAGGACATCCTACCAGGGGTCCCAGATTAGAGAGGGTGCAGGACGGGCTGAGGGACACTATAAAAAATAAAAAAAAAAAAAAAATATATATATATATATGTATATTATATATATATATATATATATATATATATATATATATATTACATATATATATATATAATTAAGAGAAAGCAGAAAATTTATTTGTAATATTTGTTTGAGAAAAATTCAGGGAAAATACAAAATAAAGACAAACTTTAAAAATAATATATATCAAAAAGAAAAAATAATAATAGATTTGGCCAGACAAAAGAAAAACAAGATATTTATAACTTATATAACAGGTGATGGATAATCACATATATTAAGAGCACATACAGACCAATAAGTAAAAGACAGCCAATATTGGCAAATGGGCAAAAAATGTGTCAATAGACATTTAACACACACACACACAATCCCAAAATTGATTAAAATGTGAAAAAATGCTAAATTCTCACTGGTAATAACTGAATACAATTTAAGTAAACTGATCAGTAATTTTGGCCATGATACTGATAGCATTAATGACCTAATATATTAGAAAAAAATAGATACCATAAGGTTGGAAAATGTGTTTATTAGTGGTTATGTAGAAAGGTTTGAGTATACAAATCTGCATATTTTCTCTGTACATAAATTTCTCATGCTAAATAATAAATTAATGGCTCTGGTGAGTCAAATAGAGAAGTCCATAATAAGATTTTCAGATATCAGTGACTGATGTCTTTTAAAAAAGAAAGCTTTAAATATGCATTGCATATCAGAGAATATTATAGTCATTAAAACAATAAGAAATAATGTATATGCAATGGCATTGAAGTAATTCTAATATATACATTTTAAAGAAAAGGCATTTATTTATTATTTTTTAAATATATTTTTATTGATTTCAGAGAGGAAGGGAGAGGGAGAAAAATATAGACACATCAATGATGAAAGAGAATCATTAATTAGCTGCTTCCTATACACACCCCCACTGGGGATCAAGCCCCCATCCCGGGCATGTGCCCTGACCAGGAATCAAAACTTGACCTCATAGTTCATAGGTCGACACTCAACCACTGAGCCCTGCTGGCCAGGCAAGAAAAAGCCATTTATTAGCTCATTCTGTGTTAGTGAGATACACATGGTATGTTTATAGGGAAAATAATCTTTATTTATTAAAATATGAGAAAGTATAACCTGTATAATGTGCATTTTAATATATAATATAGAGTATGATAGTAATAAAATCAATTTCTTCCTAGAATTGTTAATTAAGAGTCTTTCCCACCATAGATTTTTTAACAATATGTTTGTTATTATTTATTTCCAGGTGCTTCAGCAATGGAGCTCCTATGAACTCTGACAATGTAATCCTATGAACTCTGACAATTCTGTTAAGTTTTATAAAGATATAAAATACCACTCTGAAAAATAATGGGGACTAACCATCACAAAAGAGATGAGTGGGGAGGAGATAAGAGGGAGAGAGGAAGAGGGCAAGAAGGATTGATTGCAAGAGAGAGACCACACCAACTGGGGCCTTGGGTTGGGAGTGTGGGAGCAGTGATGCAACTGCCCTCCCCTCTTCCACTCCTCTTCTTCATCTGATCAGTGGGTCAGAGCAGGGAGGAACCCAGGGCTGAGGGGTATCCCCTGTGGGTCAAATCTGAAGCTATCGTGTTGCTGTAGGTTGTAAGGATGGAGGACAAAATGTTTCAACTGAAGAGATAAGTACTGTTTCCACTAAACCTAGAATTGTCTCCCATACAAATAGTCCTGATCAAGTAGCACACAAATGTTCTAAAGAAGTAATTAATTGATTTTCAGGTTTTTAGATGACCTGTGACTTAGTCTACAGGAAAATTCTATCTATATTAGGCCTTACACTTTAGTTGACCAGCATTGTCATTGTATATCTCAATGTAATCCTATGAACTCTGACAATTCTGTTAAGTTTTATCCAGGTCATGTTATCCAATTATAATGCCTGCTATGCTGTTCTCTCTCAGGACAGAGCAAGATATCTAACTGCAAGTGAGACTTCTATTTTTCAGGTGATTCTGTGAATTTTGGCCTATTCAATCACATAATTTCTGTCAACTTGGATTTTCAATCATAGAATGTCCACCACAAGGAAGAGAAGAGAATGGAATCAATGGCAGTAGGATATGTGGTAATTTGATCAACCTTTACAACCTATTTTCTTAACTATTTATCCTAAACTTAATGGACGCTCTATCCACTGAGCCAAACCGGCTTCGGCCAACCTATTTTCTTAACTATTTATCCTAAACTTAATCCTCTGTCACACATATAAACCCAGAAACCAAAATCAGGAAGGCCACCAGACTTCTCACATTTACATGCCCATTAGCTCACCTAACATTTCAGAATCACTAACAATTTACTAAGTAGCTCACAGTCTTGTGCCAAAGGCCAATACAACATCCATAATATTTCAACAGAAGCTCAAAAAATTAAAATCAAATCAAAATTAGCACATAGAAATCATTCTTCAAATTTGCGTTCTTGTAGACTTATAACCTCCAGAAGTTCCTCTTAGGTCAATAGCTAGACTTTAAATAGAAATCAGCCCACTGTTTACACAGCTGCCAGCACCACAAACATTGATATGGTGATGTCAAGGAATCAATCTAAGATCTATATTTTAGCTAATAGCAGGAAATAAACATGTTATGTGGAATCAGCCCACTTTTTTCATATCCACAGACTCTGCAGCATCTACTGTCTGCAGGAATATGTCTGGGCAAGTGAGTATAGATGCTTGCTTTATTCTTCATCACCCTCTCACAAGCTGAGCATAAGCACTATCTTTGCAATTTCTCCTCCATTGCTGCTCATTCAACCCAAGACAACATATACTTTCAAAATTATAGTTTCTTCAAACAAACTCCTTGCAGTTTCACTAGGGATGTTGTTCTCATTTTGAACTTACAAATCTTGTAAACTGTTCTGATCATTATGTGTAAACAGTATTCAGCACCTTATGGACCCTACTTTAGTAAATGTGGATGGAATAAGTGAAGTATGGAAGTTCAGTATGGCACCTGCAGCTGCTGCTTACCCACAGACTTTATCGGAAGACCAGAGGCCAGACTAGAACAACTTCAAATAGACTTTGAGAGTCAAGAGAGTTGGCTGGATAAACTAAAACTTAAGGACAATGAAATTAAGAATACAACTTGAAGGCACCTAAAAAGATCACATTTCATATCCCCAATACCTTCACTTGAATAAATGTAGCAATTGAGAAGTTTTAATAGACAACTCCCGACTGAGGTGGGCTGCTTAAAGACATTGCTTGGTGTTTTTCAAGTCTGAAGACTACATTTTAATCTCAGCATTATCCATAACTTTTCTGATAATATTAGATCCATAGATTCAGTGCCACCAAAATTCAAAACTCAAAGGTCCACTATTGAAGCAACTCAAGACATAAAGAGGGAGCCCAGGAGAATCGCACTATTAATGCCATTTGAACCATCAACTTTATCCATTGGAAACAGTGTGAGGGTCCAAGGCATTTCTGAGTTAAAAGTCCCTATATATTTTCTAAAACCAAAGCTAAAGTTCAAGAAAACATACTGACATTATGTTTCACTAATACATAAGATGTTTCCAAATTGAAAGTGTGATAATGTGGTATTGTCCTAATGTTAAATGTCAGCCCACAGAGCTATAATACCTCAGTTTAATGTTATAGGCAGTAGAAATTCACAACATGAAAGTTTAGCTGTTGAAAGACTTGGTCACACATTGCCTACATTATCCTGTGATGGATAATTCAGTAATCTCTGCAGCTTTCATGGATACGAATATAGTTTCTAACAAAAAGTTAATAAAAATTTTGATATAATTCATATCTACATAACCCCATAACCTTTCAGATTCCCCTCCTCTTATGTATGTATGGAGGAATTTTCTATGCTGAAATGTAGGAAAGCTTAGGCTTCTTTCTTCTTCCTTTCTAAAATATTTGTGAATATCTTTAAATCAATCTCATTTTCTCTGCTTGTGTCTTATTCACTTTATTGCTCTAAAAAGTTCTCCATTTTATCCTCTTTTTAGTATTTCTGTTGTCAAGAAATATGTTTACAGAAATAGTTGGATTTCAATCTTTCCATTATGAAATTCACAGATAATTCAGGTCATTATTTCAGCCAAACAATAAGTAGCACCTCTGACCATGTTGACGTAGGCTGCGCTACACATCCTCTGAAAGCCACAGAGTCCACCACAGCCTTGGCAGTGCTAGTGTTTGCTGTTCACCTACAGGTGTGACCAAAGATGCCTCCTGCTGCACACACTCACAATGGTTTACAATGGCTTTTCTATTTATTCTACTATTATATATATGTAGTTTTTGTATATATTCAATGTTATTGGTCATATTTCACTTGTGTTTCCTGA
Organism: Myotis brandtii; assembly: GCF_000412655.1. Taxonomy (NCBI): domain Eukaryota; kingdom Metazoa; phylum Chordata; class Mammalia; order Chiroptera; family Vespertilionidae; genus Myotis; species Myotis brandtii. The sequence goes on along the minus strand of NW_005358943.1, from coordinate 7,247,314 downwards.
GCATAGGAGTTATATCATCTCTTTTTCAATTACTCATAGCCCCTGAGAGCCAATAAATATTTTATATTTTTGTTACTTTTTTTTTACTTGATAGGCATATGAAAACAAGAGAGAAAGGCTTTAACCTTTAAGGCCTTATGGGAGAGACAATGCAGGTGCCAATAGAGGAAACCAAAAAAAGAAGCAGAGCTTGGACACCCAGTTCCCCAATCTTAATTCCAGCTCAGTTCTTTCCAGTTTCAGGAACAAATTCTGAGCTCAGCAGCCCATCTGCCCCACCAAAAAATGGCATTGGCACCTCTGAAAATCCATATCCCCAAGGAGATAGGTTTGTGTTTTGAGCTGAGGTTGAGAAGGGGGTGTTTAATAGGTCAAAAGTGAGAGACATAAGAGACCAGATTAGGTGAGCAAAAAGAAGGACCCAGCTCTATTGTGTTGCCTGAACATCTAACCCGAGAACTGGGGTCACATCTCTGCTTTGACATCATGGCTGGGGTCTGACCTTTTGAAGACTCATCAGGAAATGGCTTGTTCCCAGCATTGTTGAGCCATATTTGGAGGGAATAATCGCCTGTTGCTTCCACACAATGGGGCCCTTGTTTACTTCCTTGAACCAGTATCTCCTGAGATTGAGTGACAGCCCAAGAGAGGATGTGGGGTTCCGGATGGAAGCTGAACTCTTCTTAACTATTAAAATATACACTTTATTCCATTGTGCCCAAGCCAGGCTTAGAAGTTTCCTGCTCATGCACATGTGCTGAGTTGGTGTCTGTGGGGAATCGTCCCCATGAAGCATATGTACGTACTACTGCTGGGTAAGGCTCCTTGGTCCTGGTTCACCTTCACCCAGGCCCAAGCATGATTTGATTTGGGCCGTTGACCCTTCAAACCAAAGAATTTCTTCTGGTCGTTTCTGTAGCTGTCTTCTCAGAGCTGTGCCCTTCCAGTTGAAAGATCTGATGAAAGAGCTGTTCTGACATTTGTCAGTCTGTTCCATGTATCCATGCTTCTAGTTCTGTTGTATTCGTCAGTTTATTTTGTTCATTAGATTCCACATATAAGTGAGATCATGGGATATTTGATATGATATCTATCTATATAAAAAATTAATATGCTAAGTGTCCTTTCCACCCTCTGGCTGGTCGCTATGATGTGACCAACCAGGGACAGACACTCAATGCAGGAGTTGCCATGGCACGCACAGACAAAAGGCACCATGGGCCTGGCGCCCACAAAGCAGCAATTGGCTTCCCCCAAGTGGGACACAGGCCCTGCCACCACCTCGGAGCGACAGCCCACCAAATCACAGCTGACACTGCCCAGACCTCATGGTGCAAAATGCTGCCCACAGCCCAGCCCAGCCAGGAAATGGTGGCTGTGGGTGCCGGGTAATGACGTCACATAGCAACACCTGGCTTCCTCTTCCTAGGATGACTAGCGTCTTTGCGGTTTCTTCAGCCCAGGAACACAGGTGGAAACATTATACACTCTAATCAAATTTCTGTGAAGCGTTCTCCCGTACCTCATCTTATTTGAAGTCCTGGAGTAGGTAGATAGGAGACTCAGTGGAATCCTATTTTTCTTCTCATTAGCCAGAAAATGGAGATTTAGAAAGCTTAGAAACTTGACCAGACTGAAAAGAAGTAAGAAATGGTGGACCTTGAAAATGACTTCCGGTTTTCTCTCTGCACAGAATCTAGTCAAACACTGCTGCAGTTAAATATTTTACCCTCTGTTCTTCCTGTGTGATCTACAAAAATAATCTATTTCATGTTATGTTTGCTACTGTGTGGCTGACAATTACCTGTAAGAGAAGTTGAGGTGCTTCACTGGGCTGGAAAAAGTTAAGTTAAATCAGAAAGCAGGTTTAATTAAACAAGTTTATTCTATAGCTATAAAAGGCCAAGTTGACTAGCACATGCATGATAAATATAAAGCTCTCACTGGCACCAATCACACGCATGTGTTTCCATCTGTCATTGTCGATCATGAATTTGGCTAACACTTCTATTATAAAGGGCAAATAGCGATATTAAAATATTTCTTCTAATCAATTTCATTTCAATGTGCACCGGGCCACTAGTATATAAATAAAATCCAAAAGTGAAATGTATTGATGTAGGAAGTAATTTAACATTGTATATTTTCAGGAAAATCTTACATGATGATGAAAAGTAAATTTAGTAGATATTTATCTAAGAAAATTAACATTGAAAGAGACTAAAATAAAGAATGCTCCTAGAAAGAAGCTTGTAGCTAGGCATTCCATTATTTAGATAACAAAATTATCTATAAAAATAGGTGAGTGAAAAAGAACAATTGTTTACACTTTACTTTTGCTTCTTCTGAATTTTTGGTTTGTGTACAAATTTTATGTCTTTTGGGATATTTCTATCAGTTTGGAGTATTGTCTTGGTTTCCTTATGTTTCATGGTTGGTTTTTATGGGAGAAAATTTGCATCAGCTTAAATGTTTTGATTCTCCTTTCCTGTATTCCTCCTACGATATCTTCAAGTAGGCGAACATATCTTTTAGTGGACTGGTACTGTGGTTCGGTAGTTTGTTCGATTCCTAGCTCGAGAGTGTCCTCTTCTGTTAGGATATTGTAATGCAGCCTCTCAAATGGATTTGAGAGAGAGAGGAAGCTTGGACGGTGTTTTTAAAAATGTCGGTTTGCCCAACATACATCAACACCCTCCCTACTTTACATGCATATACTTGCTTATTTTTCCCTTCACTGCACAGGTTCCAGATGTGCTTCTTCCTTCTCTCTCCTTTTCAATTCAGAGTGTTGCCTTTCCAAGACTGACTCTTAAGAGTAAGAGTCCAAAATGCATTTTTAAGTCTTTTTCTTGTACCCGGCACCTGATCTACTGGGACTCCTTTTTAGGATTTTCACAATCTGTGTGGTCTTTTACTTTCTGCAGAAGTCCTCAGTTTCTCTAAAACCCCTACAGCTTCCAAAAAATTAGTTAGAAATGACTACACTAGAAATTTGCTGTTATTTTTCTATTTACAGGTAATTTGAAGTTTTTGTGTTTTCTGGCTCTTAGTCATGCTCAATTGATGTGAATTTTGTGTTTATTTTTTCGCGTCATAGGTACAGTTTTTTTACGCTATTTTAGGAAATTTGGATTTAGATAAGTCGATTACCTCTCTCTCTCTATCAATATTCTTTAGATGGCTCTCTACCCACTTTTGAAATTATAAAAGAAAACAGTAACTACCCCTGCCTTCCTTTTCCTTACTCATGGCCTTCATGTCATGAAGTAAAAAACAAAACAAAAAAACAAAAAGGTAGAACGCTATTAATGTTTTGCTTTTCTATAACCTGGTTAAACCAGTAAGTTATTTTAATTTCTTATACAGAAATTAGAGCCCTATTAATCTGTCATGTGTTTTATTTAAAAAAGAATAATTATACTGCCAAGAAGGCATTTAACAACTGAAAAGATGGAGAATTACAGTTATCTAAGAGAATGTGAAATTTTAGATGATTTAATTCTCAAAATTAAAACAGAATTTTACATGGATTAGCCAAGACATTCCCTGACTACTTTATTTAAACACAGTCCCTCCTTTGGCATTGCAAAATACCCTTCACTGATTTATTTTTCTCACTACCACTTATGATCACTCATTACATATATAATTTGCACATTCACAGTCTGACTTTTCTCCACCATAATGCCACTCCATGTGGACAGCACCTCTTCTTAGTTTTGTCCATTTATATATTTTGAGATCCTAGAAGAATGCCTGGCATGAAAGAGGAGCTCAGTAGATATTTGTTGGAAAAAAAGAAATTTGAAAAAAATATGTCCTTGAAACAATATAATTACAATCTTAAATTTCTTTAAAGAATATGCACCGTATATAACTCAGATGAAAAGATGACGAGGAAAAAAAGACATAAAGTAAAGCATATTTGGTACAGTCTGTTAGAACATTTCCAGTTCTGAATTGTGTATGTACAATCTCCAATACAGCTGCTGTGAACATGCCACTAAAATATCTGTAGAAGTAAACTGTCAATATGGACAATCAACCTGATGCTGCCACCTTCCCTTCTGCAGAGCACTAAGCTTTTAGATCAAGAGTGTCACCAGAGATAAACACACCATCATCAGGTCTGCGCTCAAAGAATTTGCCCAGGGGAGATGTAGGCCACAGAGGAGTTCCACACTCCTCCCACCAGGAACTGAAGGTTGTGGAGGACAAGGTAAATGGCACTCAAAGATGTTCACATCCTAACTCCCTTGTGAACATGTTATCTTATAAGGCAAGTCTTAGGTGAAGCATTTAATTAGCTGATCCTATTTCACATGCTAGGATTCAGAAAGAAGTATTTCCCCTCCCTTTTCATCTTCCTTGGTGAAATGCAAAAGCTAACTAACAGCCAGCACCGGTTTGGCTCAATGGCTAGAGCGTCGGCCTGCGGACTCAAGGGTCCCAGGTTCCATTCTGGTCAAGGGCATGTACCTTGGTTGTGGGCACATCCCCAGTGGAACATGTGCAGGAGGCAGTTGATCGATGTTTCTCTCTCATTGATGTTTCTCACTCTTTATCCCTCTCCCTTCCTCTCTGTAAAAAATCAATAAAATATATTTTTTTTAAAAGCGAACTAACAATTAGCATCAAGCCTCTGATCTCCATTATTGTTTCAGTGTATGCCACTCAATCTTAGGGAAAGTTGGGTGTTGTGACTATTAAATATGCATTATTCTTCCTATTGGCTCTAAAGCTATGGGAATATAATATTCATAGCATCCGTAGCTGTCTTATGACCTCAAGTAGGTGATCTAATTATGAAGTCAGTTGACATAAGACAAGAGAGTTAAATGAATTTTAAGTGTGGGCAAAAATATCTCATGAAACTCTTAAACTCTTAGAGCTTCACTAGCAAATCTAGATTATTTTGAAAACATAGATTATTATCTCAAAACCAACTTCCTGTCTGGTTTTTAAGTCCTCTAGATCTCTTTACCTTTTGTTTCTATTTCATCATTGTGAGTGAATGCGAAACCTGATGTGTAAACTTGCCCTCGTCTTTGATGTTGCCTGGTAGAGGCTTTTTCATTACAACTACTCAGAAAGGATATGAATAAAATGACTGGAATTCCCCTGTAGTGGATTTCTTCTTCTGCAAATAAACAACCTCAGGTTAAAGTCAGTTTCAAAAAACATGTGCAGTTTCAATTTTCCCAAAGCATATCCACTACCCCAGGATGAAATAAATCTTATCTATTCTCTGCCTAAAAGGCTTGAGTAGATTCCTGCCAAGTACAAACTCCTTCACGTGGCTTAGCAGCATGAAGCCATAAATGCTTCTTTAATGCTTTTCAGTCTTTCCTTACATTGCATTTCAGCCAAAATGGATTGACAAAAGAGAAGAAAGGTAAGATGTGTAACAGAGTTCTGAGTAATGATTGGAAAGTGAGGAAGTACATAACCATTGTAGATTCTTTGTTCAAGTACATTTACTTTGAAGAGAAACTTATAAAAGGGGTAATTAGAAGAGAAGTTTAAAGGGATGGGGAGAGACGTATGGGTATGTTTATGTCTTGAAGGTAAGGCTTTTTAAATGAAAGTGATTGAATGTATGTGAAGGGGTTAGTTAGTGTAACAAAAACTTGAAGCAAAGTGGGATGAGAGGAAAGAACCAGAGTCCATTTAAAAGTAGCCTCTGACACGAAAGATATGTTATCCACTAAGATGAAAAAGCAAGAAATTAAAGATGTAATGAAACTGACATATTATAAAATCTTCTAGGAAGACCTCTTGCAAACAACTTAAAAAGTAAGTTACTTCAGAAATTTGTTTTAAGTAAATTTATGTTTTGATATTTTTCTTTGTGTTACCATTGATATTTCTTTATGTTTGCCATTCTTTGTAAATGTTAAATTATCACATATTTCTCATTGCATTTATTTTGAAGCTTTGTTTCCATGAATTCGCAATTGTAAATGAATAAATAAAATTTGAAATATAAAAAAGAATCCGAAATTATTCATGATGAATGACATGTTTATTAACTGTTATACAATTTTCACAAAACAAAGAGGCTCTGGAATTTCAGTTTTCTGGGCTACCATGATATTTTAGCTATGATCATACACCCTGTGTCCTTCTATCATAAACTCATTTATCTCTTTGTGCCATGAAAAAAAAAAGATTTACAAGTAACATGAAATAACAATAGACTAAAGACAGGCAAATCTTGAATCTGGAATATTATGGAGATTCAAACCTCACAGCTCTTCTTTTGCATTCTTCTTCTGATTTATTCCGTGGGCAGCCCTCTCACACATGCATGAAAAGGACCTGGTGCAGTTATCAAAACCAATGGTATGTGCATTTGCATAGACACATTTCCCCTGGAAATCTGGACTTGGCTCTGGTAAACCCCTATAAAATTTAGAAAATACTAGTCACTGGCCATACTCACTGTATTCAAATTAAATAGCATTACTTAAGGACATATTATGTGAAATTTATTATGCCAGGTGCTGTGGGGAACTCAAGGAAGTAGAGGCACTCTCCCTCTTTTCAAAGAATTCATACATTTTAGAAGAGATGAGATAGACATGTAAGTAATAGATAAACTTGCAAAATGTGATAATTGCTTATAGGTGGGAAAATATACACCTGTAGAAAGAGAAAGAATGGTCTGCCTGGAAAATTATGTCAGTAGCATGAAAAACAGAACCTAAGACCTGGGTTATAAAATGAAGCTTAAGTACAGATCAGCGTGATAGAAACCACTCAACTCTGCATGTACAGCAACAGTTATAAAAGCCTAAGCTACTATTATGACAGTCGACTAAACGACTAGTCAACTGGTTGCTATGATGCTCACTGACCACCAGGGGGCAGATGCTCAATGCAGGGGCTGACCCCTGGTGGTCAGTGCACTCCCACAGCCAACCTCCCGTGGCTGGCCAACTTCCCATAGTCCCTCCTCCTGGCTGGCTGGCCCCAATCGCTCCCATCAGGACTGGGAGAGGCAGCCCCGATTGGCCCTGATTGCTGTCCAGGCCGAGGGACCCCACACATGCATGAATTTGTGCACCAGGCCTTTAGTTAGATATAAAAGTCAGCCAAAATTATTACTCATGAAGTTTAGAATATCCGATATAATAAAAGGCTAATATGCAAATTGTCCCTCGATCAGGAGCTCAACCGGGAGTTCAACCGGGAGTTCAACCAGGGAGCAGGGCTGGCCGGCCAACAGCCCGCAGCCCCTCCCACAGGCCAGCCCGAGACCTTATTGGCCCTGATTGGGGTGGACCGGCCAGACCCCACCCGTGCAAGAATTCATGCACCGGGCCTCTAGTTAGATATAATATGTGTGTTTATTATATATAAATGGAAAAACAGCTTCATAAATACCCTAAGAGAACAAAATTAAATTAATCAGCTATCAAAATTATTAAAACTTTGAAATACTAAATAAAATTGTC
>NW_005358943.1:7222681-7239737 GCF_000412655.1 Myotis brandtii | reverse complement strand
GTATCTGGTTTGTTTGCCATTCTATAATCGAAACAATGTATAACTTCAGCTCTGAGATCCCGGCAGGTTGAAAGCTGGTTTCTAGGGTTTTGTTTAGCTTCTTATTTACAACATAGTACATAGTTGATTAGATTTGCAACTCAGAGGCCGGCAAGTGAGGCGGGGAATGTTGGAGTCTGCAGTCACTGAAGCAAGGAAGCCTCATGTTCGCTTCCAGCTGCCTGGCTGCCGGCCGCCATCTTGGCTGACAGTTAATTTGCATAAGGATATGCTGATTAGCCAATGGGAAGGGTAGCGGTCGTACGCCAATTACCATGTTTCTCTTTTATTAGTGTAGATAGATAGATAGATAGAGAGAGAGAGAGAGAGAGAGAGAGCAAATCATGTATATACAGTCATAGTTGTCTAATGCAATGTTTTTGGATAACAATTTAGCAGTATTTACTTGAAACCATTAAAAAGCCTAAATTCTTTGGCTGAGGAATAGCAGTTCTGTACTTCTCCCCCAATAAAATACTAGAGATGTCCCAAAATTCATATATAATGAAGTTCCTCCCTATATATGATATTCATTATCTAAAATAGTGATCAATCAGAGCATCTAATATTTGAGGCATATTTATACAAACCATGAAACACGTAAATGACTTTATAATTTGTAAAGTTGCTGACAATATAATATGAAATAATGAAAGCAAGAAATAAAAAAGGTCTAAATTCTACTCCCAGTAATCATCTCTATTTTCTTCAGTCTTTAAGTGAAAGACATTGAAAAAAAGGAACAAGGAATTGGATTATATACTTACAGGTCAGGAGAAGGAGAGGAGCCGTCCTCCCACCTCCATTCATTGTCTGCTTTCTTATAAGAGAGGCCAAGCCAAGTCTGATTCACTGCGAGTAACTTCATGATATTCTGCATGGACCAAAATACACGAAGGTATTAACAGTAAGAGTGCATTTAGGGATGAAAATACTGAACTCGTGTCAAGTGAGAAATAATCATAAAAATAAAAACAATGAGTCAATATATGCCCACGGATAAATGAAACACCAAAAATCTGTACATTTCTCAAACCAGAAATTCAATAAAAAGAAGAAACAAAATAACTGAAAGAAAATATCATAATGAAGAGAACAATACACCAAAAAGAGAATTACCTTTCTTAACTCATGTTATCATTCATTAAACTCGGTGCCCATTCTTTGAGCTTGACATATATCATTGAGTAAAAATGAGAAAAATTCCTGCTTCCAGTGAGGGTGTCAGTCAGATAGGAATAAAGGAACATGTGAACAATATGGTCTGTAAAAAGGTGACAAGTGCTATAAAAAATTAGAGCAGGGTAAGAGGATTGCAGAGGAGAATGTCTGGGCTGTGCAGTGGACATGATACGCAGGTTGCGATTTTAAAAAGCACTGTTGGGTTAGGTGATACTGAATAAATATTGAAGGAGGTGAAGTAGTTAGTGATGGTTATATCTGAAAGAACAATGCATGCAGAAGGAACATAACTGCTAGGTTTCTGCAGGGAGGGTATGTGTGTTATGATGAAAAAGAAAAGTGTGCTGAAGTAGACACACCGGGAAAGAGTAGTAAAAAATTAAACAAGAAAATATCCTTTATCCTGGGTTTTAGATCTACAGCTGAGCCCTTCTTTTTGACTGGTATCTGCTGCTTGTTCATGTTCCAGAAATAGAGAATGAAATACAATCTCACCTTCAATCTATTCCTTCCGGTCTTTAAAAATGTAGCATTCAAAGTGACACAAAGATCAGAACAGTTTAACCAAGAAACCATTTCTATGCTTTGGTGGTAGCAATAGTCTCTGTGTTGCACCCAGTGATGCAGAGACCCACAGCAGTCTCCTAGGAAAGAAAATATTTACTACTCAGCACCCACAGAACCTCACAAACAAGGCTTTACTGCTTCATAGCTTCTCCCTCTTAAAAGAATGAGGTTGACTCTATTACAGGTGTCCCCCGCCTCCCCTGCCACACTTCACCTCCCTCCACACTGCCCTGCCCCACAAGTGTTAACCACATTCTTAAAAAAAAAAAAAAGAATGAAGCTGTTATTAAGAACTAGAGGTCCAGTGCACGAATTCATGCATGGGTGGGATCCCTCTGGGTGGCCTGCAGGGATTGGGCAAAAACCTGCAGTTTAACACCACCTACAGCTCCTACCTGCCACTTCCACTCATCCTGGCCCCGCTGTGCCTGCCACGGGCTCATGTTCAATCAGTCCTGATCAGGAGAGACTCACGCTGCTGTAGCAGTGCTCGCCAGCCATGAGCCCTGTGTCTGGCACCCTCCCAAGGGGAGTGGCCTATGGGATTGGGCTGAAACCGGCTCTCCAACATCTGCTAAGGGGGTCCCAGATTGCGAGAGGGAGCAGGCCAGGTTGAGGGACCCCACTGGTGCACGATTGAGCTGGGGAGGGATCATGGGAGGGTTCCAGAGCATGTCCAGCCCATCTGGTTCAGTACTGATCGGCCAGACGCCAGCAGCAAGCAGACCTACCGGTCAGAGAATCTGCTCCCTGGTGACCAGTGCACGTCATAGCGACTGGTTGACCAGTTGACTGTCTGCCCCCTGGTGGTCAGTGCAGGTCATAGTGAGTGGTTGAGCATTCTTAGCATATCATTAGCACATTACACTTTGATTGGTTGTTTGGTTGTTCTGCCATTCCATCTATTTACATATTACCCTTTTATTATATAGGACTAGAGGCCCGGTGCACAAAATTTGTGCACTGCGGAGAGTTTCCCTCAGCCCAGCCTGCACGCTCTCCAATCTGGAACATCCCTCTCACAATCTGGGGCTGCTGGCTCCTAACCACTCGCCTGTGTACCTGCCTGATTGCCCCTAACCGCTTCTGCCTGCCAGACTGATCACCCCCTAACCACTCCCCTGCAGGCTCGATTGACACCTAACTGCTCCCCTGCCAGCCCGGTTGCCCCTAACTGTCCTTCCCTGCCAGCCATCTTGTAACAACCATCTTGTGACAACATGGGGTGGCCATCTTGTGGTGGCCATCTTATGATGATGTGGGGGCGGCCATCTTGTGACAACGTGGGGTGGCCATCTTGTGATGACACGAGGGCATGGGGTCAATTTGCATATTACCTCTTTATTATATAGGATTATCATCAACTCAGAATTATCTCACTTCCAAATTACCTTGTTTTGCATTTAGTTCTTCCAAAGCCTCAATAATATACTCATTCTCCTTTTGGAGCTGTTCAAGGGTTTCTATACAGGACAACAAGACTAAATATTAGATGAGAAAACACATTAAATCTGATATTTTTACTATTTCAAGAATCACAATAATGATAAGGATCAAGTGGCAAAATATGGACATAATTTTAGTCCAGTTCCCTTCCCTACAGAATTAGTTTCATCTCTGGCTGAAATAATTAATTGTACTATAAACTCAAAGTTGCTTAGAGACTAGATTTTAATAGTTCTCAACACAAAAAGAAATGATAATTACGTGACATGATAAAGGTGTTAGCTAATACTGCTGTAGAACTCATATTGCAATATATAAATGTATCAAACCAACACATTGTACTTCTCAAACTTGTACATTATACATCAATCTTATCCTAACTAAAACAAAAACAAAACTAGTCTTTTAACATGCCCAGTCACTAAAGAACTCTCAAATGGTTGATTTAATTTTTCAATATAGGTTTGATACATCACAAGAAAAAAATAATATTTTAATGCAAGTCCTCTGTAAAATATTTATTGTAAACATAGACTATTTTTATATTCCAATTTAATTAACATAAAAGTAGCTTTCAGATTACTCCAATATTTTAAATTTCTTTCCTTAGAAGGCATACAGAAACTGTGAAAACATGATCACTTTTCAGATATTTAAGTTCTTCCATTTTCATGCTCCATGAACATCTTGCACAAACTGCTGACCTTGACATTTTATTTTTGGTTTACATGTTTTCTCTAAGCCTCCTAAGGGCTGGGTTCATATTTTATGTATGTATGTATGTATATATGTATGTATGTATGTATGTATGTATGTGTTTGTTTATCCTCACCTGAGGATATTTTTCCATTGTTTTTATTTATTCAAAAATATATATATTTATTTTTTTCAGGGAGGAAGGGAGAAGGAGAGATAGAAACATCAATGATAAGAGAGAATCATTGATAGGCTGCCTCCTGCACACCCCTCCCCCCTTCACTTGGGATCGAGCCTGCAACCCGGGCATGTGCCCTGACCAGGAATCGAACCTTGACCTCCTGGTTCAGGTCAATGCTCAACCACTGAGCCACGCTGGCCAGGCTTTTTCCATTGCTTTTAGATAGAGTGGAAGAGAGGGAAGGAGGGGGAGAGAAAGAGAGAAATATGTATGTGAGAGAGACACAGATTGCTTGCCTTTTTCACAAGCCTCGACCAGGGCCAGCAAACAAACCTCCAACCCAGATATGTGCCTTTGAGCTGGAATCAAACCTGAGGCTCTTCCGTGTGTGGCCAATGCTCTCTAACCAATGAGCAACATCTGCCAGGACTGCATTTATTTTTGACCACCAGCCTAGTTGTGGGCATCTAGTGTGCATTGAATAAGTGTGATAAATAAATGAGTTAATAAGCCAATTAATTAATATAGGAAGCTATTTTTGGTACATGTGAGACAGTTTCAGAAGATGGCATGAAGAATTAAAGAGACAAGAAGCCATTAAAACTACAATGCTGCTATATTAGCAATGAACCATTTTAGGGCTGCAACAAGGAAAATAATCCAGCATTCTGTAAAGAGAGTTTGTTCTAGTTCTGATATTACCTTTATTTTGGTAAAGAACTTTTTGGATCTGAAGAAACCTTTCTGATTTGTCTTGGAAAGACTCAATCCATTGGTTAAGATCCTTCAACTTTCTCTCAGATGCCTGAATACTTTGAAAGTCTAAGAACAAGAATTCCAAATAAGTATAAAGCATATACTCAATTATGAAACAGTAGCATATTAGACTAAGATGTTGAATTGTTACATTTTCCTCCTTAATAAATTCCCCCGGGAATGTCTTTGAAAACTATAAGTGATATTTAGCTAAGGGAATTTTAATTTATCCACCATTACTTCTAACGTCTAGTCTAACTCTAAAATATAATCTTAATTTCTTATGTTTGAATGTGTTTCTATCAATAAAAAAACTGTTCAGCTCAATTAAAAGAGACAAAAACAACAAAAATCGTCTCAAATCTTTTAACATCATGTCTGGTTGATTTAATGTGTAGAATTTTACTTCATAAGCAAAAGTATAAAATTTTTAGTTTCAAATTAATGTTATCCCAGAGAAACTATTTTTAATAACAGATGGCAAATGATTTTAATAATAAAAACATTCTATTGATCTAAGATAAGTTGCTGACGGCATGGACAATTTGAATAAATTGTCAAAGAAGTTTTCTATTTTCATAGTAAAAACAATTGCAAATTCATTGAGCTAAATTTTCTTAGTAAGTGGTAATTTTCAAAATAATAATAAGTAATCATTACTATGAATATTTTAAGCAGTATTGCAATAATATATCCTCCTTAGAAAAAAAATGTGCAGTTGAGAGCTCACAAAGTTAAATTCACTAAAATAGGAAAATGTTGTGATAATTTAATGTCTTTTTCCCTGTTCTCTATTCAGCATGACATTAATACATTTACCAAAAACTGGGATCTGGAAATAGTTTAAAGCAATATGATAATCTAACAAATAGGCTACTATTTCTTTTCCCCAAATAAATCAAACTTACATTGGTAACCAAAGAATCCACATAACATCAAGAGCAGCAGGCTGAAGATTCCCAGGACCACTGGAATGATTCCATATACAGAAAAGCGGGAGGCAGAAGCTAAGATACACAGTGAGAGATAATCAGAGAGAATGTCCGCTCCTATTATTTGAAAGATTAATGTCAATATTTTTCATTTATTATTGTTTCAAAAATATCCTGAATTTTCTGAAGGATGATGTCCAATGTGTGAATTACTATGAACTATTAGGCTGAATGAGAAGAGAAAAGAAAAAACAACCTAGTTAAGAGGATGTGCAGCCAAGAATTAACATGCTGGACCTGACTGTTGTCCCACAAGGCCTGCTGACAAGATGGCCTCGCCTGGCATCTGCAAATAGTTTCAGGAGCGTTCCCATCACGATTAAGTGATAAGAATGGCTCCCTGGGCTTAAACTGTTTCTGCAAACAATATGCTTTGTGCTGAACAACTGCTTCCGTTCTGGAAGTCTGGAACTTTGTTACATGCCTATCTGAGGCTGCCTAGGTGAGCAGCCCCAGATCAAAACTCAACACTGATTCTCTAGTGAGTTTCCCTGGTGGGCAACAGGTGACATGTGTTGACATACTTGTTGCTGGAGGAATTCAGGAGATCTGACTCTACTGGGAGAGGGTCTTTGGTAACTTGAGCCTGGCCTCCCGACACTTCACGTACCTTTTCCCTTTGGTGATTTGGCTTTTACCCTTTTACTGTCATAAACCTAAGTTGTATGTACAACTAGATACTGAGTTCTATGAATGCTTTTAGAGAATCATAAACCTGAGTGCGGTCTTGAGGACTTCCACCACAGAGAAAAATTTTGCGTACAGGTATTATTGAATATTCTTAAATACCAGGCATAGAATTTAAGTTCAGTTAGCATTATCCTCATTAATATAATCAGATGGGGGAAATGCTTAAGTATTTAAACCTATGTTGTTTTTAAGATAGATTTATTAGAACTTAATGACTAGTAGTATATTCTCTTCATAAAGAATTACTATAAATCTTAGGTAGTGTCTTAACTGAATGATATTTGGCTGTAGAACTACCAACATCTATAATTTATTCAGTTTCATAAAAATATGCTACATCCCCACAGTCCAGAAACTAAACTTGCAGACATCACTGTTAATAGTCTTTTTCGGGGGATATGTTTATTATTCCATCTGACATAAATTTATAAATTCTAGTGCATAAAGGTATTTTCTTATATTTCTGAAGAATTATACTTTTGAAACAAAGTGAAAAGCTCCCACCAAAGAGAGTGGTTATATTCATACTTAATGGCTAACTCATTTTTTAACTTGCTGGATAATATAACTTAGTGGCTATCGACCAAAGATAATTTTGTCCCCAGGAGACATGGTAAATGTCTGGAGACATTGTTGGTGTCATAACTAATGGGCGAGTGCTACTGGCATCTAGTGGGTAGAAGGCTGCAATGGTGCTAAACATCCTATAATCACTGGACAGTCCTCCCAACAAAGGACTATCTAACCCAAAACATCAGTAGTGCTGAATTGAGAAACTGTGTTCTACAAAATGATGTTAAGTTTAATTATGGTCAAAAGGAGGCAATTGTGTAGCAGGGTTCAACATTTTACTGTCTTTTTACAATTTTACTGAAATTTAAACTTCAAGCACATTTGTATCTCAGTTTCACGTGAGGAAACAGAGCTATATTTGGACGAATGGTTTCTTTTATCTTTAAATATGCTTCTGATTATATGAACTTTTCAAACATGTCTGTGAGAATATATGGTTTTGTTTATTTTTACATATGTTTTGGGAAAAAAATGTAAGTTCGATATTTTCTCTAAATTTTAAAATACCCAACTAGTAACAACTTAGAGAAAAGTAAAATCAGGGGAAATAGGTAGCTTAAGATAACACAGAGAGAACATAAATTAATAAAATCTAGTATATATACTTTACCATTCCTATTGCTGTGCTCAGGAATTGGGTCCCACTCATCCTCTGGAGGAGGAGGAGGGGGAGGAAGGGGAAGAGGCGATTCCAAGTCCACAATAGGGATTGTCTCTGTCTGCTCTGTGATTTCTTTAACATAGAAAATAAGTTATTAATGTCTAACCTTATAAAGCAAATTATTTTAGACTGAGTGGATAAAAAAGTTGTGGTACATTTACACGGTGGAATATTATGCAACTTTAAAAAAGGAGGATCTCTTACGCTTTGCAACAGCATGGATGGACCTGGAGATTATTATGTTAAGTACAATAAGCCAGTCAGAGAAAGATCACATGATCTCACTCACATGTGGAATCTAGTGAGCAAAATAAACTGACTATATAAAATAGGTCCAGAGGCATGGAAGCATGGAACAGACTGAGAGGGGAGACAGGAAGAGATTAACTAAAGAACATATAGGCATATATACATAGCCCATGGACACAGACAGTAGTGTGAAGAAGGCATCAGGTGGGGTGGGGGGTGGAAGAGAGCAAATGGGGGGGATATATCTGTAATACTGGGAACAATTTTTAAAAAGTGGTAAAAAAAAGTAAGTAAAATAAAATAAAATAGAACCCCTCTTGCACCTGTAAAAATATTAAGAGCTTATTACTATTTTTAAAGTTCGATAGAAATATGAATATACTAGCAGTAAAAAAGACACATCACGTTTCTACCCAACAGCCCATCTAGCCCTCCTTAAACTACTTAAACTAATTGATTACATTTTAGATCTAGCCAAGAAATAGGTAATTATTTCTGCTAATTATCTATGAAAGTGCTCTTTCAAGCATATCTGGAAACACTGAAGAAAATATCTGACAATTATGCCCCTACTATAATTGCAACCAGAGGTGACAGTACACAAAAGTAACTAAAATTTTACTTTAGTTATTTCAATAAATATTTAGTTAGTAAAATGGTATGGAACATTTGGATAAAAAAAATAGTAGTACCTGGAGATTGTTCAGAGTCTGAAGCATTTGACATTGTGGAGCCGCTGGGTGATTTCTTTGTCTGGTAAAGGGGAGCCCACAGAAGTGTTGGTAGATGAATGAATAGATATTTCTGACACTAACCCCTTAGACTTGAGGAGAAGTTCAGACCTGGCCTAAGGTGGGGCAGCTGCATACAGTTGTATGATACTAATTTACTCTGGTAAAAACCACAGAGGACATGTGAATCAACAACTTTATATGTTTCTAATAGGTTTGCAAAAATAAAAACTGTCCCTACTTAAATAGTGTACAACAAGCCTTCTTTGCTGTTGTTGTTAATCCTCACCTGAGGATATTTTTTTCCATTTGGTCTTTAGAGAGAATGGGAGGGTTGCAGGGGGGGGGGGAGGGGGGGGAGAGAGGAGAGAGAGAGAGAGAGAGAGAGAGAGAGATATTGTTGTGAGAGAGGCACATCAATTGGTGGCCTCCTGCACATGCCCTGACCAGGGGTGAGGATCGAACCTGCAACCCAGGTACATGGCCTTGACACGCCGTCCTTTGGTGCCCAGGCTGATGCTCTAACCACTTTGGAACACTGGTCAAGACACAACAAGCCTTTTAATAGCATTTGATTTGCGCAAGTAATATTCCATCACTCTGGAAACAAATTAAGAAAAGCCACTGTCATAAAAAATTATAATTGAGTAGTCTATATCGAAAATTCTCTTGAGGATTGAGAATGTAGTGAAGGAAGACATAAAGTGTATGGAAACTAAGAGCCTAGATAACCAGATGAATAAGAAAAGGAATAATACTGGAAATAACAGATACCTGTTAATCAAAGGTGGATTTAAATGACATCCTATAAGAAATGGCATTTGAAGATAAAAATCTTATAACAACATTTATATATCCAGTTATTGACAGTTTGGCTTAAGTTTTTTTGGTAACACCACCCCCCTCCCAGACTTTTTTTTTAAGTAAAAACAATTTCTATTCACAGAAATATGAGTGGGTAGCCATGAACAAACTACCTGTTGCTATTTATTGGACTCACATAAAAAAGCTCAATATTTGCAGTGGGTACAAATAGATATTGTACAGACAAAAATAAACATATGACTCTTTCTCATTGGGGTCATAACCTCATAGAAACTAATGCATATTTGAGCCAGTCTGTTTGAAACCATAGAAGATACCACAGATATAAACTGTCATAAATTTTCCATTCTTTTATGTCCAGTCCAGATAGAATGGTTTTATAAGTAATTATAAAAATATATCACATTTTGCCTTCTCATATGTGAAATACAAGGTTAATTGCCTAAAAAGAATATCATAACACTCAAAGAACTTAATAAAGTCAGAAATAAAGAGAACAGAGATTTAATAAAAATATATCTCCTATTGATTTTATGCCTGCATTATAAGTAATTTTTACTTTGTTAACTTACTGATTCTATAATTAAAAATCTAATTATGTTGAATTGGATCAGGATTCAGATAAGTGGGGGAAGAGAAAATGTATTAACCATTTATGTTTGAACATCCCTTTTAATAAACAAATATGAAAAATTATTATATGGATGTATACAGTATCCTATTCATGTTTGTATCCATTCTATTAAAATAAAATAATCTTATTCTACTATGTAGCCTTTTGATATAACCACCTCTCCATTTGGGTAGTTATAAATCTATGCATTTTAAAGAGAGAACCCTTTAAAGAATGAGCTAGAAGAAAAGTTCTGTTTCGTTGTTTAGGGGAAAAAACCAAATTACTTAGTAGTGGACACATTAAAAAGGAAAATGAGAAGAACAAGAGCAAGATAAAGATAAGACAAAAACAACATGAATAATACATGCCAATGTGTTCATTTAATTCATATGAGCATAAAAATTATTTACATTGGTGATCAGAGGCAAGTGGGACTATAGGGGAGAGGAAAAGATTATTCCTATTTGCTTCACCATTAGCCTTCATTATATAGATAGAGATAGGAAAGTCAAAGCAAAGAGAGTGATTCAGGACAAAGAAAAAAATTCATGTTGTGGGAAAACTTTACCATAGAGAATGTTCATAGTAGTGCTATATCTGAGGTCCACATTATTAAAAATGACATGTGTCCATAAATGAGGAAATAAGAAGTTGGTTAATGCCCCATTAATATAATAAAATACTATACATCCAATATAATCACCACATTAAAATCTACTTTTTGACATCAGAGACATATATTTATGTAGACAAATTAATTGAATAAAGAGACTATATCCCACTAATAAGCTGCACAGCAAGGAAACCATCAACAAAATGAAAAGCCAACTTATGAAATAAGAAAAAATACTTAAAGTCATATATCTGATAGAGGGTTAATATTTAAAATATATTTAAAAACTCATACAACTCAATAGAAAAAAAATTGATTTAAAAAAAATAGCCGACAAACTGAATAGACATTTTTCCGTAAAAGACATACAAATGCTAACAGGCACATGAAGAGATGCTCAACAATTTAATATCAGTTATCAGGAAACAAAAATCAAAACCACAATGAGATACCACCTCACTTCTGTTAGAATTACTATTAAAAAAGAAAAGAGATGATGTTGGCGATGGTTTGCAGAGAAAGGAACCCTTTTTCACTGTTGATGGGAAGGTAATTTGGTGCAGCCACTATGAAAAACAATATGGAGATTCCTCCAAAATAGAACTACTATATAATTCAACAATTCTGATTGGGATATATATCCAAAGGAAATGATAACAGGTTCTCTCCTAGGTATCTATACTCCCATGTTCATTGAAGTATTATTTACACTAGCCAAGAAATGGAAACAACCTAAGTATCTGTCAAGAGATGGGTAAAGAACAAGATGTAGTATATTTGTATAAATATCATATATACCATACGAATGACTGAATAATATTCCATTGTGTAACACAATGGAATATTATTCAGCCATTAGAAAGAAGGAAATCCTGCCATTTATGACAACATGGATGCATCATGATGGCATTAATGCTAAGTGAAATAAGCCAAAGAAAAACACATACTGCATGGTACCACTTAGGCAAAATATTTTTTAATGAAGTCAAACTCATAGAAACGGAGAGTAGAAAGTTGATTGCAGTGAGTTGGGACATGTGAGAAATAGGAAGAGATTGGGGAAAAAGATACAAACTTTCAGCTATAAGATGAATAAAATCTGAGGGTCCATTAAACACTAAGCATGGTGACTATAGTTAATAACATTGCATTGTATAATTGAACTTTACTAAGAGAGTAGAATTTAAATGTCCTCATCACCCCTCCCCCAAATATATATGGTATTATACAGGTGTTCACTATTAGATGGGAAATATTCTTCACAATATCAAGTCATCACAATGTATACTTTATATGTACAATTTGTCAATGATACTTCAATAAGCCAAAATAATTGAAATGTGTAATTCACAATGACACCAGGATAAAAAGGAAATGAAAGTGTATATGTGAAAATGTTGCCAGTAGATGCCACTATGCAGTATGCTTTACATTTGTAAGAATATAAAACAACAAATCAGAATTTTTAAATAAAATAGAGAACTAGCATATTTTTTCATTATCTTTCATTTTCATTTCAGTGCAAGCACTATTTTAATATTTTTCTTCTACTACATTTTCCCTTTTCATTTAGAAATCATAGCTACATAACAAGTTTGTTCTTGTTCCCCATTTACCTCTTTAAATTTAATATTTGGTACTTCTGGTCATTTAAGAATGTCATCTCTATGAACCCATTTGTTCAGATTATATGAAGTCCTAAATTCTATAGTAGAATTTGTCACTTCTAATTGAAAATCTAAGGCTTTCTTGACTTACTGAATTGAAGAGTGCAGAGTATAATTTTAAAAAACACTGTATAGTTTCAGAAAACCTGTGTTAGAGTCAACATATCTGAAGTCAATAAACTTGGATTATCTTCTAAGCTTTATAGTTTTGAAGATCCACTTTTGTAAGTCAATTGCCATTTGCAAATATTAAATACTAGAGGCCTAGCTCATGAAATTCGTACGCTGGTATGGTTCCTAGGCCTGGCCTGTGATCAGGGCCATCTTCCCCAGCTGCCTGCAGCTGACACCACCCCCAACTGCCAGCCAACCCTGTGATTGGTGCCTGACGGCCAGAGGAAGGGACTGAGAGGTTAGTTGTTCCTGCCCGCTCGCTGGCCCTGCCCCTGCCACGGGTGGCCATCAGGTGATCAGAGCCTGCCGGCCAGGGAAAGGGACCAAGAGGTGGTCAGTGCACCTCATAGTGACTGGTCCAGCAGTTGTTCTGGTCGTTCTGCTATTAGGGTCAATTTGCATATTACCCTTTTTATTATATAGGAAAGAGGTCTGGTGCACAGGTGGGGGCCAGCTGGCCTGCTCTGAAAGGGGCCCTGATCAGGATGGGGGGTCCCTGCTGCGGGCGGGACAGGCCTAGGCGAGGGGCTGTGGGCAATTTGCAGGCCATCCACGACCCCATCAGGGTAAGAGGTCCCCGCTGGGGGGTGGGGTTGGCCTGGGTGAGGGACCATGGGTGGTTTGCAGGCTGGCCACACCCCCTGTTTGTCAGGAAGGATGTCCAGAATGACATCCAGAAGATGCTGGTCTATACAGTCTAATTAGCATATTACCCTTTTATTAGTATAGATGTGTTTTTCTGTTAAAAATGCAATAATTCTGATTTTGCTCTCTCCACAAAGAACAGTAGATATATTAAATGAATATAATACAAATGAGAATATCTCTGAGGACACATTTTTTACATTTTATTTTTAATTTTTAAAAATATATTTTTTATTGATTTCAGAGAGGAAGGAACAGGGAGAGAGAGACAGAAACATCAATGACAAGAAAGATACATTGATTGGCTGCCTCCCTCATGCCACCCCACCAGGGACTGACCAGGACATGTGCCCTGATGAGGAATGGAACCATGACCTCCTGGTTCATAGGTCATTGCTCAACCACTGAGCCACTCCAGCTGGACTTATTTACATTTTAACACTAACTTCAATCTCAAAATTGTATAAATTTGTACTTATTTCCTTTTAGTTGGCTTCACCAAGAACTTAAAAGTATGGTTTTTTAAACAAACTCTACAAACAAATATATATCATTCATGTTATAATAACACACTGAAGCTGTTTTTCTCATTAATTACTTCATTGTACATATATACACATATACATAAACACATATACATGTGATTAGAAATTTTGTCTGAAACAAATAATAGACTAAATTGTCTTGCCATTGTTTTTCCTAATATTACATTCTCAGGAGATTTATGTATAACTAGAGGCCTGGTGCACAAAATCATGCACTTAGGGGGGTCCCTCAGGCCAGCCTGTACCCTCTCACAGTCTGGGAGCCCTCGGGGGATGTCCAACTGAAGGCTAAAGCACGCTTCCCCAGGGGAGCAGGCCTAAGCCTTCAGTCGGACATCCTTAGCGCTGCAGTGGAGGCAGGAGAGGCTCCCACCACTGCCACTGCACTCGCCAGCCATGAGCCCGGCTTCTTGTTGAGCGCTCCCCCTGTGGGAGCACACTGACTACCAGGGGACAGCTCCTATGTTGAGCATCTGCCCCCAGGTGGTCAGTGTGTGTCATAGCAACTGGTCTTTCTGCCATTTGGTTGATTTGCATATTAGCTTTTTATTATATAGGATATTTAGAATCTTACTACTTGGTGGTGGTCATCATAGTGGTGATAGTGGTCTTTTTTTTTAAATAATGTACTTTGTATTTTGTGCAAAATAAGTATGGCCTTTTAAATTATTTTTCCTACTCATCTTCTCTGTTGAAAAACTGTCCCTGTCATAAAGTATGCAGGGTATGTGCCTTTGACCAGAATCAAACCTGGGATCCTTCAGTCTGCAGTGTGATGCTCTATCTGCTGAGCAAAACCATCTAGCACTCTTTTTATTTCCAATTTCACTACTTTCTGCTTTTAATTTTGTTCTTTTGCTTGATTTGTGTGTTTTTTTCTTATTCTAGTTCCTCAAGCCAGAAACTTAGAGTATTGATTTGTTCCAGACTTCAATATGCTTACTGATTTGATGATTATGTATTCTATTGATTACTAAATGAGTGTTCAACTCTTCAGCTGTTGTGGATTTCTCAATTTTTATTTTAAATTTTATCAAGGTTCTATTGTATTTCAACTTTGTCAAGGTTGTATTTTATTATATTTTAGAAATATTTCTGAAGTACTAAGACCATTATAAAAGACACAGGTGTTAACTTTAAAGATGTAATAATGACTGATATTTTGTCTATTTGTAGTAGATCCAGGTATATTAATGAAGAACAGTGTACTCTTTCCCAAGCCCATTTATCTTCCTCCCTACTTAAAACTCTTGAAGATTATGTGTATTTAGTTTATAATTTTTATTTGAATACATATTGACAACTTTTATATTTTATATGACTACTATATACTGATTTGTATATGACATAATTTTGAGTTAACAACATACTTCAGGTCAGAATCCCATTATATGACATATGTAACAGCTCAGTCATCTATTTCTTGGCCTGATACATCTTAAGTATTTCTAACTTTTCTCTAGCAATAATGCCGCAATAAACATCCCTGGCAATAAGTGAATGATGGAAGATCTAGGGGAGGAGCATTCCAGGCAGAGGGAAGAGCTAGTGTCAAGGCCCTGTGGCAGAAACAGGCTTAATGTATTCTGAGTAAAGTTGAGGAGGCCAGCTTGGTTAGAGTTAGTGGAGCCACATGGAGTTGAAGATGAGTAGGACCCATCTATCCTCTCCTCCCAGATTCACTTTTCCTTCATATACAGATAGTTCTTTCTCCTTCTCCTCTGATGCTGAGCTGATCAGAGTCTGTTTCCTCATCAATAAATTGGGAAATAAATACCTGTCTCATATATATATATCATGCATTATAATCCTCAGGACATCCTCAATGAAATATAAGATTACCATCTTATTTTACAGAGGAGGAAACTAAAACCATTTTTACATCCATTGCTTCTTGGTACTTCCTCTTTGTGAACTTACATGTGCATTTCTTGTGTTTTATTCTGTTATTTCAAAATAGGGCAAATGGTAAAGACCCCAGCATTCAGAGATAAATGCCAGAGAGTAGGAGTTAACACCATATTTGGGGAGTGTTTGTGGCATCCTTGGGCTGTTTTGATTTGTGATGGGGGGTGTCCACCTCAGGGTCAGGCGCAAGAGAGGTTTCAAAATTGTGCAGCTGAGATGCCAACTTTTGCCTCTGACTTGAGAACCCACTGACCTGGACCATCAGGAAAGGACCAAGGTCAGAGAGAGACTCAGCAAGGGGGCGTACCCCCGAATGCTGGGCCTGCACCCGGTCTTCACCTGCATCACACAAAGCTCTCACCAACACTGGCCAAGGGTCAGGATTGTTAGCTCCACTTTCCAGAAGTGAAGCCTAAGGTCATAAGAGGGTCTAAGGACACACAGACAGGAATTGGCTCAGCAGAATTTTGGACTGAGATGGTGGGACTTCCTCAACTGTTATCAGTTGCCTGAGGTGGGAAAATGTTGGCAGCCAGCCTTTCAGAGTTGTAGCTTCAGGCTCACCTACCCACCACTACAGTCCTAGGACTGGGCACAGTGGGACTCAGTGTTAGAACAGCCCTTCAACCTAGCAGACACCCACTCTCTGGGTCATTCTGGAAATGCCTGCATTCACCCTGTCCCCGCCTTCTCACTGTGGACCCATGGAAGCAACCCAGACTGGAAAGAGACAGAAGTGACCAACCTGGGGAAGAGGAAGGGAACATCTAAAATCCAGGACTCCCCTCCCGGCTGGAAAATTACAACCTGCAGGCTAACCAGGACAGTCACACAGCAGGCATCTCTCTCCTGCAACCTAAGGCCAATCTGTTCTCATTTGTCCTCAGTATGAAAGGAGCACAACACCATTTGGGCAGATGATGGACAGAGAGAGCCTGCGCATGCAGTCAACAGAACCCCAGGTCACAGACTTCCCAGGCATCATCTGTGGAGTCCCAGGGACTGAGCATCTTCTCAGGAGGGTCCCAGGAAGGGCAGCACAGAGGACACCCCCCACACACACCATCTTTCTCCTCCGCTCTCTGATTGTACTAATTGTGAAACAGATTAGGAAACGCCACTGTCATTAAATAATTATAAGAGAGTAATCTAGAGTGAACATTCTCATAAGAATTGAGAATTTAGTGGGAAAACATAAAGGGTATGGAAACTAAGAGGCTAGATAACCAGGTGATAAAGAAAAGAAATAATCCTGGAAATAACAGATATGTGTTCATCAAAGGTGGATTAAAATGATGTC
>NW_005358943.1:7220370-7222116 GCF_000412655.1 Myotis brandtii | reverse complement strand
TATAAATAATTTTTACTTTGTTGTTGCCTTTCTGTTTCTATAGCTAAAAATCTGATTACATTGAATGGGTCAGAATTCAGAAAAGTGCAGGGAAAAAAAAAGTATTAATCATTAATGTTTGAACATCACTTATGGATATATACAGCACCTAACCATGGCCTCATCCATTCTATTACACTGAAATAAACTTACTGTACTGTGTACCCTTGTGATATGATTAGCCTTGTGATATGGAAGATTATATATCTATGGATTTTAAAGAGAGAACCTTTTTAAAAAGGAACCAGAAGGAAGGTTCCATCCATTTTCTTGTTTAGTAAAAAAAAATGTGTAGACACTTATAATAGCACATAAGGAAGAAAAATGAGAAGGAACAAGAACAAGAGAAAGAGAAGATGCAAAACAAGAAAAACATTTTTTGCAAGTGTATTCAATTCATCTGAGCATGGAAAATTATTTATGCTGGTGATCATAGGCAAGTGAAACTGTCATACTTGCTTTATTTTTAGGCTTCATATTACATTTTATCAGGTTGGGGTTTTTTTTTAGTTCTAATAGAGAAAGGAAAGTAAAAGCAAAGAGAGAGATTCTGCATGGAAGGACCTGGAGTGTATTATGCTAATAAGAGAAATAAGCCAGTCAGAGAAAGACAAGTATCACATGATCTCATTTATATGTGGAATCTAATGAACAAAATAAACTGATGAACAAAATATGTCCAGAGACATGTAAGCATGTAGCAGATGATGAATCTCAGAGGGATGGGGGGAGGTCAGGTTGGGAAGAGATTAATCATATAATTGACATGCATGTTGTAGGAAAACTGCATTATAGAGAATGCTCATAGCAGTATTATAAATGAGGACCAGATTATTAGAAAAAATATGTCCATAACTGAAAGTTTGGTTAATTTCCCATTGATAGAATGAAATACTATATATCCAAGATAAACACTACATTGAAAATTTTTGTGACATTGACACATGTTCATCAAGACTAATTAATTGAATAAAAAACATACATCTCACTAAAAATAAAAAACTGCACAAAAAAATAAAACATCAACTAACTGAAAAACCAATGTATGAAATAGGAAAAAAATATTTATAAATCATATACAAAGGGTGAATATCCAACATATATATTTTTAAAAACTCATACAACTCAAATGCAAAAGAAAAAAAATCTGGTTAAAAAGAAATGGAACAGACTGAATGGTGCCAGAGAGGAGGGGTGTGGGAGTGAATGGATAAAAAAGGTGAAGGGATTAGCTAAAGACTTATATGCATACTCCGTGGACATGGACCATAATGTGGTGGAGGCCAAGGGAGGGGGACGGAAGGGTGGGTTGAGGGAGGCAAAGCGCAAGAGCTGGACATTAGCAACCTCTGCAATAGTGTCAACATTAAAAATGGTTTTCAAAAAAAGAAAGAGATTGGGGCATCTCTAAGACAAAAATGAGCTAACCTGAAAGACCTCCAATGGCCCAAACTAAAACAATTTATTAACTTTTTTTAAAAATATATTTTGTATTGATTTCAGAGAAGGGAGAGGGAGAGAGAGATAAAAGCATCAATGATGAGAGAGAATCATTGATTGGCTGCCTCCTGCACACAACCTGCTGGGGATCAAACCCATAACCAGGGCATGTGTTCTGACTGGGAATTGAACCCTCAACTTCTGGTTCATAGGTCAACACGAAACCACTGAGTCACACTGGCCAGGCCCAAACTAGAACAATTTAAA
>NW_005358943.1:7208827-7213794 GCF_000412655.1 Myotis brandtii | reverse complement strand
TCCCTTTTAATTAATAATTTCAAGGTTGAAGACATTCAAGAGTTAGGGCATTGAATTTATGGACAGTTTCCCTCCTAAACTCTGCTCTTTAATTCAGTCTTTTCTTCGCTGAGCTACTCAGTCTCTCCTTTTCTCTCTGGGCAGTGTCTTCAGTTCCATTTACCTGGCATCTCACTGTAGCGATTCTTGGAATCTTGTGTTTTTTTCTCCTTTTGGCCACTGGAATCTTGGGACACAAGGGTAAGTTAAACAAGACCCGTGGTCTGAACCAAATACTTCCATCCTTAGGAAATACTATTTTTACTAGTATTTCTTTCCTACTAGTTCCATTGCTATGATCTTCATTTCTTCCACCTTCACCACTAATATAATCACTTGGACATTTCAAAGTTCTTTAAAACCTTCTGACATCTCCTTTACTTATAAAGCCCGGATTATTTTCCAGATGTTGCCAGGAGTTATATAAAGTTTTTGTTGATGGTGGGTGCTCTGTGCACATGAATTTTCTCTCTCCTCTCTGACACCGTCTTTCAATAAACTACCAAGGCCCCGAGGTTCTACCTTTGAATCTTCATTCGGCAGCTCAAATTTATTTTTTTAAGTGTTTATTCTTATAAATGCCTAAGAGAACCCAACAATGTTTTTCTCCTATACTATTGAAATCACCTCCTAATTTATCGTAAAGTCAACAGGCTCAAAATCCTATTAAAATCGCCAAAAAAAAAACTTCTCCAAAAATATCTCTGATCATGTCATCAAAATGCCAAGAAATCATTATTGATTTTTCATTCTCTACTGAATTAAAACCTACCCTACTTATATTTGCTTTCATAATCTTAATCTTATGTCAATCAAATAATTTTTAAGTTGTACTCCCTATGTCCAAATTGGTTTCAGTTAATTCCAGATCATTAGTTATTTTTGTCATGTTCTCCAGGTTTCTCTGTCCCTCTACATTGGTTTATGCTGCTCCCTTCACTCAGGCAGCTTTCCACCTGTAGCTTATCTCTGCTTCTGGAAATCATACCCATTCCTCAGGACCCATTTTATCAAACTCAGATGACTTTTCTAAATCCTCCATGATGTGTTTCCTAATTCCCCAACCAAATGTTAGTTCTCTCTTTCTTAAAACCTATTTTATCACCCCTTATAATTTTCACCTTGCAATTTCCCCCTTAATTAGGGATTCTAAACCTCAGCACTATTGATATTTCGGTGAGGTAATTCTTTGTTAGTGAAGGATGCTGTTTTGTGCAGTATAGGATATTTAGCAGCATCCTGTCCTCTACTTACTAGATAGTAGCTACATCCCAATATCTCCAGAGAGTGCACAAGCCCTCTGTAGGGTAAAATCACCCCCAGTTGAGAACAACTGCTCTAGATGATTTTCCTTTCTTGTTAGACACTGTTTCTATTTTGGTCTGTAATTTTTCAGAAGTAAGCAATGAGCAAGTTTTGCATTTAAAGAAGTTAGTCAGTTGAGTGTTTATTGTTCCATGTGTATGTTATTAAAGAACACGATCGTGTTTAATGACTTGGGCTCTAATCTTCCTGGTTTGCAAAACCAAGCTCGTGTGTGTGTGTGTGTGTGTGTGTGTGTGTGTGTGTGTGTGTGTGTTTACCCTATTGACATCAGTATAACTAGCCTGCAATAGAATTCATCCATTTACAGTGTAAAATTCCATGGCTTCTGATATAGTCAGAGTTGTACAACCATAACTATAATCAATACTAGAACATCTTCATCACCCCTCAAATAAACACTATACCCTTTAGGAGTTGCTTCCCATTTCCCTTCAAGTTAGCCAGCCTGAAACAATAACTAATATACTTTCTGTCTCTACAGATTTTCCCTATTCTGCACATATTACAAAAATGGAATCATAAAATGATTGTCTTTTGAGACTGGCTTCTTTCATTTCATGTACGGTTTCCATGATCCATACAGCATTTCTTTAAATTACCAAAAATTTCCATTGCATAGATATAATTAATTTGTGTATAATTATATCAGATATATGGTTTGCTAATATATTCAACCAATCTCTTTATTACCTTAACACTCTCTTGATACTAATCTTTGACTCACAAGAGTTTCTAATTTTATTAAGTCCAGTTTGTCTCTTTTTCAAGTTGTTTGCTTATACTTTGGGTGCAATATCTAAGAAACCATTGCCTAATTCAGGATCACAAGAGTTTACACCTATGTAATCTTCTAAGAATTTCAAAGGTTTAGCCCTAACATTTCTGTGTTTGATCCATTTGGAGTTAATTTTTGTAAGTGATATACAGTGATATGAGATATCTACTCATTTATTTGGGTCTTTAATTGTTCGGCAATGTCTTTTAGATTTTAGAGCATATGTTTTACACTACTTTTGTTAAATTTACTCCTGACTATTTTGTTCTTTATGATGCTATTATAAATAGAATTTCTT
The DNA here is from genome assembly GCF_000412655.1 of Myotis brandtii. Classification (NCBI taxonomy): domain Eukaryota; kingdom Metazoa; phylum Chordata; class Mammalia; order Chiroptera; family Vespertilionidae; genus Myotis; species Myotis brandtii. The sequence goes on along the minus strand of NW_005358943.1, from coordinate 7,211,356 downwards.
AAATTTTATTTTCACATTGTTCGAATTGTAGAGAAATACAGCTGATTTTTGTATATTGCTCTTATACCATGCCACATTGTAGTTCATTAGTTCTAGAAGGTTTTCAATGGATTCATATAGGTTTTCTACATAAAATACCTGGATAGTTTTATGTCAGATCTTGGATAATTTAACTAGTCCTTCAAGTACAGTGTTGAATTGAAGTGGTGAAAGTGCACATCATCACCTTGTTTCTGATCTTAGGGGGAAAGTCTTCAGTCTTTTACCAGAAGATGTAGCCTTGGGCATGTGCACAATCACCCAGACATGACAATGCTTTTGCAGGGTTTTCTTTGGCTCTCTCCTTCTCTGATTTCACTTAAGATGCTTAAGATGCTTCTGTTGATGTCAGGCCCATCCCTCAGACTCTATGAATTGCTTACCGGTGGCCTTTTGTTTTTGACAATGCACTTGGAATAAGCTCCTCCACAGTCATGCAAATTGATGTGAACCCTTTTCTGGAGTAGTTTTGGTAGTCAATCTTTGACATTTGTACTAACCCCAAGAAGGCTTTCTTAGCTATGTCTTTATTTGGTTCTCTCTGATAAACTAACCCACCCATGTTTAAACATATTGGTTTCACGGAACTACAAAGCCTTTCTTAACAGTTTACCAAACCTTCCCAATGCCCCATGCCCCACCCTCACCTCAGCTCCCATGGAAGAGGAGATAGTAATGCTTGGTGTGTGAGCTAAAATGGGAGCAATCAATGCTCCAATATTCTTTGCTTCCTCCTACTGGGGAGTGCCACTATTCCATGAGTATGGGCTGGGTGGAGAAAGGAGAACCAATCTTATAGCCGCAATTGCCTGGAACTTAACTAATACATATAGAGCTAAGATGGTGCCTACTGCTCCTGGAGAGAATCCATAGCCTTAGCCTGTGATATCTGAGTAGAGTAACCATAGACTTGGACCTGGGGAGAGAGGAGCTTACTCTTCCTGGCGATACCCATTTACAGTGAATAGTCCATGATGTTGACCTCAGGTGGGGAGAGGGAACATGTTATGACTCAGGTTTTATAGACTGTCACTGTTCTTATCAATATTTAATAGATTTAAAAGTTTTAAAATATGCCCTTAAGACAAGTGTCAAAGATTTTAAATATGGTGGATTTTTTCATAATTGTTGTTTTCATAAGGGCTGTTTTGCTAAGCTGATCATGCCACCAATCTGGAAGGGACACTACTCTATGTGTATTTTATATAGGCATTTTTACGACATGATTTTGTTTGTCTTTCCAGTCTTATATCCCTAAAATTCCTTATGTGCAACCTATCTTCTGGGTGTGCTAATTAACTTTGGATTACCTTAGTATGTCTTGTTTAATCCATTTCTTTACTCTAGAAAACTGATTGCAGCAATCTAGAAACATATTGTCTGTCTTTGTCACTTTCTTCCCCTTTGTCATCCTGACACAAGAACAAATTTAGGATGGACACTGGCATGTAAAGTCTTGCTGAGGCTTCACACTATTCTAGGACTTACACTTAGTCAGCCACCTCTCTGCTGAGTTCTAGCAGCAACTCTCAATTACCTTTGTGTCACCCATCCTACAGTGCTCTAAACTCAGACTCTTCCCAAACAAAAACCTAACAGAACCTTTGCATTTTTCACTGATGCATCATCAAAGTCCACTAAAATGTGTTGCCATTAATTAATGTATTTTCAACAAAGGAGATATAAGTGTGTAAATTACATGTAGAGATGCCTGAATTAGACAGAAATAAAATGAACATTAACTAACATGTTAAAGGTAAAATTGTGCTTTTTATTCAGTCCCATGTTATGTTCTCCTTGAGCTAATGATGTTGAGTAAAGTTTTACAGTGTCATCAGAAATGCCAATCACAGAAACCGCCATTGGACAAAGTAATACAAGAAGACAATTCCGCATTTAAAAACAGAACTTTCAAAGAGGACCGACCTAGCACAGGTATTCAGATAAATGGATTGAAGACTGTGGCCAATAAGTTTCTTCTGTTTCTCTCAATCACTTAATACCCTACTAAAATTATATTTTCTTATACATAAACAAATTGTGCAGAGGGAAATGAGGGTTCTTTTCAGTTGAACCAAAAATTGGCCTTTCCCAGAGGATAGATTTTTCTGTCTGCATGATGTTATATTTTTTAAAGTTAGTAACCAGTTCTCAACATAATACTTTTTCTACAGAAGATCATACAACCAAACATAAACCAAGGTCTGCATTAACAGATTCTCTAATCATTATTATACTTCTTATTATGATGTATGCAAATCAGGTACTAAATACTAATTGCTTCTGTGCATGTACATTTTACTCAGTCTAGAGCAGTGACTTTCAGCCTTTTACATCTCACAGCACACATGAACTAATGACTAAAATTCTGCAGCACACTACAAAATCTACACTAATAAAAGAGAAACATGGTAATTGGCGTACGACCGCTACCCTTCCCATTGGCTAATCAGGGAGATATGCAAATTAACTGTCAGCCAAGATGGCGGC
>NW_005358943.1:7206081-7208104 GCF_000412655.1 Myotis brandtii | reverse complement strand
TCCCTATCGACCCTGCCTTAAGTGTGACAGGGGGCGGTGCCCCAACCCCCCAATCGGCCCTACCCTGAGCGTGACTAGGGGTGGCATCGCAACCTCCCGATCCTCCCTGCTCTGTGCATGACAGGGGGCAGCGCCCCAACCCCCTGATTGGCCCTGCTCTGTGCGTCACAGGGGGTGGCGCCGCAACTTCCCTATCGACCCTGCCTTAAGTGTGACAGGGGGCGGTGCCCCAACCCCCCAATCGGCCCTACCCTGAGCGTGACTAGGGGTGGCATCGCAACCTCCCGATCCTCCCTGCTCTGTGCATGACAGGGGGCGGCTCCCCAACTCCCCAATCGGCCCTGCTCTGAGCCCGACCAGGGGCTGCACCTAGGGATTGGGCCTGCCCTCTGCCACCCGGGAGCAGGCCTAAGCTAGCAGGTCGTTATCTCCCAAGGGGTCCCAGACTGCAAGAGGGCACAGGCCGGGCTGAGGGACCCCCCCTTTCCCCCCGAGTGCACAAATTTTTGTGCACCAGGCCTCTAGTATATATTATATTTGTTGCTGATCTGAAAAAAATGGGTATAATTTTGATTTATTATTCATTCCCACTGGACAGCTATTGTTGTGTTATTTTTTTTGTATTTTGTTTTTTGTTTAAACTCTAAGAGAAAAAAGGTCAGTACCCCTGAAGAAACAGTTGTGTACTCACACCCACTGCAGGCACCCAGCTATGGCCCCGATTATTCAGTGCTGCAAGTGGGTGTGAGCGGCAGCTACTGGCCCCAAAAGCCCCTCAGGGCTTCTCCACCTCCCCCTGTTCCTGAGGGAAGATTGTTGCCAGCAGCTGCCCCTTGCACCTGCTGCCTGTGCCCAGCGCTGGTCCCAATTGCTTGGCACAATCAGCGGGTGTGAGCAGCAGCTGCTGGCCCTGATTACCCATGAGGGCTTCTCCACCTCCCCCTGCTCCTGAGGGGAGATTGGGACAGCAGCCACCGCTTGCACCCGCTGCTGGTGCTGGCCCCCATTGCTTGGCAGCAGGGGGAGCAGGACGACAGGCAGAAAGCAGACCAGGGGCCACAGCAGGAGGAGCTGGGCGGGGGCGTGGAAAATGGGCTGAGACCCGCCCTGTGCCTAACCACAGCCTTGCAGCCCACAGTTCCTTTCAAGGTGCCTGAATTCGTGCACTTGGCCCTAGTGTTATTATAACACATTGAAGCTGTTTTTATCATTACTTCCTTCATTGTAGATATATACACATATACATCATATACATAAACACATATACATGTGATTAGAAATTCTGTCTGAAACAAATAATAGACTAAATTATCTTGATATTGTTTTTCCCTAATGTTATATTCTCAGGAGATTTATATATAACTAGAGGCCCAGTGCATGAAATTTGTGCACTCATGGGGGTCCCTCAGGCTGGCCTGTGCTCTCTCATAGTCTGGAGCCCTCGGGGGATGTCCAACTATTGGCTTAGGCCCATTCATGCCTAAGCCATCAGTTGGACATTGTTAGCTCTGCTGCAGAGGCAGGAGAGGCCCCCAGCACCACTGCTGTGATTGCCCGGCTTCTGGCTGAGCGGCACTCCTCTTGTGAGAGCACATGGCCACCAGGGGGCAGCTCCTGTGTTGAGCTTCTTCCCCCTGGTGGTCAGTGCATATCATAGCAACCAGTAGTTCTGTCGTTCAGTCGATTTACATATTAGCCTTTTATTATATAGGACTAGAGGCCTGGTGCACAAAAATTTGTGCACTCGGGGGGGTCCCTCAGCCCAGCCTATGCCCTTTTGCAGTCTGGGACCCCTCAGAGGTTGTCCACCTGCTGGCTTAGGCCAGCTCCCTGAGGGAACGGGCCCAAGCTTGCAGTCAGACATCCCTCTTGCAGTCTAGCAGCCATCGGGAGATGTCCACTTACCAGCAGGGAGCAGAACTAAGCTGCAGTCACACATCCTTAGTGCTGCTGAGGAGGCGGGAGAGGCTCCCGCCACCACCGCTGTGCTGGCAGCCATCAGCCTGGCTTGTGGCTGAGCAGA
>NW_005358943.1:7199031-7205331 GCF_000412655.1 Myotis brandtii | reverse complement strand
TGCTTTGAGTGGAGCTCAGAGCTGCTGTAGCAGGCGGGAAGCTTGGCTTCCTCCATCATTGGGGCAACCAAGCCTCCAGCTTGCTCCAGCTCCGTGGCTGGAGGCCGCCATCTTGGTTGGGTTAATTTGCATATAGTGGCTCTGTTTGGCTGGTGGGCATGGCTTAAGGCATAGCGAAGTTACGGTCAATTTGCATGTTTGTCTTTTATTAGTGTAGCTATTTAGAATCTTACTACTTGGTTGTGGTCATCATAGTGGTGATAGTAGTCTTTTTGAAAAAAATATGTACTTTGTATTCTGTGCAAAATAGGCATGGCCCTTTAAATTATTTTTCCAACTAATCTTCTCTGTTGAAACACCATCCCTGTCATAAAGTATGCAGATGGTGAAACCTGAAACTTGTATATGAACTGTATTCTCACATCTTCATGTGTAGCTGACCACTACTGAAGGCTCTGGGGTAACAAGGGCACAAAACAGAGAGAGCCCAGAAGAATCGCTTGTGTTCCAGCTCAAGCACATCTAATCCATGCGCTTGCTGGGGCTTCCCTCTCCTATTTGGACCAGACTCCACTGCCAGAAAAACCTCTACCTCATTAACACAGGTATCACCAAATATAGCTCAGCACATCTGGTTGTTATTAGTGCCAATTGGTTGCGTATACAGAGCACAAGAAATATATTGTTTTTTGTTTTAAAAAAAATCCAGTACTTATAATCTTGAAGAAAAACGGGGGCACCAATGCAGTTTTAAAAACTACTTTGCAAGCCAATTACCTGCTATAAAGTTTTCTTGGTTTTAATATCCAAATAGACCAATTGGTGGAACAATTGGTCTCTATGACGTGCACTGACCACCAGCGGGCAGATGCTCAACACAGGAGCTGCCCCCAGACCCCAGGCCAGCCAAGGCAGGTGCCAGCAGGGGTCCCTCCACAGAGGGAGGCGACCAGCAGCAGTGGCGGTGGGGGACAGGGCCCCTCAATCACCCCACCAGTCACCCCACAGATGGGCCCTGATCGCTGCCCAGGCCTAACGACCCTATCCATACATGAATTTCATGCACCAGGCCTCTAGTCATAGAATAAATGTTTTGGAGGGATTCAGAAGGATTTCTCAATATCTCTTTCCTAGATTTTCCTTTCAGGATAGACACTGAGTGGTTTGGGGAATATCTTTTGTTTTTAAGGAAGTAAAGACAGAACATGTGAAAGCAAATGGTCGTGTTGTGGAGAGAAATGCTATTATTTTTCAAATAAATTGGAGAACTTTGAAGATAGTAAGAAATCCTGTAAGGAAATGGACTCCACACTTCTTAAGATAGATGATGAAAAGGAACTGGTGATGTATATTTTCTATTTTCTATTTCAGACCATATATATTTATCTCGCCATTAGTTCTTGCCAAAATCTTAATACTTAACAATATTTGAGTGTCTTACCGTTGTTTAGAGTTGTAAAGTGACTCAGATCCTGATCGTGCTCATGTTAGTCATAAATACAAGTGGAAATTAAACTAGCATTTTTTAATTGATCTAATTCATCAATAATTACAATTTTCACAAGATAGCAAATGTAAAGTCAAACATGAAGAAATTCAGTAAAAATTATCCTTGAAGTATATTATCTTATCAAAGATAATTGTATATCTTTTATAAAAAAATTTATAGAAATTTAGCTTCAAACAAGCTGAAAAAATAATTATACCTCTAACAAAATCAAGAAGTACAGCATTACACATGAACTTGAGAAAAAAACAACAACTCTATGTGAAGGTCAATTCTTTCTAAATCATATTTAATTTTAACTCATACAAGCTTCCACAGAAGTTTGAATTGAATGTTTCATAATCTTTATTATTATATCTTACTTTGAATACAGAAATAGTTGACCATTTTTCTTGCAGCCTGGATGGCATGGCTCAGTGGTTGAGTATTGACCTTTTGGGAAGCCACATCCATTTGTGGCTAGGGTTCAGGATCTGAAGAAGGGGCCATGCACAAATGAAAACACTAGACAAGAAATATGAATTTAGAAGGCATGGGGGCCAGGCAGAAAACCTCTCTCTAGTGGAGAGGCTCTCGGACATCTGGGTCCCATCTGCTTTTATCCACTTGAATACATATTTGCCCTTTAGGAATGCAAACAGGCATATCAAAGGTAAAGTTTGGTAAACAGTGAAAGGATGATCAGATTAGGGGATTGCCTTGAACCATTTGTCCAACAGCAGGACAAGTCCCTGCTGAATATCAAAGTCCATTGGCCTCCCAGTAGGACTTTTGGCATTAATATGCAAACTACTGATGATCTTAGTCTCTGGCAACCTATGAACCAGGAGGTCATGGTTTGATTCCTGGTCAGAGCACATGCCTGGGTTTCGAGCTCAATCCCCACTGTGGGACATGCAGGAGGCAACCAATCAATAATTCTCTCTCATCATTGGTGTTTCTATCTGTCTCTCTCCCTGTCCCTTCCTCTCTGAAATCAATAAAAAATATTTTTTAAAAACCCGCAAAAATTAATATATCCTGACATTCCAGGTTAAGGATAATCTTTTAATATTCTCTTAAATATAGAATAATAGATACCAATAATCACTCTGTTTCCTATTCAAGTCCTTTCATCCTTACACTTGGCTTAGAGCAACTCAAAAGTCAGTATAGAAAAGGATGAACTTGAAAACCATTAAGAAAACAAAGCAAAATTTGAATCCAGAAAAAAACTTTTACAATATCTGAATTTACCTAATTTTTACTCCAATTAAAACTCCCTGTATGGTAATGGATGTTAACTAATACTTAATGTGATCATTTAGCATATATTCACAAATAGCCAATAATTATGTTGTACAAATGAAACTAATATAACCTTATATGTCAGTTATATCTCAATTTTTAAAAAAAGAAAATTGCAATTATTGTTGTTAGAATAAATTTTAAAAAGTCCACTTTGTTTATAGACAAGGTAAAGAGCTTTATGAAAATCCTATCTAATAAAGATTAATATGCAAATTAACTATCACTCCGTGACAAATATGGCAGCGCCCCTAGCGGCTGGGGCTAGACGCTTGCTGCGGTGCCCCAGCAACGTGAGCCCAGCAGGCAAGCGCAGCCCACAGGAAGCACCCAGCAGGGCCTGCTTGGCCATTGCCGCGCCGACCTGGGAGCAGGCAAGCCAGCCAGTTTTTAGTTGGAGAAAAAATTAGGTTAATTCCGATATTGTAGAAGTTTTTTCTGGATTCAAATTTTGCTTTGTTTCTTAATGGTTTTTCAAGTTCATACTTTTTTAATACTGACTTTTGAGTAGCTCTAAGCCAAGTGCACACTGCCGGGCCTGCTTGGCCATCACTGCAGCGACCCACAAGCAGGCAAGCGCGGCCTGCAGGCAGCACCCTGCAGGGCCTGCTTGTCCATCGCCATGGTGTGGAGCAGGCAGACCCCACAGAGAGCAGAGAACCACGGGGACCGGGCCTAAGCCATCAGTAGGACATTCCCTGAGGGCTCCTGGATTGGAAAGGGTGCAGGTCAGGTTGAGGGACCGCCCTCCACTCTCCGTGCATGAATTTCATGCACTGAGCCTCTAGTCCTATATAATAAAGGCCTAATATGCTAAGGGTCTGGTCGTTCCTTTGGCCATTCAACCAATCAAAGCATAATATGCTAATGATATGCTAAGGCCACTCAATGGCTCACTATGACATGCACTGACCACCAGGGGGCAGACAGTCCAACTGGTAGGTTAGCTTGCTTCTGGGGTCTGGCCCATCAGGACTGAGCAAGATGGACTGGACATGCCTTGGAGCCCTTCTGCAGTCTCTCCCCAGCTGCCCAACCTCTCAAGTCCCTCCCTGGCCCTGATCATACAACGGTGGGGTCCCTCGGCCTGGGGTCCCTTTCGCAATCTGGGACCCATTGGATGTCAGAGAGCCAATTTTGGCCCAATCCCGCAGGCCAGGCCGAGGTACCCCACTGGTGCAAGAATTCATTAGGAGGGCTCAGACAGTCAGGTAGAGTGGTTAGGGGTGGTGTGATAGGCAGGCAAGCAGTTAGGGGTGATCAGGCAGGCAGACGAGTGGTTAGGGGTGATGAGGCAGGCAGCAGAATGGTTAGGGGCGATCAGGTGAGCAGTTAGGATCTAGTGGTCCCAGATTGTGAGAGGGATGTCCAACTGACTAAACTGACTAAAATAGGAGAGGCTGGGAGCTTGGGTCACCAGGGGCATGGCCAGCCTGAAAACAGCCATCAGCCCCTCACCCAGGCTGGCCTGACACTCCATTGGGACCCCCACCCTGATTCGGGACACCCTTCAGGTCAACCATCCCCCGAGGGGTCCCAGATTGTGAGAGGGTGCAGGCCAGACTGAGGACAACCCCCTTGGTGCATGAATTTTGTGCACCGGGCCTCTAGTATTTAACAAAATACCAAAAACCGAGATTCTATTATTTTACAAATTGAATAGAATAGGGATGAGGTTGATTTCTATACTTGTTATTCACAACAATAAAAATAGTAATAAGACTATTATTTTATTTTATTTCAGAAATATAAAAAATTTTTACTCATAGAATATGTTTCTTTTATGACAGAAGTTCATTCAAAGCCAAATTTCCTATTTCTTTTGGATTGGATTGTCCCGTAAAGGAAACAGCAGGTACTGGACATGGGAAGATGCCTCACAACCCTTTGGCAAAATGTAAGTTTGTAGAATAGAAATGAATAAGAAGTTCTATAATCATAGATTCTAGTTTACATTACTGAAAGTGTATAGAAAAAAATACACATATCCTATATAATAAAAGAGAAACATGCAAATTAATGGTCCCTCCACTACACTCAAGCCATGCCCACAAGCCACGCCAACCAGCCAATCAAGAGCAAGTATGCAAATTAACCCAACTAAGATGCTGGCGGCCACAGAGCTGGAGGGAGCAGGAGGCTTGGGTTGCCCCCGGTGATAGAAGAAGCCAAGTTTTCCGCCTGCCCTGGCTGGCCGTCGGCTCCGCTTAAGGCAACAAAGTTTCAATTATAGAAGATAAATAAATCCCAGGAAAAATAGGAGAGGCTGGGAGCTTGGGTCATCGAGGGGCGTGGCCAGCCTGAAAACAGCCATCAGCCCCTCACCCAGGCTGGTCAGGTACCCCAGCAGGACTCCCCCACCCTGAAGGGGCTGTGGGCAGCCTGAAAATGGCCCTCAGCCCTTCACCCAGGCTGGCAAGACACCCCATTGGGACCCCCACCCTGATTCGGGACACGCTTCAGGGCAAACCAGCCTGCCCCCACCCATGCACCTCGCCTCTATCCCAGTGGTCGGCAAACTGCGACTTGTGAGCCACATGCAGCTCTTTGGTTTCTTGAGTGTGGCTCTTCCACAAAATACCACATGTGATTGTGTATGTACAGTGCAATTCAAACTTCATGGCTCATGCGCAGAAGTCGGTATTTTGTGGAAGAGCCACACTCAAAGGGCCAAAGAGCCGCATGTGGCTTACGAGCCACAGTTTGCCAACCACTGCTCTATCCTATATAATAAAAGGGTATTATGCAAATTGACCCTAACAGCAAGAATGACTAGGAATGACTGGTCACTATGACACACAATGACCACCAGGGGGCAGACGCTCAATGCAGGAGCTGCCCCCTGGTGGTCAGTGCACTCCCACAGGGGGAACTCTACTCAGCCACAAGCCAGGCTGATGGCTGCCAGCACAGTGTTGGTGGCGGGAACCTCTCCCACCTCCTCAGCAACACTAAGGATATCCAACTACAGCTTAGGCCTGCTCCCCACTGGCAAGTGGACATTCCCCAAGGGCTCCCGGGCTGCCAGAGGGATGTCTGACTGCCAGCTTAGGCCCGTTCCCTCAGGGAGCGAGCCTAAGCCTGCAGGTGGACATCCCCCGAGGGGTCCCAGACTGCGAGAGGGCACAGGTTGGGCTGAGGGACCCCCCCGCCAGCACACAAATTTTTGTGCACCGGGCCTCTAGTCTACACTAATAAAAGAGAAACATGGTAATTAGCGTACGGCCGCTACCCTTCCCATTGGCTAATCAGCATATCCTTATGCAAATTAACTGTCAGCCAAGATGGCGGCCGGCAGCCAGGCAGCTGGAAGCGAACATGAGGCTTGCTTGCTCCAGTGACTGCAGACTCCAACGTTCCCCGCCTGACTTGCCGGCCTCTGAGCTGCAACTCTAAGAAACTTTGTAACAAATATAGAAGCTAAACAAAACCCCAGAAACCAGCTTTCAGCCGGCTGGGATCTCAGAGCTGGAGTTATACATTGTTTCGATTATAGAACGCAAACA
>NW_005358943.1:7192531-7198208 GCF_000412655.1 Myotis brandtii | reverse complement strand
GCAGTGCCCCAACTCCCCAATCAGCCCTGCTCTGAGCCCGACCAGGGGCTGCACCTAGGGATTGGGCCTGCCCTCTGCCACCCGGGAGCAGGCCTAAGCCAGCAGGTCGTTATCTCCTGAGGGGTCCCAGACTGCGAGAGGGCACAGGCCTGGCTGAGGGACCCCCCTTCCCCCCCGAGTGCACAAATTTTTGTGCACCGGGCCTCTAGTATATATATATAAGCATACATACATATACATTGAGTGGCCAGATTATTATGACCACCCTAATTTTCCTACAAAATTTGTGCACAGGGTGTGGGGGTGTCCCTCAGCCCAGCCTGCACCCTCTCCAATCTGGGACCCCTCAGGGGATGTCCGACTGCTGGTTTGAGCCTGATCCTAAACTGGCAGTTGGACATCCCTCTCACAATCTGAGACTGCTGGCTCCCAACCACTCACTGCCTGCCTGCCTGATCACCCCCTAAGCACTCCCATGCCGGCCTGATCGACGCCTAACTGCTCCCCTGCTGGCCCAATTGCCCCCAACTGCCCCCCCCCCTCGCCTACAAACGTCAGGTGATCATAATAATATGGCCACTCAATGTATATGTAATATATACTTATGTACACACACACATACACACACACACACACACACACACACACACAGACACATAGAAAGGACTTGAGTTCAGTAAATGAGTACATGGAGAGAGGGAGTCTTTTCAACTTCTACTTCATTTCTTTATTCCTCATAAGGTATTCATTAGGAAATCATAAGACACCAAGGGATTTAGACCAATATCTCTTATTGTGTGTGCAATAGTGAGTGAATATGTTACATCATCTACATGTTTTTATTCTAGGTTACACAATTGGCAAAAGTCAAAGAGTGGAAACTGTGCAAGGATGGCAGCAATGAAGATGGTTGCTTTTGAGTGTTCCAAAGTCTCACACTATATTTGTGAGAAGTAAATTGCTTGCCTTGTTAACTAATAATGAGAACAAAACAACAACAGAAGACAAGTATAATTATTTTTCTTTATAAAAACTCAGAATCTTGGAAGTTCTAGATAGAATATCCTCGTTTCAGAATACCCTTGCTTTCTTATGGGCTGTACTAGTATTCTAGCCTCAGCTTGAGATGAGGCTGGAATATTGGCTGCATCATGATAAGGTACATCAGACCCTCCACTTCTGCCCCTCTCACATGGAGACTGCCAAATTACAAAGGTTATGAGCACAGGTTGGTAGAGTAAAATAGCATGAGTGGTTCTGATGGGGATTAGGAAGCAAAGTTCTGTATTCCTACAACTTACACAGATTTTGCAAGTAATCCTGAAAACTGCAGTCACTGTCATGCACATTGGGGCTGGGAATTAATGTCAACAGTCATTAAAGTCATTATTCTGTATGGATTGGGTCTACATTTCTATTTGATTCCTGACTTTTTAAGAGAAAGACAGTAGAATAACCTGGAAAGAGAATAGTATCTTGAATTAGATATGACTATAAGATCAGCACCACAACTAATATGTGTTCTCTGATAAATTCAAACTTCTGAATCTGTTTACCTTATTAGTAGGTAAACTACCAAACTGTTTTTGCAAAGTGGTCATATCATCAGCAGTATATGAAAGTTCCATTTGCTTGCATATTTCCAAAGTTAAATATTGTCAGTTTTAAAAACCATTTCAATAAGGGTGTAGTATAATTTAATTTTGGTTTTAATTTATATTTCCTTAATGAATAAATAATGCTAACCACCTTTTCAAGTTTTTGTTAACTATATATTTTCTATAATAAAATATTGTTTAAAATATTTTGCCTTTTTCAGTGAGTTGTTTTTTTGTTTGTTTGTTTGTTTGTTTTTTGGGTTTTTTTTTTACTTTTGAGTTAAGAGAATTCTTTATATATCCTGAATGCTGGTATTTTATCAGACATGCATTTTGTAAATATTGTCTTCCAGTCATTCATTTTTATCTTTCATTCTCTTAATATTATCTTTAGAAGAACTTTTAGAAGTTTAGAAGAACAGAATTTATTAATTTGATGAAGTATAAGCAATTTTTTATTCATGAATTAAACATTTTGTGTTCTAAGAAATTTTAAATTAACCTGAGGTTGAAATTTTTTCTCCTATGATTTCTTCTAGAACTTTAAGTTTGCATCAAATTATATACTCCATTTCATGTTCATTTTTGTATACAGTGCAAAGTATGGATTCAGCCACTTTTTTTAAATGTTTGCATATAGTGACTAATTATTTCAGTACCACATTTCCAAAATACTGCTCTTCTATTGAAATATCATGGCACTGTTGTCAAAAATCAATTGACTATGTATGTGTAGATCTATTTCAAGTCTTTGTCCTTTTTTGTTGATTTGAGTATCTAGTTTTTCACCAATATCTTGATTATTGTGACTTTATCGTATGTCTCTTTTTAATTTCTTATATTTTATTCAATTATAGTTTACATTCAATATTATTTTATATTAATTTCAGGTGTACACCATGGTTTACAGTAATTCTTGAAGTAATTTGAGTTCTTTTATTTTGTCCTTTCTCAAAAATTATTTTGACTCATTTTTACAAAAAGAAAAATTTCACTTAGTGGCCATATTTTGATTATAATTCCATTCCCCAGTAAAAGGAACCAGGACTGCTGGAGAAATGGCTGATTCAAGATGAGCTTGGGGCATTTCAAAGTCCTAGAAAGTAAGAAAGTACGTAAAATGAAGAGAGTATGTCAAGGGATACAGGAGCTAGGTAAAAGAATTGCCAGTAGCCAAAGCTGAAATAATTTCAGCAATAAAATGAAGTATTATTGGATTATAACTCAAAATATAAGATAAATACCTATCAATCTATAATAGTATAGAATGATTGAATAAATAAACAAATGAGGGAGATGAGACAAATCTGTGCAGAAAAATTCTAAATTATGTAGATAATCCTACCTGAGGAAGTGGGACAGAAATCCTCACTCCTTAAAAACTTAGTTACATTTATTATCTTTATCTTTTTTTTAAAAATCCTCACCCAAAGACACTTTTTCCATTTGTTTTTAGAGAGAGTGGAAGGTAGAGGGAGAGACAGAGAGAGAAACACCAATGTGAGAGAGACACATCGATTAGTTGCCTCCTGTGTGATCCCGACCAGGGCCTGGAGCCTGCAAGGGAATCATGTGCCCTTGACCAGAATCGAAACCGGGACCCTTCAGTCTGCAGTCTGATGCTGTATTCACTGAGCCAAACTGTCTAGGGTTCTTTTTATTTCCAATTTCACTACTTTCTGCTTTTAATTTTTTGGTCTTTTGCTTGATTGGGTATGTTTTTTTTTTCTTATTCTAGGTCCTCAAGGCAGAAGCTAAGATTATTGATTTGTTCCAGAGTTCAATATGCTTACTGATTTGATGATTATGTATTCTATTGATTAATAAATGAGTGTTTAACTCTTCAGCTATTATGAATTTCTCTATTTCTATTTTAAATTCTATCAAGTTTCTATTGTATTTCAATTTTGTCAAGCTTGTATTTTATTATATTTTAGAAATATTTCTGAAGTACTAAGACCATTATAAAAGACACAGGTACTAAGAAGATGTAATAATGACTGATATTTTGTCTATTTGTATAAGATCCAGATATAGTTGTGAAGAACAATGTACTCCTTCCCAAGCCCATTCATTTTCCTCCCGCTGTACAACTTTTATCTTGAAGTTTATGTGTATTTAGTTCATGAATTTTTACTTGAATACATATTAACAACTTTTATATTTTATATGACTACATATGTACTACCATACACTGATTTGTATATGACATAATTATGAGTTAACAACATACTTCATTTCAGAATCCCATTATATGACATATGTAACAGCTCACTCATCTATTTCTCTGCCCTGATACATCTTACGTATTTCTAACTTTCCTCTACCGATAATGCTGCAATAAACATCCCTGTCAATAAGTGAATGATGGAAATCTAGGGGAGGAGCATTCCAGGCAGAGGGAAGAGCTAGTGTCAAGGCCCTGTGGCAGAAACAGGCTTAATGTATTCTGAGTAAAGTTGAGGAGGCCAGCTTGGTTAGAGTTAGTGGAGCCACATGCAGTTGAAGATGAGTAGGACCCATCTATCCTCTCCTCCCAGATTCACTTTCCCTTCATATACAGATATTTCTTTCTCCTTCTCCTCTGATGCTGAGCTGATCAGAGTCTGTTTCCTCATCAATAAATTGGGAAATAAATACCTGCCTCATATATATAATTTTTAAATGCATTATAATCCTCAGGACATCCTCAATGAAATATAAGATTACCATCTTATTTTACAGAGGAGGAAACTAAAACCATTTTTACATCCATTGCTTCTTGGTACTTCCTCTTTGTGAACTTACATGTGCATTTCTTGTGTTTTATTCTGTTATTTCAAAATAGGGCAAATGGTAAAGACCCCAGCATTCAGAGATAAATGCCAGAGAGTAGGAGTTAACACCATATTTGGGGAGTGTTTGTGGCATCCTTGGGCTGTTTTGATTTGTGATGGGGGGTGTCCACCTCAGGGTCAGGTGCAAGGGAGGTTTCAAAATTGTGCAACTGAGATGCCAACTTTTGCCTCTGACTTGAGAACCCACTGACCTGGACTGTAAAGGAAACAGCAGGTACTGTAAGAGAGAGACTCAGCAAGGGGGCGTACCCCCGAATGCTGGGCCTGCACCCGGTCTTCACCTGCATCACACAAAGCTCTCACCAACACTGGCCAAGGGTCAGGATTGTTAGCTCCACTTTCCAGAAGTGAAGCCTAAGGTCATAAGAGGGTCTAAGGACACACAGACAGGAATTGGCTCAGCAGAATTTTGGACTGAGATGGTGGGACTTCCTCAACTGTTATCAGTTGCCTGAGGTGGGAAAATGTTGGCAGCCAGCCTTTCAGAGTTGTAGCTTCAGGCTCACCTACCCACCACTACAGTCCTAGGACTGGGCACAGTGGGACTCAGTGTTAGAACAGCCCTTCAACCTAGCAGACACCCACTCTCTGGGTCATTCTGGAAATGCCTGCATTCACCCTGTCCCCGCCTTCTCACTGTGGACCCATGGAAGCAACCCAGACTGGAAAGAGACAGAAGTGACCAACCTGGGGAAGAGGAAGGGAACATCTAAAATCCAGGACTCCCCTCCCGGCTGGAAAATTACAACCTGCAGGCTAACCAGGACAGTCACACAGCGGGCATCTCTCTCCTGCAACCTAAGGCCAATCTGTTCTCATTTGTCCTCAGTGTGAAAGGAGCACAACACCATTTGGGCAGATGATGCACAAAGAGGGCCTGTGCATGCAGTCAACAGAACCCCAGGTCACGGACATTCCAGCCATCATCTGTGGAGTCCCAGGGACTGAGCATCTTCTCAGGAGGGTCGCAGGAAGGGCAGCACAGAGGACACCTCCCACACACACCATCTTTCTCCTCTGCTCTCTGATTGTACTAACTGTGAAACAGATTAGGAAACGCCACTGTCATTAAATAATTATAAGAGAGTAATCTAGAGTGAACATTCTCATAAGAACTGAGAATTTAGTGGGAAAACATAAAGGGCATGGAAACTAAGAGGCTAGATAACCAGGTGATAAAGAAAAGAAATAATCCTGGAAATAACAGATATGTGTTCATCAAAGGTGGATTAAAATGATGTC
>NW_005358943.1:7134853-7185732 GCF_000412655.1 Myotis brandtii | reverse complement strand
TGAGAAATAGTGTGAATATGTAGAAGTAACCACATCTCTGTTTTGATCTTCAAAAATAAAAGAACAGGTAATTTAGTCAGAAGTGAAAACATCTACTTCAAATTCCAATCAGACAACGATAACAAGACCTAAATCACCTAAAGGAAAAGGTAAAGTTTATGCAGGGGACTTAGCTTAGGTGTACTCCAATTACGTAGCCTGTGTGTATGTAATCGAAGCAGCATAAGGTAGACACCACTGATCCGAATGACTGAGTTAGTGTGCCCAGCTTCATGAGGTTTTTTTAAACCATATTTTATAATCTGAACTCTTTCATAAAAAGCGGTATTGAAAATTAAATATCCATGTTTAGTTTATTCCAGAGAATTAATGTAATTCAGGTGCTCTTTAACATGTGCATAACTGAGCAACTCAAGTAGCAAAAGTATTTGTTTTCAACTTGTTTGGAAACAAATGTGAATCTCTTGATGTCACTATCACTCATTCCACAAAGTTTCCAGCAACAATATTCGATGAACATTATTTTTACGTTTGTGTTTATAATTTTTTTTGTGAAACAGCTGTGGTTAATCCTAATGTTGAAGGGCAGTAATCAGGCTCCAATGAGAAAATTGTTGTATGTCTGCAATGATGCGATATTCCCAAAATAGTAAATACCTTATGATTGTGGATCAATAAAAGAGATTTATACTGATATAATTTAGAAGTGTATATACATTTTTAAAACCAAGTCCATATATCTCATATTCTACTTTGTATTCCCAAATCATTGAGAAGAATCAGGGGATTATTTCTGTAAAGTTGGCACAAGTGACTTCTCCAGGAGAAACACAGAAACAGAATAGGGAGCGGAACCCAGGCATCTAACTCTCAGTCCATTGTCAGTTCATATTGATCAGTATCCCTTCTATTTTATTTTATTTTATTTTATTTTATTTTATTTTATTTTATTTTTGTTTGGTTTTTCATTTTTTATTTTTTTTATTGATTAAGTTATTACGTATGTGTCCTTATCCAAACGTTACCCCCATTCCCCCACTCATGCCCTCACCCCCCTGTTGTTTGTGTCCTTTGGTTAGGCCTATGTATAGGCCTAATCAGTATCCCTTTTAATTAATAATTTCAAGGTTGAAGACATTCAAGAGTTAGGACATTGAATTTATGGACAGTTTCCCTCCTAAACTCTGCTCTTTAATTCAGTCTTTTCTTTGCTGAGCTCCTCAGTCTCTCCTTTTCTCTCTGGGCAGTGTCTTCAGTTCCATTTACCTGGCGTCTCACTGTAGTGATTCTTGGAATCTTGTGTTTCTTTCTCCTTTTGACCACTGGAATCTTGGGATACAAAGGTAAGTTAAACAAGACCCATGGTCTGAACCAATATTTCCATCCTTAGGAAATACTATTTTTACTAGAATTTCGTTTCTACTAGTTCCATAGCTATGATCTTCACTTCTACCCAGGAACCCTTCCACCTTCACTACTAATATAATCACTTGGACATTTCAAAGTTTTTTAAAACCTTCTGACATCTCCTTTTCTTATAAAGCCTTGATTATTTTCCCGGATATTGCCAGGAGTTATATCGAGTTTTTGTTGATGGTGGGTGCTGTGTGCACATGAATTTTCTCTCTCCTCTCTGACACCTTCTTTCAATAAACTACCAAGGCCCCGAGGTTCTACCTTTGAATCTTCATTCGGCAGCTCAAATTTATTTTTTAAAATGTTTATTCTTATAAATGCCTAATACAACTGAACAATATTCTTCTCCTATACTATTGAAATCACCTCCTAATTTATCATAAAGTCAACAGGCTTCAAAATCTTATTGAAATTGCCAAATAAATTTCTCTAAATATATTTCTGATCATGTCATCAAAATGCCGAGAAATCATTACTGATTTCTCATTCTCTACTGAATTAAAACTACCCTATTTATATTTGCTTTCATAATCTTAATCTTATTTCAATCAAATAATTTTTAAGTTTTACTCCCTATGTCCAAATTGGTTTCAGATAATTTGAGATCATTATTTATTTTTGTCATGTTCTCCAGTTTTCTCTGTCCCTGTACATTGGTTTATGCTGTTCCCTTCACCCAGGCAGCTTTCCACCTGTAGCTTATATCTGCTTATGGAAATCATACCCATTCCTCAAGACCCATTTTATAAAATTCAGATGACTTTTCTAAATCCTCCATGATGTGTTTTCTAATTCCCTAACCAGATGTTAGTTCTCTCTTTCTTAAAACACATTTTATCACCCTTTATTATTTTCACCTTGCAAATTCCCCCCTAGATTAGAGGTTTTAAACCTCAGCACTATTGATATTCCGGTGAGGTAATTCTTTGTTAGTGATGGATGCTGTTTTGTGCAGTATAGGATATTTAGCAGCATCCTGTCCTCTTCTCGATAGATGATAGCAGTTACATTCCAAATATCTCCAGAGAGTGCCCAGGCCCCTCTGTAGGGTAAAATCACCCCCAGTTGAGAACCACTGTTCTAGATGATTTTCCTTTCATGTTAGGCACTATTTCTCTTTCAGGAATAAGTAATGAGTAAGTTTTGCATTTAAAGGAAGTTACAGTCAGTTGAGTGTTTATTGTTCTATGTGTATGTTATTAAAGAACACAATTGTGTTTAATGACTTTGGCTCTTAGCTTCCTGGTTTGCAAAACCAAGCTCATGTGTGTGTGTGTGTGTGTGTGTGTGTGTGTGTGTGTGTGTGTGTGTGTGTTTACCCTATTGACATTAGTACAACTAGCCTACTATAGAATTCACTAATTTACAGTGTAAAATTCCGTGGCTTCTAATATAGTCAGAGTTGTACAACCATAACTATAATCAATACTAGAACATCTTCATCACCCCTCAAATAAACACTGTACCCTTTAGGAGTTGCTTCCCATTTCCCTCCAAGTTAGCCAGCCTGAAACAATCACTAATATACTTTCTGTCTCTATATATTTTCCTATTCTGCACATTTTACAAAAAATGGAATCATAAAATGATTGTCTTTTGAGACTGGCTTCTTTCATTTAATGTAAGGTTTCCATGATTCATTCATAATGGAATGTATCAATACAGCATTTCTTTAAATTGCAAAAAAATTTCATTGCATAGATATAATTAATTTGTATATTAATATCTTATCAGATTTATGGTTTGCTAATATATTCAACCATTCTTTTTATTACCTTAACACTCTCTTGATAGTAATCTTTGATTCACACGAGTTTGTAATTTTAATGAAGTCCATCTTCTCTGTTTTTCAAGTTGTTTGCTTATACTTTGGGTGCAATATCTAAAAAACCATTGCCTAATTAAGGATCACCAGAGTTTACACCTATATAATCTTCTAAGAATTTCATAGTTTTAGCCCTAACATTTCTGTGTTTGATCCATTTGGAGTTAACTTTTATAAGTGATATAGAGTGATATGAGATATCTACCCACTTATATGGGTCTTTAATTTTTCATCAATGTCTTTTAGATTTTAGAGCATATATTTTACACTACTTTTGTTAACTTTACTCCTGAGTATTTTATTCCTTATGGTGCTGTTATAAGTAGAACTTCTTAAATTTTATTTTCACTTTGTTTTTTCTCAGTGTAGAGAAATACAGTTGATTTTTATATATTGCTCTTATACCATGCCACATGAGTTCTAAGAGGTTTTCAGTGGATTCATACAGGTTTTCTGCATAAAATACCTGGATAGTTTTATGTCAGATCTTGGATAATTTAACTAGTCCTTCAAGTACAGTGTTGAATTGAAGTGGTGAAAGTGCACATCATCACCTTGTTTCTGATCTTAGGGGGAAAGTCTTCAGTCTTTTACCAGAAGATGTAGCCTTGGGCATGTGCACAATCACCCAGACATGACAATGCTTTTGCAGGGTTTTCTTTGGCTCTCTCCTTCTCTGATTTCACTTAAGATGCTTAAGATGCTTCTGATGATGACACACCCATCTCTTAGATTCTACTAATTGCTTACTGAAGGCCCTTTTTTTGTTTGTTTGTGTGTTTGTTTGTTTGATTTCTTCTATTGTTTAAGGTATTACATATAAGTGCTTTTGTTTTTGACAATGCGCTTAAAATAAGCTCCTCCATAGTCTAGTGCAAATTGATTTGAACCCTTTTCCTGGAGTAGTTTTTGTAGCCCATTTTTTTACATTTGTACTAACCCCAAGAACACTGACCCACCTATGTTTAAAAGTATTGGTTTCATGGAACTACAAAGCCTTTCTTAACAGTTTACCAAACCTTCCCAATCCCCCATGCCCCACCCTCACCCCAGCTCCCATGGAAGAGGAGATAGTAATGCTTGGTTTGTGAGCTAAGATGGGAGCATTCAATGCTCCAATATTCTTTGCTTCCTCCTACTGGGGAGTGCCACTATTCCTGGAGAAAGGAGAAGCAATCTTATAGCCACAGTTGCCTGGAACTTAAGTTGTACTTACAGAGCTAAGATGGTGCCTACTCCTCCTGGAGAGATTCTATAGCCTTAGCCTGTGATGTCTGTGTTAGAGTTACCATAGACTTGGACCTGAGGAAAAAAGGAACTTACTTTTCCTGGCGATACCCAGTTATAGTGGATAATCCATGATGCTAACATCAGGTGGGGAGAGGGAACATGTCATGACTCAAGTTTTACAGACTGTCACTGTTCTTATCAATGTTTAATAGATTTAAAAATTTTAAAATATGCCCTTAAGACAAGTGTCAAAGATTCTAAATATAGTGGATTTTTTCATAATTGTTGTTTTTATAAAGGCTGTTTTCCTAAGCTGATCATGCCACTAATCTGGACGGGACACTACTCTATGTGTATTTTATATAGGCATTTTTACGACATGATTTTGTTTGTCTTTCCAGTCTTATATCACTAAAATTCCTTATGTGAAATCTATCTTCTGGGTGTTCTGATTAACTTAGTATTTCTTGTTTAATCCATTTCTTTACTCTGGAAAACTGATTGCAGCAATCTAGAAATTTACTGTCTGTCTTTGTCACTTTCCTTCCCCTTTGTCATCCTGACACAAAACCAAATTTAGGATGGACACTGCCATGTAAAGTCTTGCTGAGGCTTCACACTATTCTAGGACTTACACTTAGTCAGCCACCTCTCTGCTGAGTTCTAGCAGCAACTCTCAATTACCTTTGTGTCACCCATCCTACAGTGCTCTAAACTCAGACTCTTCCCAAACAAAAACCTAACAGAACCTTTGCATTTTTCACTGATGCATCATCAAAGTCCACTAAAATGTGTTGCCGTTAATTAATGTATTTTCCACAAATGAGATATTAGTGTGTAAATTACATGTAGAGAAGAGATGCCTGAAGTAGACAGAAATAAAATGGTCAATACGCCTGAACATTAACTAACATGTTAAAAGTAAAATTGTGCTTTTTATTCAGTCCCATGTTATGTTCTCCTTGAGCTAATGATGTTGAGTAAAGTTTTACAGTGTCATCAGAAATGCCAATCACAGAAACCGCCATTGGACAAAGTAATACAAGAAGACAATTCCGCATTTAAAAACAGAACTTTCAAAGAGGACCGACCTAGCACAGGTATTCAGATAAATGGATTGAAGACTGTGGCCAACAAGTTTCTTCTGTTTCTCTCAATCACTTAATATTCCAAATCAAATTAGATTTTCTTATAGAATAACAAATTGTGCAGAGGGAAATGAGGGTTCTTTTTAGTTGAACCAAAAATTTGCCTTTCCCGGAGGATAGATTTTTCTGTCTGCATGATAAAGTTAGTAACCAGTTCTCAACATAATACTTTTATCAACATAATACAGTAGCTCACAAACCAGTTCTCAACATAATACTTTTTCTACAGAAGATCATACAACCAAAAATTAACCTAGGTCTCCATTAACAGATTCTCCAATAATTATTATACTTCTTACTATGATGTATACAGATCAGGTACTAAGTACAAATTGCCTCTGTGCACCTACCTTTTACTCAGTCTAGAGCAGTGATATCCAGCCTTTTACATCTCATGGCTCATAAACTAATGACTAAAATTCTGCAGCACACCAAATCATATATATATATATTATTTTTGCTAATCTGACAAAAATGGGGATAATTTTGATATATTATTCATTCCCTCTGGATAGCTATTGCTGTTAGCTATTGTCATGTTTTTTGGGTTTTTTTTGTGCAAAATCTAAGAGAAAAAGGTTTCAGTATCCCTGACGAAGTTGAGTACTGCACATTTTGCACATTTCAAAAATTCCTTGGGCACACCAGTGTTGAAATTTGTTGATCTACTAGAGAATACAAAGGAACTGCTTTATATTGTGAAGTCCTTTAAGTTTAAGTTATAAGGGAAAATAACAATCTACTTAGAAATATTCCTTAGAAAAATTTTATAATATTGTGCAAAAACTTGGAGAAATATAAGTACTTTAACAGTCTTCCCAGGCCAGGGCTTTATTTAGAAAGCTGAAATGAAGCCTATCAGTCTCATCAAATGAATGTTTTAGAAGGACAAGGACAGATTTCTCAATATCTCATTTCACACATTCTTTACAGCTTACACACTGAGTAATCTGGGTTATATCTTTTGTTTTAAAGGAAATAAATATGGCACATGTGAAGGTAAATGGTCATGTTGTGGAGAGAAATGCTATTATTTTTCAAATGAAGAGAAAAACTTTGAAGAGAGTAAGAAATCCTGCAAGGAAATGGACTCCACACTTCTTAAGATAGAAGATGAAAAGGAACTGGTGATGTATATTTTCTGTTTTTCATCTCACACCATGCATGTTTATCTAGGCATTACTTATTGCCAAAATCTTAATGCTTAACAATATTTGAGTGTCTTAACACTGTTTACAGTTGTAAAGTGACCCAGATGCAGACAGTGCTCATGCTAAAGTCATAAATGCAAATGGAAATTAAATTGGCATTTTCTGTAATTCATCTAATTCATCTATAATTACAATTTTCATAAGATAGCAAATGTGAAGTCAAAAAGGAAGCCATTCTGAAAAATTTATTCTTAAAGTATATTATTTTATCAAGGATATCTTTACACTGATAATTTTATAGAAATTTAGCTTCAGCCTCTCTGAAAAAAAATTATTATACCTCTAACAAAAGAAAAAATACAGCATTACCGCTGAGGTTGAGATAAAAATAAAAATATATGAATTTGAAGTTGAATGTCAATTATTTCTAAATCATATTAAATTTTAACTCATATTAGCTTCCAAAAAAAACCAAACTGAATATTTCATAATCTTTCTTATTATTTCTTGCTTTGAATAGAGAAAAATGTTTACCATTATTTCTGCAAAAAACATAATATATCCTAACATTCCAAGTTAAGGATAATCTTTTAATATTCTTTCAAAGCTAGATTAATAGACACCAAACATCACTTCGTTTTCTGCACTTGTCCAATTAACCATACTCTTGGCTTTCTACTACTCAAAAGTCACTATTTAAAAAGAATAAACTTTCTTTCATCAAGAAGACAAAGCAAAATTTGAATCCAGAAAGAAAACTTTTGTAGTCTGTATTAATCTTATGTTTACCCCAATAGAAAACTGTATTTGTGGTAATGCATGGTAACTAGACTTACTGTCAGGATCCTTTGACATATATACAAATAGTAAATAATTATATTGCATAATAGGATTTCATATGTCAATTCTATCTCAAATTTTAAAAATAAAATTGCATTTGTTGATGATAGAATAAATTTTTAAAAGTCCACTTTGTTTATAGACAAGGTAAAGAGCTTATATGAAAATATAATATGTTGAAAAGTTGCTAGGTAAGGCAGCAAATATGATATCTAGATATCTATCTCTTTTTAACATAAATTAATAATGACATTTTAGTGGAAAAAAATCACTCATAGTATTTTTAGATAAGAACTATAGGAAATTAATGAATATTGACCAGATTTTCAGAAATATTTATATAACTATACTCATACCACCCTGACTTATTTCATGAATATTAGAAAAGAAGTAAAAAGTGTTAATTCATGGAGTTTTGGCTTTTCCTATGAGAGTCTATACCTTAACTTAGTTTGTTTTCCCTCAGCCTTTTTCTAGAAATTCAGAAAAACATTATTAAAGATGCTATAATCTATAATCTGCTTATTGATTTTTTGACATGAAAAATATTAACACAGAGGGTCCAGCAATGAGTTTTACTTTCCAGAAGTCCTAATTTTTCTACAGGGGGCCTTAAATGAGATATAAAGACACCTGCAAAAACCCTGAAATTGGATGCTAAATTTTATGCATTTCTTACACAAAATTTTCAAAGTTTGTTTAAGAAACAAAAGAAAAACTTGATATATCTGTTCAGCATACTTAGGAAGATCAATTGAGATAATATATGGGTATATGCTCTGTAAAAATTAAAATGCAAGATAAATATCAGTTATTTTTTAACCTATTAAAGAACATCCAACCAGCCATATAAACACCACAGATGATGGGATGAGGATTACTTCCTCAAGATGCCTATTTTGCAAGAAATATCCACAGTACTTGTGGAGCAAGAATAGAAAACTACATTAGTAGAAATGTCATTGATTTCACACATGCAGCTCAAAGTAAAAATCAGAGTTTTCTCAGAACCCATTTTTGAGCTGCAGGCATAACTTTTGAAAGGAAATGAAGAGACTTAAGTCCCAAGTCTAAACAAAGAAAGATAAACCATGAGAGTGGGTGTTGTCTCCACTATGTCCCTGAATTTCATAAAATATAAAAAACTGAGATTCTACTATTTTATTATTTGAATAGAATCAGATGACATTGATCTCTATGCTTTCTGTAATTCACAACAATAAAAATACTTACAAAATTATTACATTATTTCAGAACATAAAAAAATTTGCTCATAGAATATGTTTCTTTTAATGACAGAAATTCATTCAAGCCCAACTATCCTATTTCTCTTGGATTGGATTGTCACGTGAAGGAACCAGCACATCCTGGAAATGGGAAGATGGCTCACGACCTAATCCCAAAATGTAAGTCTCTGGAATAAAAACACACTAAGAAGTCCTATAATCATAGATTCTGATTTACATTGCTGAAAATTTATAGGAAAAATGCACACATACATATATAAGCATATATGCAATCACATGTACACATACACACATCAAAAGGACTTGAGTTCAGTAAATGAGTACATAGTGAAAGGGAGTCAACTTTTTTCAACTTCATGCCTATATTCCTCATAAGGTACTCTGTAGGAGAGCCTTGGGCAACAAACGGTAGTTTCTATGAAGTAGGAAAACCTACCATCTTATCTTTGGACCAATATCTTTTATTTTGTCTGCCATAGGGAACGAATATGTTACATCATCTATATGCTTTTATTCTAGGATAAGCAATTGGCAAGAGTCAAAGAATGGAAACTGTGCAATGATGGCAACAAGGAAGATGGTACCGTCTGACTGTTCCAGATATTTTCACTATATTTGTGAGAAGCAAATTGCCTGTCTTGCTACCTAACAATGAGAACACAACAATAGAAGACAAGTATAATTACTTTTCCTTTTAAAAACTCAGAATCTTGGAAGTTCTAGAATATCCTCATTTCAGAATACCCTGGCTTTCTTATGGGCTGTACCAGTATTCTAGCCTCTGTTTGAGATGAGGCTGGAATATTGGGTGCATCATGATAAGGTACATCAGACCCTCCACTTTGACCCCTCTCACATGAAGACTGTCAAATTACAAAGGTTTTGAGCACAGGTTCTTATAGTAAGAGAGTATGACTGGTTCTGATGGGGATTAGGAAGCAGAGTTCTATATACTCTATTCCTGCAACTCACTCAGATTTAGCAAGTAACCCAGCAAACTCCAGTCGTTGTCATGTACATTGGGGCTGGGAATTGCTTCCAATAGTCATTAAAGTCATCATTTTTTAAGAGAAAGAAAGTAGCACATACTGGAAAGACACTAGTATCTGAATTAGAAATGACTAGAAGAGCTGTACCACAACTAATATGTGTTCTCTGGCAAGTTCAAACTTCTGAGTCTTTATTTCCTTACTAGAGGCCCGGTGCACAAAATTCATGCACAGGTGAGGGGTGTCCCTCAGCCCAGCCTGCACCCTCTCCAATCTGGGATCCCTCAGGGGATGTCCGACTGCTGGTTTAGGCTCGATCCTCAGGATCGGGCCTCTCACAATCCAGGACCGCTGGCTCCTAACTGCTCACCTGTCTGCCTGCCTGAATGCCCCTACTGGCCCCGAGAGGCCCGGTGCACAAAATTCATGCACAGGTGAGGGGTGTCCCTCAGCCCAGCCTGCACCCTCTCCAATCTGGGATCCCTCAGGGGATGTCCGACTGCTGGTTTAGGCTCGATCCTCAGGATCGGGCCTCTCACAATCCAGGACCGCTGGCTCCTAACTGCTCACCTGCCTGCCTGCCTGAACGCCCCTACTGGCCCCGCTGCCAGCCTGATGACCTCTAACTGCCTCTGCCTGCCAGCCTTGTCGCCCCCAATAGCCCCCCTCTGCCGGCCTGGTTGCCCCTAACTGCCCCCCCTGGAGATATGGTTGCCCCCAACTGCCCCCCCCTCACAAGCCTTGTCACCCCTCACTGCCCCCCTTTGCCTGCCTGGTTGCCCCCAATTGCCCCCCCTGCTGTCTGGATCACCCCCAATTGCCCCCACTGCTGGCCTGGTCTCCCTCAACCTCCACCCCTGCCAGTTTGATCATCCCTCACTTCCTCCCTCTGCTGGCCTGGTCGCCCTTCACTGCCCCCCATGCCAGCCTGGTTGCTTCCAACTGCGCCCCCTGCCGGCCTGGCAAGCCCTCACTGCCCCCCCCCTTCCAGCCTGGCCGCCCCACACAGCCTGCTGCTCAATCGTTTGATCATCCCTCACTAGCCCCCCTGCCGGCCTGGTCGCCCCACTCAGCCTGTTCAGTCATCCGTTCGGTTGCAATGGCCCCTGGCTCTTTATATGTATAGATTAGTAGGTAAACTATCAAACTGTTTTTGCAAAGTGGCCATACCATCAGCACTGTATGAAAGTTCCATTTACTTACATATTTCCAAAATTCAATATTGTCAGTTTTAAAAAACCATTTTAATGTAGTACAATTTAATGGCAGTTTTAATTTGTACTTCCCTAATGAATTAATGATGCTAACCACTTTTTCATGTGTTTTCTGTCAAATATATATCTACTATAATAAAGTATTGATTAAAACATTTTGCCTATTTGTATGGGGTTGTTTATTTTCTTATTATTGTGCTATGAGAGTTCTTTATATATCCTGAATGCTGGTACTTTGTCAGACATGCTTTATCAATATTGTCTTCGGGTCTTTCATTCTCTTAATATTATCTTTAGAACAAGGTTTTAGTTTAGAATAGCAGAAGTTATTAATTTGATGAAGTGTAATCAATTATTTCATTTATAATTCAAGTTTATTATGTCCTAAGTAATTTTAAATTAACCTGAGATTGAAATCTTTTCTACTATGCTTTCTAATAGAACTTTAAGTTTATGTTGAATCCTACACTTCATTTCATGTTATTATTTGTATGTGGCGCAAAATATGGGTTGAGTTCCTTTTTAAAAATTTTTGCATATAATGACTAATTATTTCAACACCACTTTTTTTCAAAGTACTATTCTTCTATTGAAACATCATAGCACTCTTGTCAAAGATCAATTGACAATTTATGGGTGGATCTATATCCAATCTCTTTTGTGTTCATTGATGTGAGTATTTATCTTCTTTCACCAATATGTTAATTATTGTGACTTTATAATGTCTCTTTTTAATTTTTTTACATTTTTTTCTATTAATGTTTATATTCTATATTAATTTGTATTAGTTTCAAGTCTACAGCATACTTTATAGTAAGTCTTAATGTAAGTTTTTTATATTTTGTCCTTTTTCAAAATTGTTTTGACTCATTTTTGTAACAAGAAAAATTCCACTTAGTGGACATATTTTTATTATACTTCCATTCCCAGTAAGAGCAAGCAGGGCTGCTGAGAAATGGCTGAATACAGATGAGCCTGGAGCATTTTGTAATGCTGGCAAGTAGGGGAGTGCTTAAAATGATAGGTGCATGTCAAGGGATATAGGAGCCAGATAAAAGAATTCCAAGTGGCCTAAGCTGGAGCAATTTGAGCAAAAAAATAAAGTATTATCAGATTACAACTCAGAGTATAAAATCAATACCTATTATTCTATAATTGTAAAGAATGATTGAATAAATAAATGAGGGAGATGAGATGAACCTCCTGTGCAGAAACATCCTAAATAATGTAGATTTGCCTGCCTCAAGCCAATGGGGCAAAAATCCTCACTCCTTAACAACTTATTGTTGCATTTATTTTCTTTATCGTTTTATTTCCAATTTCACTATATTCTGCTCTTACTTTTGTATTTCTTCATTTTGTTATCACTTTTGTTGTCTATGCTTTGTTGTCATATCTAAGAAATGATTGCCAAAACCAATGTCATGAAGATATTTGTTTTGTTCTAAGGTTTTATAATATATCATACTTTTAGGTCTCATCTCTTTTGAGTTAACTTTTGTGTATGGCATAATGTTAGGGTTAGTATTCATTCTTTTGTTTGTGAATGTCCAACACCAGTTGTTGAAGAGGCTGTTATTGTTCAGTGTTATTTACCCCACTGAATTTTCTTGGCATATTTGTTGAAAATCAGTCAGCCATACATACAAAGGTTTATTTCTGGGCTCTATATTACATTCCATTGGCCTACATATCTGTCTTTATGCCAGTACCACCCCATAACTATTATAAATATTGTACCCGTGAAAAAACTTCAATACCCTACTTTCAACAATGGATAGAAGAAACAGTCTTTTACTATTATTGTGGATCTGTTTTATTTTTTCCTTCAATTTTGTTTTTTTTAATATATTTTATTGATTTTTTTACAGAGAAGAAGG
This sequence comes from Myotis brandtii, assembly GCF_000412655.1. NCBI lineage: Eukaryota > Metazoa > Chordata > Mammalia > Chiroptera > Vespertilionidae > Myotis > Myotis brandtii. The sequence continues at coordinate 7,172,792 of NW_005358943.1, read as the reverse complement.
GAGAGGGATAGAGAGTTAGAAGCATCGATGAGCAAGAAACATCGGTCAGCCGCCTCCTGCACACTCCCCAATGGGGATGTGCCCGCAGCCAAGGTACATGTCCTTGACTGGAATCGAACCTGGGACCCTTCAGTCTGCAGGCCGACGCTCTATCCATTGAGCAAAACCGGTTAGGGCATCCTTCAATTTTGTTAATGTTTGCTTCATACATTAAGAGCTATGATATATTTATAATTGTTATATTCGCTCTATGAATTATTGCTTTAATAATTGTATAAGGTCCTTCATTTTCTCTTATATAATATTTTATGTAAAATTTGCTTTACCTGCTATTACTAAGTTCCTCAAAAGCCATTTTGATTGTTATGTTGCTATATATGGGAAAATGAGGGTCTGGGATTTCTACTCAGCCATATTGCTGACCTCATTTCTTTATTAATTTTTACATACATTCACTTGTGTGTGTGCATGTGTGTGTATGCTTTCATTCAATTTTGCTATATGCATGTATTTATGTAACTACCATCATGATCAAGAAAGTGAACTATTTTGTCATAGCATGGGATTCTATGATGCTACCTTTCACCCTCTCTCTAACCCCAGGCAACCACTAATCTCTTTTGCACTTTTATAATTTTGACATTTGAAAAAAAAATGTCATGTAAGAAGTGCTGTCAGCATCATGGGGACATAGATGTCCTACATTTTGTCCCCCAACAACATCAAAATTTCACCATCCATTAACAAACAAAAGTGCCACTGTAGGAATTGTGGGATCCAGCACCATATGCCAAGTTATTCAAGAGGAGTCTTGCCAACCAGTACATTGAGTAATAGACAGACAGATGTTGTTACTGGATGTGGAACCTGCAGGACTATGTGGACCAGTTTTAGCCCCTCTCACCCACAATTTGGAAGCAGCTGGAGAACACTGACTTGGGAAGTCACCTATGGATGAGAGAGTCTTTGTGGAAGTCCAGATTCCTGAGGAAAAGTCCTAGTACTCTGTAGGGGCGGAGATCTAGTTTAGACACATTGGAGAAGGTATTGAGAACAACGTGACTTTGCCAGAATCACCCTCCCCTAAGACAGCACAGCTTAGTGAAAATGAGATCTTCTTTGTCTGTGATTTCTCTTGTGGTGGAAAGGGAGGGAGTCAAATGAATACCTGGTTTCTGCTGCTGTAGGGGCTCTGCCAGAGACTCAATTCTCTCCGCAGTTTCCAAAGTATGAAATCAATTTGCTTCATGACTGAGGGAGTGAAGAGATAAGGATAAGGCAGAAAGATTCTCAGAGATCATTAAAGAGATCTTGTTCCTGCCTACAACATTTTGGAAGCCCTCTCATGAACCACATGAAAAACCACATTTTCGGAACACCCAGTGGAACCATGCTCACCCTCAAAATGTTCCATGTTCCACATATTCCTCTTCCCCACTCTACCATGGCTCTGTGTATGCATTCTAAGGACAGAAGCAAATGGAATCTCTGGAAGACAGGGAGCACATGCAAAAACCCACATGAGAGTCTGCGGGCAAGGGAGAAACCACAAACTTGAATTATAATACCACAGTCAAGAAAACAAAAGAGCTATCAGCAGCCTACCTGATATATTGTATGATAGAAGACATACAAGCTTAAGAATTCTGCCACAGGAAGGTTGGTGGGCGGAGGTGTAAGAGTATTTAAAGGTAATAAAAGGTGATGGATAAAATTAAAATATAATAAAGTGAAAAAAGAGATAACAGGATGTACCATAGAGAAACAACCATGTAAGTACAAAGGGAGCAGGGAGTCATCTGCTAGTCAAGAAGAAGGGCCTCAGAAAAAAAATAACCCTGCCGACATCATGATTTTGGAATCCAGCCTCCAGAACTGTGAGAAAATACATTTCTATCGTTTAAGCCAAAAAAAAAAGAATTCTGCCACAAGAAGCATGGATTAGGTGCAATAATGAAGGTCTTGGTAAGTCTCAGAATCTATAGCAGGAGTGACAAAAGATATTTCTCCCCTGAAAGCAGTAAAGATTGGAGGAGGTAACTGCTACTGCAAATGCAAGAACAGCAACACAAACTCCAAAGAACATGAAAAATCAAAGAAACATGCCATCACCAAAAGTTTATAATAGCCTTCTACTACCAAACACAAAGTCATAAAATCTATTATTTTATCCCCAAAAGTTTTCAAATTGGCTATATAAGAAGACTCGATGTGTTACAAGAAAAGACAAAAGGACAATACACTCAGGAAAACAATATGACAAAACAATGCATGATCAAAATGAGAAAATGAACAAAGAGATAGAAATCATAAAAATGAACCAAAAGAAAACCAACACAGACTCTGGGGCTGAAGAATTCAATGAATTATATAAAAGTGCAGTAGAGAGCATCAAAATAAAAATAGGCCAAACAGAATAAAGTATTAGTGAAGTATAGATAGAAATTTTGAAATATCACACTAAGAAAACAACAACAAAAAAACAAGAATGAAAAAGGGAGAAAGCCTAAACGATATATGAGATGCATTTTAAGGAAACAATATCAAAACCATTGGAGTTCCAGAAGGAGAAGAGGAATAGAGGAGACAGAAATATTATTGGGGGAAAAAACAATGACAGGAGAACTTTGCAAACCTGGGGAAGATTTAGAAATCTAAGTTGGTAAAGCAAATAAATCACCCTATTATTTTAATCCAAAAAATCTCCTTTAAGATTCATCATAATAAAACCGTCTAAAATCAAAACAAAGGGGAAATTCTAAAGGCAGCAAAAGAAAAAGGGAGGCAACATACAAAGGAACTCTGCTTAGGCTCTTGGTGTATTTTTCAGCAAAAAACCTTAAAAGACAGAAGAGATTTGGGTAATATATATATTCAAAGTGATGAAAGAAAAAAACGTCAACTAAGAATAATCTATCTGACAAAGTTATCCTTCAGAAACAAAGAAAAATAAAGTCTTTTTCATATAAACAAAAACTAAGGGAGATCACCACCACTAGACCTGATTTGCAGTAAGTGTTGAAGAGGAGTTCTTCAAGCAGAAATGAAAATATTAGTAATATGAAAATATACAGCACACTGATAAAGGTAAACATATAGTCAGATTTAGGAAACTCCAGTTATATAATATGATGCTATGTTAACCACTTAACTATAATGTAAATGTTAAGGATAACAGTATCAAAAATAACTATAGCAAGTATAATTTTTAATGAGTAGACAATATAAAAAGAAGTAAATTGTGCTGTTTAAAATATAAGTCATGTGAGGAAAAGCATAGAGTTTTTATGTGTGATGAAAGTTAAGTTGTTTCATACAATAGACTGATATGTGTAAAATGTTTTATGTAAAACTCATGGAAATTAAGATGCAAAAACACATAGTAGAGTCACAAAAGATAAAACAAAGAAAATCAGAACATTCCACCATGGAAAATCATCGATTCACAAAGCACCACAGCAAGAGAAAGAAAAGAAAAAGAAAAAAAGGAGAATTACAAAACAGAAAATAACCCATAGCACAACATTAGGACATTAGTAGGTCCTTAAATATCAATAATTATTCTAAATATAACTGCATTAAATTTGCCAATCCAAAGACACAAAGAGGCTGGGTGGATAAAAAATAAATAAATAAAAATAAGTTTAAAAAACAAACAAACAGATCCAAGTATATGTTGCCTACAGGAGGTTCACATCAGCTGTAAGGAGAGACATAGGCTCAATCTGAAGAAATGGAAAAAGATACTACATGCGTGTGGATACCAAAAGAGAGTGAGGACAGCTATAATTTATCAGACAGAACAGACTTGAAGCGAAAAGTGGTAGGTATGCCTTTGGTTCCCATGAATACCCAGACCCGTGATGTCACTGCATTATGTGGACTTTAATAGCCTCTGCCCCTGGCCCACAGAACACCTGGATGACAGAGGGGGACACTGAAGCCCCCTGCTCATGACAGAGGGCTGGACCTTCCCTTGTCCATTGAGGACACAGCATCCTGTCCCCACCCCAACCTTCCATTGGCCATGGCTTAATTATCTGTCTCAAATGAGCTCAGCACAGAGACTTTTTCCAAACAGGCACGCTAAGGGCGATACCATAAGCCAAAATAATACAGTGGATCTGGGAGCCTATATATAGATTGGGGGCCAGGGGCTCCTCTCAGAGACAGAGAATTTCACAGCCTGATAGAGACCTGGCACCCTATAACCCCAGGGTTAAAGGGAATCCCCATTACTTTTGTAGTTATGTGACAGACCATAATGATTTTGCAGAGCTACTTGAAAAGTAATAGTGATAGTCATGATAATATAATTATTGTTATTATAACAACTAACATTTACTCAGCACTCACTACATACCAGGCCCTATTCTATTCACTTTTTTGTACTAACTCATTTAATGCTCACCACACTGTCGGAGGAAGGTAGGACCTTTATTTCATTTAACTTTTTCACTTTCTGGGGCTTCTTTGTTTTAATAGCAAAGGAATGCATGCTCTTTGGACTGAAGCAAAGAGTACAGAGATGTGTAAAGACCAAGTGTCTTCCGTGCCTGCAGATCTCTTCCTGTCCGTCCCTGCTCCATTTCCGCTCTACTGGTGCCACTAAGACCAGCAGCCTCATGTATCTTTGTTTTAATAGCAAAGGAATGCATGCTCTTTGGAACAAAGCAAAGAGTACAGAGATGTGTAAAGACCAAGTTCACAGTCTCTTCCGTGCCTGCAGATCTCTTCCTGTCCATCCCTGCTCCATTTCTGCTCTCCTGATGCCACCAAGACCAGCAGCCTCATGTTTACAGTCTGTCCTTAGGGCAGCACATGCATGCACATATTGGAAGGCTCTCTTAGATTTATCTTGCCCATTTTGTGGATAAGGAAAATGCAGCTCAGAGAGGTTAAGCGACTTGCCCAAGTTTACACAGCAGTCAAGTGGAGGAGCTGGTACTTAGTGGACTCCCAAGTTTAACAGCAAAGCGTGTGACCTTACCTACTCATCTACACTGCCTTCACAAGTCATATCATTCCGCCCATTGACTCAGAACCAAATCCTGTCCTTTCCCACCTAACCTTTATCCCGGGTTCACTTTGTAGTCAGAGAGCTTGAGTCAGAATCTTGGTTCTGTCACTGCTTATAGCTGTGTGACCTGGGCCAATGGCTCCACCTCATGAAGCTTCAGTTTTCTCACCTGTGCAGGGGGTGGGAGGAGGAAGGAAAGTACAATTCCGGTGGCTCCATCTTTAGAATTTGCCAGGATCCATCCACTTCCCACCAAGCCACAGCCTCCACCTGGGCCACACCTCCCACCAGGAGTCCTCCCTCTTCTGGCTCTGCTCCCACACAGTCTGCCTGCCCCACACAGCCAGAGGGATCCCTCTCAGAAAACATCTGGTCCCAGCTCTCCTCTGCTCCACACCCTCATGGACACCCTTGAGGCAAAGCCAGGCCTTACCAGGCCTGATGACAGGGCCGACCTCATTTCCTGCCACCACTTTCTCTCTCTTGCACACCCCACTTCAGCAAACTGCCCCCTGTCTTCTCCTACTTCTCAGGGCAATTTCTTCCCTCACTCTTGCTGGTCCCTCCTTCTACAATGCTCTTCCCAATGTCCACATGACTCCCTCACCTCCTTCAGGTCTTTGTTCTAATGTCACCTTCTCAGTGAGGCTTTCCCTGACTTCCTCCTCTCACCACACTGACCTGTTGGGGGGGGGGTCCCAGTCTGTCTGCATGTGACATGCTCCCCACAACCACCTGTGGGACTCCAGGAGCTGCCCAGAATGCTGGAGTTTGAATCTTGGCTCTGCCATTTACCAGCTGTGTGACTCTGGGCAAAGTACTGAACCACTCTGTGTCACCAAGACGTGCAGGTTTCTCTCATTGGATGGATGGAACCTTGGCCAGGCTGCCCTGCTTCATCCTGGCAAGGCAGTGCAGACCCTCCCAGCTCAGCCTTCACTGGGTAAATGCCCATATGTGTAGGTTAGTGTTTTAATTAGGTTTATGCCTTGTCCCTCCAAGAACCAACTTCTCGATCCAGGCATTTCTCAAACTGCCTGCTTCCTGGTCCCAGTGCCCCTGACCTGCATTGCCAGTCATGTGCAATATGCACCTGGTGCAGACAAGGTCTTTTTAGAACTGAGGGCTCTTTGGGGCAGCTCCCAACTCCCCACAGAGTCCCCACCTTAACTGAAGCCTTCACTTCTCCCAAAAATCATCTTTGTGAGGCTGCAGCTTTATAGCAGCCACACTTCAGTCAGTCACCACCTGGACTCTCAGCCAGCTGTGGTCCCCGACTTTCTAGCCATCGAGATGGCCCGCTGTCATGGGGGGAAATTTGGCTGGGCTATCAGGCTCTGCCCTGGCAAGACAGTCCGGCTTCTCCCAGCTCAGCATTCACAAGGGAAATGTGCATACGTGTAGGTTAGGGCTCTTAATTAGGCATATGCCTTGTTCCCCAAAGAGCCAGCTCCTGGGACCAGGTTTCTGCAAACACCTTGGTTTGGTTCCTGGTGCCCAGTTCTTTTGAATTGTGGTGCCCTCACATGCACAATAGGTGCAATAGGCCTCTGGGACAGCGGGTCCCCGGGCCTGTGGGGATATCAGAGTGGTTCCCAGGCCTTGGCATATAGCAGCATGGAGGGAGCTTCCACCCCTCCCAGAGGAATTCATTCTGTGGCTGCAATTTTAAAAGTGACTACAGCCTCGTTGGTCTTTATGTGGACTTGCTGCCTGAAGAAGTTGTGTCTTCTCCAGCCACCAAGTGGTCTAGGTGCCTCTCCTTGGAGTGAACCTTGACCTGGACACTCGGCCTGGCTCTGTCTCAGTATTCCAGATTCTTCCAGCTCAGTTTTCAGAAAGTAATGTGCACATACATATGGGAAAGACTTTATTGGCAAACCCAAAAAGATTGGTAACAGTCTATGGTGGAAGCAGGCACTGTTGAATATTGTTGCTTGGAGAACAAGTGTACAACCTCTAGTTAGACATTAAATATCTATTAAAATTTAATGTACATACCTTTGATACCGAAATCACACTGCTACAGATGTACCCTTTAGATATGCTCTCTAGCAAATGGTACTGTATTAAGGGCTGTTCATTGAACATTTTTCTGTAATTGCAAAATTCTGGGACAAACCTACATATCTATTGCAATAACACCGGTTAAACAAATTTTTATACATCCATTTAGTGTAATACTTGCAGCTGCTTACAAAGAGATGGAATGACCTGAAGGCTATATTTTTTAAATAAAAATAATAATAATATGCAGGACTAAGGTTTATAGTTACATAACATTTGGTCTAGCGGATAGCATGTATATAGTTGTACTTTCCAAGAATATCTCTAGAATAATATCTATGAAACTAGGTACATATTTGACTCTAAGAAGAGAACTAGGTGACTAGGGGACAAGATGAGAAAAAAGAATTTGTTCATTATTTTGTGCCTCCCGTATTTTAAACAGGATGAATTATATTAATTAACTGATCAAATAAATTTCATTCAATGATTAAGAAAAAATAGATGTAATAAAATGCAAGATAAATGTAAAATAAATCAAAACAAATTTGTTTCATGTTCTCTACTTTATTAGTTCTGGAAATCGCAAACAAACTTATTTTTCTATTTACTTAATGTTACTATTTATATAGGGTGTCCCAAAATTCACACAAGATTTGCAATTGAATTGAATTGCAAATCTTGCATTAATTTTGGGACACCCTATAAAACTTCTTATTTTATCCTTGCTCAAAGATGTTTTAAGAGATCATAACCCTTTATAAATCAGGCACAGTTGACTAATCCGAGTGAATACCCAGTTTTTTCCCTAATAGTTATTAAAGAATGTAAATATTAAGATTTGACTTATAGTCTTGCTAATTATTAAGGCAGGAAATCTTCTTTTTACAAATGAAAGGAAAACGTCTAGTACAATCAGCAGTAGCAATATTTGTTGGCTTAAGGAGTCCACAGTTTGCATTTCGTACAGTATCTTGAAAATTCCTGCATTAGAGAATATATTTATTTTAGAAAGTCATTCCTTAGACAAAGTCTAATTGTCACAAAATATATGTGTATAATTATTTTGATGAACATATACATTTTTGAAAGATAAAAAACTATAAAATAAAAAGTATAATTCTATCTAAAACTAATGAAAATAATGCCATCGACAGTTAAAAATAGGCAAGGAGTAGAAAAGGAAGTATAGAATGGGCTATATACATGCATTGGACATGTACATTCTATTTTTTTCTGAGACTTCTGAAATTTCTACAATTTAACTTATATGTGTTGCCTGACACATTATAAAGTATGAGCCAAAAAAACCTATGTTTTCTTATTTATAAAATTATGCTATTATTAAAATGACAGTATGAACCAGTTACTGAGATAGAAAAATATTTCCAGTTTCCTAAGACTCAGATTAATGTGCATAGAGCATGGGTCTCTTTTGTTAGCCTTACTTTGAATATAGAAGGTGCTTATTTGCATTTAAACCAGAGTGTATTTCTTTCCCACAGAACTTAATATCTTCCACACCAAACAAAGCATTAAAACTTTGTGAAATTGAACAATAAGAATAGGAATCATGTGTTTTAAATGATGGGGCAAGGCTGCAACTAACAAATCTATGTTGAATTACTAATGAGAGAGGACTACAAGGAATTATGTAAATTTGTGCAAAATAATGACAAGAATGATACCAATGACCATAGAAGAGATTGAAGATTGCTAAATGATTATTTCAAATAGATTTTTTTTAATTCTTAAATGACATCAAGTAAATGGCTACAAATTTTACTTAGGAGGGCTGGGTTTCACTACAACTTTTCTTTCATTGTTAGATATTGACCCTTTCCTCCAACCACACCTTTCAACACAGCTAGTATCACAGAATACACGGGAGAACGATACAAAACAAACTGTTGCTTTCCTGGGTCTGGACCCTTCATTAAAAAACATGGGAGGAACCTGGTCAGCACAGCTCAGTGGTTGAGCATCAACCTATGAACCAGGAAGCCATGGTTGGATTCCCAGTCAGGGCACATGCCTGGGTTGCAGGCTCCATCCCTAGTATGGGGCATGCAGCTGGCAGCCAATTAATGATTCTCTCTCATCATTGATGTTTCTATACTCTCTCTCCCTCTCCCTTCCTGTCTGAAATCAATCTCTCTCTCTCTATATATATATATATATATTAATAAACATGGGAAGAAATAATGCTCTTTGGAGCTGAGATTTGTACTTGTTTGCCTGTCTGAGAAATGAGGTCAAATGGAATTAGAGATGTGACCTAATTCCTATGAATATTTTCCTGTTCTTGGTTTATAATCTATGAATCAGTTACCGAGAAAGAAATGGAGGGGAAGACTATGAAATAAAAACTTACAGTTTCTGAGATGGTGTTGAGTTATCCAACCACACCCAAGGGTGATTAGCTCCTTTTCTATGTAATCCAATCCAACCTCTGTATTTGATCTTTGATTGAAGAAAGGTCTGCAAGAAAATTAAAACTACTACTATTATTCATATTATCAATTATAACACTGTACCTATAAAGGTCTCTCATAAAATACTGGGCACGTTTATCTTCAAACACCCCTAGGATAAACTGACCAGGCACTAATTTTGCTATAAATTAATTTATTTTCCTAAATGCAATAACAATGCATTTATTCTACCTCTCTCTCTCTCTCTCTCTCTCACTCCTTCAACATCCCACCCAACATTTTTTAGTATGACTAAATTGTATAGAGGAAAATTGACATAGTTTATCTTTAAATGCCTAGGAAAAACATAAGGGTATAATAGAGCATGTCAAAAATATACTTTATAATTCCTAGGTCTCTGAAGAAGTACTAAAATTAAATGTTCATTAATTATTTCATTCACATTTCTTTTTGCTAGATGCTAGTGGTATACAAAATGTATAAAGCCAATCTCTGATTTCAAATATCAGTGGATTTAATTCACTCTTAGGCTTTTATTATACTCTTTAATTACACACTGAAAATTCTAAAGCACTAGTGTGAGAATAATGTGCTCTATAATAAAATGTGTCCCAGAATTTATATAATCTGTCAGTATTTCAGTTTGAGATGCTGACACAAGGTCATTATCAAGTGAGATAATAATATGAAGCCTCACATTTGCTCTTACCAACAGCCAAAGTTTCAAGAAATTTCAATGAGCTACAATAGTTCATGGAAATACAGGGATGACAGACATAAGCAGTTTCATTAAAACTCTATAGTCCAGAAATAAAACTGAGGAGAATGGATTGGAAATTACAAGAAAAATATGGATTACAAATAAAGTTAATTTCCTGAGAGTAGAACAAAACATATCATTTAGGAATTGATTGATTTTAAAAAAATGAGGTTTTAGGTCAAGGTATTTGTAAATTATACCTGGATTTTTTGACATCATATTCTATTACTTAGTACATCCATTTTTTTGTAAAGAAAAATTAATTCATACTGTCATTTTAATAATAGAATAATTTTATAAATAAGAAAACATGGGGGGTTTGGCTCATACTTTATAAAACATTAGTAGGAATAACATTAATAGGACTAAATACCATGAACGGAATCCAGTGCCTAAATTGAATCATTCAAAGGAAATCTACAGAATCTGTCAGATTGGCTTCATATTCCCAAATGTTATTAATGATTGCAAATGTGACCTAGATGTTCTCTTCTGGGAAACAGAAGCTTCTTCTATCATTCTGGATTACAAATGATAAATAAAATTCATTTTCAGGCATATTCATTCCCTTAATTTTTCATCCTATATTTCCCATGCCCATGAGAGTGACTCATCTTCCCTTAGAAGTATGATCCCTCCCAAATACTGATGATGGAAGAAGGAAGCTCAGTACAATGAGAAGTAGTCTTTTAGACTCCTCATGTCATTGAAGGCAGTTTTTCCTTCCCATGTATTAGTCCCAAGAGGCTAAATACTAAACAGTCTGATGTATACTAACATGTGAAGATAAAACAGATAGAATAAAAGGACTGAAAATTATTCTTTGGCACCCGCAGCAAAGCTATTTCTCTTGGTTTGAAACAGTGGTTCTTTCAGGTCTCCGTTACACCTGTGTCCCCTCCTCTGGAGGTAAATCTTCACTATGTACAAGTGCTTCAAACCACTTTGACCAAGTAATATTGGAGGAAAGCCTAACCAACCAATGGCCCTAACTCAGAACATATGAGCTTCTCAGGAAGCACTTACTCAGGTTTAATAAGGTGAACATACCTGCTCCTCTTTGCTATCAATCTTAATGAGACTAGAACCAAGGTCTTGGCATGACTTCGTACTCTCAGTCCAAGTTCCCTCGTCTTTTGAAAAATGATAACAGTTCTCTCCACAGCAGGACCACTTTTCTTGACATGTGTTATAATCTTTATCTTGAAAACAAAAACCACCATCATCCACAAGAGCATTTGGAGACTGTAATTTTTATGTATTTTATGGTTTAATTCAGAAAATAAGTCATTTCCCTGTATCCCAGAAGTCAGAGTGTTAGGAATAGGTCTTCTGCCAAATTCTGTAGATAAGAATAGTGTGGAGCCAGATACTCTCTGACAGAACCAAGACCACTACTAGGACTGCACTGAGGAATCAGGATTTCTCAGGTACAAAGAAACTGCAGCAATATGGGGCAGTTCTCCATGAAGGAAATAACTCTTCAAAGTGGGTGTATGGGAATGGTATTAATTCCAAGGGATCTATATTAGGGAACATTTATCCATAAGCATAAAATACTGAAATAATCAAATCAATATGATACTATAAAAGGGATTTCTTGTTCGGGAAAGTCAAGCTTTCAACTAGCTATAATAAAGAAAATTAATTTGATGAGGAAAGGTGAGCAAAATTAAAGATCCTGAAAAAGTACCATATAAAGTTTTAAATTACATATTAAAATGGGACAAAAGGGGATAATTCCATGGGGGGAGGAAACATCTGTGAGCTGTCAGTTTAAGTATTCAATACATACCAGCAAGAGGTGGTGAAGCAGGGTGAGATGGGTGATCTTCAACTTCTGGTGTGTCTTTCATAGTTTGAGTTTTGTTCACAGAAGAGATCTGAAAATCTTTAATCCATACTATAAAATAAAGGTGATGAATGGCTTTAACAGATCACTTTATTATGATAATTTACTCTAATTCTAAATGACAAAGTGAATGATGCTGACTAAACAGAAGTACAATAGGGAAAAAAATGAAAGGTAAAAATGTGTTGAGGTATCTGATATAAAATGGATTTTTATTTATTTTTTTAAATATATTTTATTGATTTTTTACAGAGAGGAAGGGAGAGAGATAGAGAGTTAGAAACATCGATCAGCTGCCTCCTGCACATCTCCTACTGGGGATGTGCCCGCAACCCAGGTACATGCCCTTGACCGGAATCAAACCTGGGACCTTTCAGTCCGCAGGCCGACGCTCTATCCACTGAGCCAAACCGGTTTTGGCTATAAAATGGATTTTTAAATAAAACTATAACCTTCTACATATTACTTTTTCAAGTATGTAAGACAGTAATCAACATCTAGAAAATAGAAAATATAAACTGGAAATAAAATATTAACTAATTTCTATGCCATCTATTCTTCAAAGAAATATTTCAAAGCTCATGAAATTAACTGTTTTGTTTAGCATATTTTGCATTTAGAACTAGGGGTTTAGTGTAAGTTTATAATGAATTCATTGAATATACTTGGGGAAAGAGCTCAGAGGGCTTCTTTTAATGTGCAAAACAAGAATTAAAAATTTCAGGCAGAAATAGCAATATCTTTCCAAAACTCATGAATAAAAAAATGTAAAAACATGTATGCATACAAGCATAAGCAATGGACACAGACAATAGTGTGGTAAAGGCCTGAGGTAGGGAGTGGGTGTGAGCTAGAACGGGTCAAAGAGGGGGAGGGGAAGAAAAGGGACCTCTGTAATGCTTTCAACAATAAAGATAAACTTTTTAAATGTAAAAACATAAAGTAAATGGCTCTTTAAGTGTGTACACATTTTTTAAAAGTCCATTGAGGATTTGTTTCACAACTGAGAATCTTTACTTCCAATTCTGCTACTACCCACCATCATTCAGTCAAATTCAATGGCTACTTGTAAAATCCTAACAGCATCAACGGCAGTCTCTGAATGTTCTGTTATGACTTATATAACTTTTGCTCCAATTCAGCAATCTATTCCAATGTTTATATAATGGACCTGAAATTTAAAAAACACATTGACACCTCCAGTTCCTAAATACATTTCTTGTGATTAATCAATTTCCTTCTCCTTTTTTTTTCTATCCAAGGCCAAACAATAAGGAACCAATTTTGACAATCCCTCCAACAATCTTGCAACATAGTCTTTATTCACATCTAAAAATAGCCAATTCCAAAACATTCCATCAATTACCACCTCATATCCTTCACACAAGCTTCTGAAAGTCAGATGACAAGGAACAAAATGGTACTGATACAAATTAATGCTCATCTACATTTAAGTTTTCATCACTATTTCACCCCTCAATATTACACAGTATAGTTATTGAGCCACACCATTTTTCCAATTCAACAGCTATTTCACACACTTAAACTTGTCCTACATTATCTAATACACTGGTTGACTCTCTCCTTCAGATGGCCTCATCTGCTACTTCACATAGAAGTAGTCACTATCAGGCATAGTTCCCCTCGCCTTCCTGTGTCTCCTATAAATACAGATATCCATCAGTCACTCTCTGACCACTGAACAAATCTGAAACTTGCCTAGCCAATGTGGCTCAGTGGTTGCAGATGGACCCATGCACCAAGAGGTTTGATTCCTGCTCAGGGCACAGGCCTGGATTTCTGGCTTGCTCCCCAGTAGGGAACATGCAGGAGGCAGCAGATGGATATTTCTCTCTCATTGATATTGCTATTTCCTCTCCCTTTCTCTATTTCTAATAATCAATAAAAAGTAATTTTTAGAAATCTGAAACTCTCGCCCCTAGTCTTGATTTTATCCCCTAGTGCATCTTTAGTAATCATGATCTCCGACTGTTCTATTTATTTCTTGAGTCTTCAACATTTTCCCTCTAATGTTTCTTTTCTCTTGCATATGGTCGATCTAAGTCACCTTTTCCACAAAAATTCCTATCCTTTCTTTTTCATACCCTTTATAACAGAGTTGTTTCTTCTTAACCATACCAGACCTGAGGCCCTGAACCTAACTGTCCCCTATACCTGGGCTCCTGAGCATTAAAGAGAAAAAACCAACATGATATAGAAAAATGTTAGTTACATGCAAACAAGTGGTTAGAATAAGATGGAACTTGGAGACATTGTAGAAAATAGGTCTAGGCAAAGTACCGAAAATTAGGTACAGCGGTATAGTGGCAGATTCGGAAATTACTGAAAAATCGGTACAGAGGTCTGGTAGGGTTAATTCTAGACCCTGGGTGCCAGGATAAGATTATTCATGAGACACCCTCATCATTGCTCAAGAACTTTTTCTCATTCATGTCTTTCATTAGTCAATTTTTTAGTTATCCAAAACTATAGCTAAGACCTCAATCATTATATTTACCTATTTTTTTATTGCACTCTACCCCATCCTCCTACCTCTCTCAAACAATGTGACTGAATATCATCACAATTGCGCCCTAGATACATTTTACATATAGCTTTATTGCCTCTGTATGTATTTCCTAAAGTCATACCTTCTATTTTATTTGTTTTTAACTTTTTAACCTTAAAGTGGTATCATGGTACACAAAAATGTTTGTATGCACTCTTTTTCAGTTTATATCTTCTTGCTAAGACCCATACACACTGTGGCATAACTTTTTAGTTTGTTTTGACCGTTACATACATTCCATTTGTGAATAAATCACAGAGATTTCACTTATTCTCCCAGAAATAGTAATTTGAGTAGTTTTGAGATGTTTGATATTGTGAATAGCACTTCAATGAACATTCCTGTAGATGTGTATTGCTCTACCTGTGCGAGTATTCTGTCAAATATACACTTAGGATTAGAATTACTGAATCATGTTCAGCTTTTGAAGATAATACCAAACTGTTTTACAAAGTGGTTGCATCAGTTTATACTCTTGTTAACAATGGGTGAGTACATGTGCATCTACATACTTTTGAGCTTGGTAAAAATTTTTGCTTACTTATGATTTTAAAAACAACTTTCTGTATTTACTGAATCTGCTTCCTAGCCTTCAAATAAGTTTTAGTCATTGAAATCTGACTTTAATCACACCCACTATTCTACTGAATCTACTCTAGAAAATATCATTAGTGGCCTCTCAGTTGCCAAATTTTAAAAGAATACTCTTGGCCATTATCATACTTGATCTTCCTGTACTATTTGGAACAACTGACTATCTTTGGCCGGTTCTCCGTGTTTTGCAGTCCCAAAGAAACAATTTTTCACTGTTTATTTGTCTTACGCCTTTTAAGTGCTGATTTATCCTAAGTATCATCTTTCTGACCTCTTCTCCTCTAATTTAACGTGCTCTCCCAGTTTTAAAGGCTTTCCATGGTCTAACTTCTGCTTCCCGCCTCCAAACTTTCAAATACTTGTTATATCGATTCATGAATCCACAATTCATGTCTCTAATCTAGGCATCTCTTTTGATCCCCAGACATTTAATGCTACCATATGCATGCTGATGGTCCAAGTCTACTTCCAAAAGCTCCCTCTGGAGACACCGATCAATCTGCCTCTCTCTGGTCATCTCCACTGCCATGCCAAAAGCACCTCAATCCTTACCATTAGTGACACAAAAAACAAAATGGAGTTTAATGTTCTTTCATTCTGATAATATTAAATATATTCAGCAAGCCTATCTGGTGGTGCTCAGTGGTTGAGCATCAACCTATGAACCAGGAGGTTATTTTTGGATTCCCAGTCAGGTCACATGCTCTCAGGTTGCGGGCTCCACCAGCAATAGGGTTGCATGCAGAAGGAAGCCAATCAATGACTCTCTCTCATCACTGATGTTTCTATCTCTCTCTCTCCCTCTTCCTTCCTTTCTGAAATTAATAAAATATATTTTAAAATAATAATAATAATGAATATATATATCCACCAAGGTGTGTAAGCCTAATACCAAATGGTATCACCGAATCCATTCTTTCCCTTGCCCATTGAATCAAATGTATATCCTAGCTTTTCTACGTTTCAAATATTTCTCATATATGTTCCCTACTCTTCCTCACTTTTTTTAATGGCACTAATTCAGTGATTGTCACTAACTCTAATTTCTGAAGCATCCTCTTATCTAATCCCCTCAATTATACAGTCTACTCAGACTGACCTTTCCAAAAGCCGTATCTCCTTATGTGACATGAGTCATATTGTTCCCTCAACTAAAATCTTTGAATAGTTTCCTTTGTTTTTAGGACAAATTTAAAATTGTTTAACATGATATAAAAGATTAGTATGAATTGTATACCTAGCCAACCTACTTTTAGCCACTTCTTTTATTTGCTCAGAAACTGTAATTCTGCTGGAACCGGTTTGGCTCAGTGGATGGAGCTTCGGCCTGCGGACTGAGGGGTCCCAGGTTCGATTCTGGTCAAGGGCATGTACCTGGGTTGCGGGCACATCCCCAGTGGGAGGTGTGCAGGAGGCAGCTGATCGATGTTTCTCTCTCATCGATGTTTCTAACTCTCTATCTCTCTCCCTTCCTCTCTGTAAAAAATCAATAAAATATATTTTAAAAAAAGAAACTGTAATTCTTATAACACACAAATATGTCATTTTTTATTTATTTTATTGTTGAGAGTATTACAGATGTCCCCCATTTTCCTCATTTCATCTGTCTATTGTCTGTGCCCATGGACTATGCATATATACCTATAAATTCTTCGATTAATCTCTTCCTGCTCTCCTTCCCATCTACCTTCTGAGATCTGTCTATCTGTTTTATACTTTCATGTCTGTGGTCCTATTTGCTCATCAATTCATTTTGTTCCTTAGATTTCATATGTACTAGTACGTGAGATCATGTGATACATGAAACTGTAAAACAGGAGGATCTCTTACCCTTTGAGACAGCATGGGCGGGCATGGAGAGTATTATGCTAAGCTAAATAAACCAGTCAGAGAAATGTGTTCTTTTTTTCATGTGGTTCTCTACCTAGAAGATTCTTCGCTACCTGAACAATCTAATTCCAACTATCTTTTATATCATATCAATTATTGTTTCCTACAGGAATGCCTTTTTTATTTCAACATCTCCTATGCCATTCGTCTGATATCTTCATGCCATTATGCGAACACTAGTATTTTATTATAAAAATGGCTTCATTTTTTTAAAAAATCTGCCCCTTTAAACTGAGTACCAATGAAAGCTGTATTTTAGGTGTCATACATAGGTTCTAAGCCTTAGAAGATACTCAACATTGTTAGTTGAATGAGTGAGCAAAATAATTAATAATCATCAGGGGAAAGCTATTTAAAGCAAGTATTGTATACAAGTGTTTTAAAATTGACATGAAATATATCAAAACTCATACAGAAAATTAGATTGACCTTATTTTCCTTTGTTATTCAAGCAGTACCACATTATAATAAGGACATTAATATTCAAATAAAGATTCTCCTAATTCTCTGGCCATATGGAAAACCTCATTCTATATACAAAAATAAGTTTGACTATACATCTAAACCTCACTTTACAGATCAGCAAAATTTTGTGCTACTTGGGCTGTTACACTGTTTTGTGTGGAATAACAACCAAGTGATAGCAAAATAACAAAATCACCATCATCAACACCTACATCGTTACTAACATTTCTATCGAAGTTCATAGTTTACAAAGGCTCAGCAGAGGATCAGTAGTTATAGTACCTCATCTTTCATCCTGGCTCATTGTTCTCATAAGAAATGTATGAATTTGCTACTTACTCATATATCCTAAGACTGTGATTACCAGCAGGAGAAGAAAACATATCATTCCCAGGCTTATTGCAATGATTTTCCATGGGAATTCTGTACAAAATGAAATAAAAACCACCACAAAACATATAGTAAACATTGAACATAGCAAAGCCATCAGAATTAGAACCAAATGAAAATTTATTCTAGAGTTTAAAAAGAATATCACTATTTACTATGGTCACAAATTTCATTGACTATTAAATTTACATATGTTCCTAGATTTATAAAGAACCAGAAATACAATGTCAAATATATAGGGACACAATTATCATGTTTTTATGTTTTTTTCTTACCTGTTATTATGTTTTCATAAAACAAGAAAAAAACTTTACCTCTCCTTTTATTAGTTGGATGTCTTTTGTTCTGCTTCTTTGAATAGGGCAATTTTAGCTCTGCATATGTCATTCTCTCCTCTTTCATTTCTGAGGGCTGCAGGCAAAGAATATGGCTAGAACCCTTGGCGGCATTTCACAAGGCATAATGAACAGCATTGAAAAATGACAACATTCAGCATGAAGTACAAAGAGAGTGAAATGAATGGTAAATGTGATAGAATGAAATAAACATGTTAAAGTAGCCATTTATCTCAGAATATTAGGAAAAACGATTTTTAAAATTTCCCTTTGTGATGCCTTTCCATGAAGTCCTACACAATTAAATAATGGTACGCTGCAATATATGGGCATGGTATATTACGTTTTTAAAATAATTGAATCCACTGCTAAATTTTCTAAATTGATATATTTTATATCCTCATAAAAATCTAGATTTATGTCATCTTTTGAAACATTATATTTGATCACTTAGTGCCTGAATTATGCCAAATGGAAATTATATCCTGAAATTATATATCAAATAGAGTAATTCCACCCTAGGAAGGGTACACACACACAAGGCGATCTGACAAATTCCTCAACTTGCTAGATTGTCTTATGTCAGACACCATTCAGCCATTCATATTACTCGAACCTTATAGTCACTGGAGTCATAACTCCTCTCTTAGTTTGTGAGAAACAGACAGGAATCATATAACTCAGGAAAGGGAGTTTAGAAAGTAACATTAAATGAGAGATGTAGAACTTGTAATTCTAATAACAATGCAGAGTGATAAATTTTTTCCAATTTATATACAACTGAGCCTCAAAGAGTATAAGCAATATTTCCAATGTCACATAGCTAGTAAATGATAGTCTTTCGTTCAAATAAATATATATAATGTATATAATAAGTATATATAAATATATAAAATATAATAAATTAGTATTTAGTTCAAATGCATATATAAACATATATGTGATATAAATATATATGTTTTGATGGAACATAATACGTATATAAATATATAGACATATGTACATTTACTACAGGTATATATTATATAGTTTCTTTATTGATTAATATTCAATCAAAAATATGATTGTTCATTTGTTCTTAACTATTATAAACAATACACTCCAAAAATGCATAATAACCTGTCTCCTCTAGATATATATACATAAATAAATAGTGATTAAAGAGGAAAAAACATTTTTCCCAAAATAATATTTTTGATAACTCTGTAAAGAAAACACAGATCACTCTTCTTCCTAGATTTCATTCTTGCATTCTTAAAATGTCTTAATATTTCACCATTTAATTACTTTGTAATTTGAGGAAACTTGATTTGAAAAATAATCAAATAATAATAAAATATATAAATACATTTTCATGTTTTTCAATAAATGTTCTCTCTACCAAAATTATAAGATAAATTTTGTTTTAAAGTTACATTTTTCTACCTAACTGGGTTTTCTTTAGTTATTTTTAAATTAAATATCTGTATGTTTAATAAGAAAACAAATTTATAAATATAGAGCTGGATTTATTTTCATAGAATAATGATTATATCAAAATATTCTAATTTTTCATGTTACACTTAACATAAGGATGAGGGAATTTAAGCTTTGGATCACTCATTACTAGTTAGGCAGCACCCACGGAGGTAAGAGAAAAAACACCACAGATTTATATTATCTAGTAAATATTCTCCCAAACGGTTGATGATTTAAAAAGTCATATCTGCATAGCAAATATTTTGACCCACTCTCATCCTGATCCATTCATGTTTCCGCCTATAGAATAAAATTAACATTAGATTTTAATTAACATGAACCCCAAGTCAATTCTTTCTTGCAACAGTCAAAAGCCCTCCCAACTTTCTACATGGCTTTCCTGTAGCAAATTCGACTTTATCCTTCTTTTCTCAACAGCGTGCCAACACAGACTTGGGTCACACACCCATCCTGGATGATCATACCTGTGTCTATGGGATTCCGCCAGCTGGAGGACAAGCTTGGTCAGGAACACAACTGGCTTGTGCTCGCTCTGCTGGCCTCTCACCTCTGCTTCGAGACTAGAAGGTCCTGGTTGATATGTATGACTGGCCCCCAGACAGTCCCTGTCAGAAGAAAGATAGCCACATCTGATGTGACAGGAGCTATTCCCACACAGAAAGTTTCCACTGGGGTCAGCATTTCATTTACTCCCACACTCTGTGTCACACAAAAATCATAGATACCTAAAATACTAAATTCTGTGGACACTTTGTGGATCAACTCAAACTTGAGCCTTACCAATTTTCATAAAACTTTAAGAGAAAATAGCCATCTCAGAATCTCAAGAAAATAGCAAATGGTTCACAAAGAAATAAAAAAATATATATATAAATCAAAAAGGAAATATTCGTATTCTACCTGGCATGATTCATACCTTATTTCCTTTTTATAGACTGAATTGGGCTTAAAATATTGAATGGACTTGAATGTAGTCATTTTAAAGCATCAAAATCAAATCATCTGACCCACTAGTTGTAGCCAAATGTCAGAGCATTTTTAAAAACTTATTATTTGTTTAACTCAATGAGCAGTTCTATGCACTAACCCTAGAAGTAGGGGTTAGATGCAAACAAAAGCAGGTTTGTTTGTTTGTTTGTTTTTGTTTGTTTTCATATCAACCACATTGATCTATGTGCCTAAAGGGCCCCCATTGCTCTGATGCTTTAAAAATCTTTGCAGAAATATGTAATATTAACAGAAATCCACTTTCATGTCAGCTACACTGTTTGAAGTCTTTTCAAAAGCTCTCTTCCATGGCTTGAGGCTCCTTCCCTCATCACTCCCAAACCAAAACTTTCTTACCCCTTCTAAATAACAGTAGCAAGTTTTTTATCATTTAGCTTTTTTTCTTGTAGGTTTGCTTTGGCTTATTCTGATTCATTGCGAGGACCTAACTGATTGCTTTGAGGGAGAAGGATTCTGACCTAAATAATGATAAAAGCATTCTAGAAATTCTTCATGCAATAGAGCTTTCTCTTAAAGGCAAACGTTAGCGTTTAGGCCTGCCGTGAGCTATGATCTTCCAGGCTCGCAGGTATATTAATGACTCTCTTTGGCGGCTGCACATCTCAGTCTATGCTTTTTTGTCAAATCCCCAAATCCATAATTTGTCATTTAACAGGTATGTGTGTGATAAATGTTGTGGGTTTTTTTTGCTACAGAACAGTTTATACTTTTTGTTGTAAAGTATAACTAAGACAGTAAATTGACTTTGCAGGTGTATCCCACAGAGGGAATAAGTATGGTGGTGGTTGTTTTTTCTAATACAGGAATTTTATTATAAGGTGACTGAGTTTGCAATTTTTTTCTTTATTGATTAAGGTATTACATATGTGTCCATATCCCCCCTTTGCTCCCCACACACCCCCAGCTCATGCCCTCACCCCCCAACCCCCAGTGTCTGTGTTCATTGGTTATGCTTATATGCATGCATACAAGTCCTTTGGTTGATCTCTCACCCTTACCCCCATCCTCTCCTGCCTTCCCTCTGAGGTTTGATGGTCTGATTGATGCTTCTCTGTCTCTGGATCTGTTTTTGTTCATCAGTTTATGTTGTTCATTATATTCCACAAATGAGTGAGATCATGTGATATTTATCTTTCTCTGATTGACTTATTTCACTTAGCATAATGCTCTCCAGGTTTATCCATGTTGTTGCAAATGGTAAGAGTTCCTCCATTTTTACAGCAGCACAGTATTCCATTGTGTAGATGTACCACAGTTTTCTAATCCCCTCATCTACTGATGGGCACTTATAAGACTGTTTCCAAATCTTAGCTATTGTAAATTGTGCTGCTATGAACATAGGGTTGCATATATCCTTTCTGATTGGTGTCTCTAGTTTCTTGGGATATATTCCTGGAAGTGGGATCACTGGGTCAAATGGGAGTTCCATTGTTAGTTTATTGAGGAAACTTCATACTGTTCTCCACAGTCTGCATTCCAACCAGCAGTGCACGAGGGTTCCTTTTTCTCCACATCCTCTCCAGCACTTGTCATTAAGTATGGTTTCTAAACTCCCAGTGCAGGGATGTCCCCCAGTGGTGTGGAGAGTTAAGAGTTGACTGCACTGTACACTTTGTCTTTATGTGAAGCAGCCTAAGGGAAGCGACTGACTTTGGATTCCCATCCTTTCCAACAGCACCAAGAATACTTCCACATGGACTCAGTTGGAGAGACTGGGCTTTAGGATCAGACTCTATTAGGTCATATTTAACACCTTTATATGTTAGGAACCAAGTGGAAAATTGACACTAAATATTAGCGCATTTTACAGTAAGATTTGGAAACAGACCAAGTGTCCATCAGCAGATAAAGGGATAAAAAGATTGTGGTACATTTACATTATGGACTACTATGTGGCTATAAAAAAGAAAGAACTCTTACCATTTGCAACAGTGTGGATGGACCTGGAGAGTATTATGCTAAGTGAAATAAGCCAGTCAGAGAAAGATAAGTATCACATGATCTCACTCATATGTAGAATCTAATGAACAACATAAACTGATGAACAAGTTAGGTCCAGAAACATAGAAGCATGGACAGACTAACAAATTTCAGAGGGAAGTCAGGGGTGGGGTGGACGATGGGGAGAGATTAACCCTAGAATTTATATGCATATATGCATAACCCATGACAATAGTGGGAGGGGCAGATGTGAGATGGAGGGGGAAAATGGGGGAAAAGAACAAAGGGGACACCTGTAAAACTTTCAACAATAAAGAAAAATTTAAAAATTAAAAATGTGTCCTGGTCTGTCTAGGCCCAGTGGTTGAGCATCAATGTGAACCAGGAGGTCAGGATTTGAATCTCGGTCAGAGAACATGCAAGGATTATAGGCTCGATCCCCAGTAGGGAGCATTCAGAAACACCCAATCAATGATTCTCTCTCATCATTGATGTTTCTATCTCTCCCTCTCCCTTCCTCTCTGAAATCAATAAAAATATATATTAAAAATAAAATTAAATAAAAATTAAAAATGTGTTGCCTCTACTCTTTTTAAATGTTGTACAGGGGGAAGATTCCGTGGTTAGGATTCACATCAGCAGAGCATTTTATATGTTTATTATTGTTTAATATTAACAGTACATATAATATATATATATATGTGTGTGTGTGTTTTTTTTTTCTTAAAAATGGGTAAACCACCAATGACAAGCAATTATTAGCAATTTTAGTTCTTGGGGCTTTCAAAATAAGTTTACAGGTTTGGTTTGTCATAATTAAAACACATATAATAGGTTCTAGAAATTGTAACAAAGTATATGGCTTTTAATATTTTGCCAACAGTATCTAAGTCAATATAGTATTATTGTCAGAGTAAAAATAAATCACATCTATGGATTTTTTTTTAATTTTCTAACTATTTTGATTAAAGTGTAAGGCTATTATTAATTGGTTTATTATAAAGACACTAGAGGCCTAGCGCCCGAAATTGCGCGAGCCCCAGACCCCCAACTGCCCTCCTCTGCAGGCCACGGGCCCCGCCTCCACCACATGAGCTGCGAGAAGTGCTCCATGCACCTCCTGGTGACCAGTTGTGGTCATGATGCCGTTATGGTGTCATGACCACAGGCCTTTTATAATATAGATTTCCCCCTCTTTCCTATCCTAAAAACATACACACACCTTTGCACCCAAAGTATCAATGTATTTTTAGTGCTTCTTATGTTTCCTATACCTCTTTTCTACTTCCACTTGTCCTTATTCTTCAAGGTCCCAATAAAATATCACTCATATTTCTAAATTTTTATATCCACCAAGCTCAGCCAATATCAAAGAAAAGAAAAACTAGAATGGCATTGGGTAAAAGAATAATACAGTAGTAGAAACAAAGATTTAACCCCAAGATGAACTAAGTGAATAAATAAGTAAACAAACTGAAAGAGACAGAGAAAGGGGAACATAGAGAAGCTCCTGATAACATAGGTAAAGAAAAAAAAAAGCAGAATGGTACCAGGATATAGCCAAATTGGTGTGAACTTTATAATAAATCAGACAGGGTGCATAAAATTTGCAAATATCTTTCCAAAACAAAGTCCAAGAAAAAATAGTTTTTTTTAATTTTTATTTTTTATATTCTGTATTTCTTATTTTTACATTTTTTTAAATTTTAAAATTGGTAAAAATCGAGTGAACAGAAATTATGAGTCCCAAATTCTTGAGTATATTAGAATATAGGGACTAGAGAGAAATGATTAAGAAATTGCAATTTGTATGAACAAGGAATGAAAGAGATGAAGAGAGATAGTTTGTTTTAGCTCTCATCCTTAGAAAACTTCCATGCAAAATTTTTGCTCAATAATTAACATATTGGTACATTAAGTCTCAAATTATTCAGGAATATTTCTGCTACAGCTTTGCATTTAGTAACAATATTTAGGCCTTAATTTACCTTCTCCAATTGCTACCTCTATTGGTATTTTTCTTATCTTAGCTCCTTTTTAAATTATTATTTTTAATTAAATTTATTAAGGTGACATTGGATAATAAAATTGTATATGTTTCAAGTGTACACTTCTATGATACATGATCTGTATATTGCATTGTATACCCCCACCCAAAGTGAAATCTTTTTCCATCACCATATATTTGACCCCCTTTCTCCTTTACTAATCCTACACACCCTGGTAACCAACATACAGTTGTATGGGTCTATGAGTTTTGTTTGTCTTGTTTGTTCATTTGCCCCATTAAATTTTATATCCCACATATGAGTGAAATCATATGGTTTTAGACTTTTTCTGTCTGACTTATTCTGCTTAGGCATGATATTCTCAAGATCCATCCATGTTGTTGCAAATGGAAATATTTCATCTTTTCTTAGGGCCAAGATGTGGAAATAACCAAAGTGCTTTTAGGCAGATGATTGGATAAAGAAGAGTAGCATATATATATAATAGAATACTTACCTTAGCTCTTTAAACAAAATAAGAGTCTTTAATTCATTAAAACTGTCAGTAGAAACAGCTATAATAAAAAATAAGGGTGTTTCTTCCAAAAATTTTCACTTTTACTCTAGACCAGCGGTTCTCAACCTGTGGGTCACGACCCCTTTGGGGATCGAACGACCCTTTCACAGGGTTCGCCTAAGACCATCAGAAAACAATATAATTACATATTGTTTTTGTGATTAATCACTATGCTTTAATTATGTTCAATTTGTAACAATGAAAATACATCCTGCATATCAGATATTTACATTACGATTCATAACAGTAGCAAAATTACAGTTATGAAGTAGCAACGAAAATAATTTTATGGTTGGGGGTCACCACAACATGAGGAACTGTATTAAAGGGTCGCGGCATTAGGAAGGTTGAGAACCACTGCTCTAGACTATCTTAAACAGACAATCATGAAATAAAACTCAGTGGTGTTATGTTTTATACAGGAAATGCAAAAATAGACTCTCCTGTTTAACAGTTATCTATTTTTAATGTTATTTTGATAGAAGCCACATTGAAAATAAAGATACCTTTCTAAAATTTTGAGTCATCCAAAAATGTAAAAAATAATGACTTCATCATCACTTGATCTGTTTAATCACAAGTGAGATGGCCATAGTTTTAAAATCTTGTAGGAAGAACACCTACTTTAATGGTGGTTTTCATTGATAATATTCAAATTTGTATGATATGGAGTGGAAGCTGTCTTTCAACCTATTTTGTAAGAATAAAATAGTTGTAAATTAGATAAGTGTGTGAGGATTAATATTAACTAGATCTGGCTATAAAAGTAGTTTTAAAAGAGCTCTTGGTAAGATGGTTCTTTGAATTGAAAACATCAATAAAATTGATAAATATCGCCGAAACCAGTTTGGCTCAGTGGATAGAGCGTCAGCCTGCGGACTGAGGGGTCCCAGGTTCGATTCCGGTCAAGGGCATGTACCTGGGTTGCGGGCACATCCCCAGTAGGAGATGTGCAGGAGACAGCTGATCGATGTTTCTCTCTCATCGATGTTTCTAACTCTCTATCTCTCTCCCTTCCTCTCTGTAAAAAATCAATAAAATATATTTTTAAAAAAATTGATAAATATCTAGCTAGACTGATAATGAAAAATAGAGAAGACACAAATTACCAAAATCTTATATAATAAAAGCCTAGATGGCATCGTGCGACGCTCTCACATGACATCATCACAAGATTCCCACCACAAGATGGCCAACACAAGATGGCTGGCAGGAGAGGGCCGTTGTGGACGATCAGGCCGGCAGGGGAGGGCAATTGGGGGTGACAAGGCCAGCAGTAGATGGCAGTTGGGGGTGAGATCAGGCCATCAGGGGAGGGCAGTTGGGGTTGAGATCAGGCCAGCAGGGGAGGGCAGTTGGGGGCAATTGGGCTGGCAGTAGAGGGCAGTTGGGGGGGATTTGGCTGGCAGGGGAGCAATTAGGCGTCAATCAGGCTGGCAGGGGAGAGGTTGGAGGTGATCAAACTGGCAGGCAGAAGCAGTTAGGGTCAATCAGACAGGCAGGCAGGCGAGCAGTTAGGAGCCGGCAGTCCCAGATTGTGAGAGGAATGTCCGACTGCCAGTTTAAACCGGCAGTCAGACATCCCCCAAGGGGTCACAGATTGGAGAGGGTGCAGGCCGGGCTGAGGGATCCTCCCCTCCCATGCATGAATTTCGTGCACCAGGCCTCTAGTCAAGGATAAGATTATATGACTAAAGATTCAACATATATTTTGAAAATAGTAAGATAATATCTTCAACAATTTTAACTTTATTTTTATTGTTGACACTATTACATATTTAAAAATTTTATATAATAAACGTTGACAACCTACATGAATGGACGAATATTTTAGAAGTCACAAAGCTTGCTCAAGAAAAAATAGATAACCTGAATAAATCCTATGTCTTTTAAAGAAATTGATACTGTAGTTTAAAACTTCTGCTTCTATATTATTTTTTTATTTTTCAACTATTAATTCTTCTATTAATTGTGAACATTTTGAAACCTAAAAGTGATCAAATAAAAGTCATAGAAATTACACTTATTCTGCCTGAAAGTACTATTATATTTCCCAGGAAAAATAAAAGTATGCAAGTAGTCATCACATGAACCACCTTGATTGTAGAATGTGCATTTTCTGAATATCAATTCAAAAACAACTCAAATGTATTTGCCATCTCTTCACAAAGTACATAAAGGATACAGTATGTTGCAAGGAAATCCAGCTAAAATAGAGGGGAAAGGAATATTATTAATAGTTTCTGAATGATAATATTTATTCTTCCCTCACAACAAGTTCCACTTGAAATCAAGTCAAAGAAGCTATTCATTAGCCCCCTCCCCATGCAAATGAAACTCTGACATTCAAAATATCAACATCAAATTACATGTTCTCTTACACATGCAATTAATCTCACAAATAGAGCAATGTCAAGAGCACAGAGCATTTGCCTGCATCCTGCAGGTAAAAAATAGATGCATAAAATTGTTCATTACTTCATTTATCTTCACCCAATATGAGATCAAAATTAGTATAATTCTTCTCAAAAGTAAAGAAAGACTAGTTGGTGCAGGAAGTGACAATCACTTTGGTTGTTCTGATATGCACAGTTGTTTCTCTTTTAACCCTGTAGAACACTGTCAATGAATAAAGAAAAAAAAACAGCCTAATGAGCAAGTATAAATCATATTTTCAGTAGTTAAACTACCACAGATAGGAGAAGATTTATACATTCAGCTATTTCTCTGTTTGTTCATTCAGTCAACAAACATTTCTAGAGCACCACCGTACCTCAAGGCCCTAAAATATAGATGGAGAAGAAATCTATTCCTGTCCTCCAGGGGTTGACATTCTGAGTGAACGACGCCTACTTGGGCACAGAAGAGTGGCTTCTAACTCAGACAAGGGGAAGGAAGTTGCCAGGGAAAGCTATGTGGATGTGGCTACACTGCTGCTGAGTGTTGAAGAAGATATATATACACTTCGTGAGGAGGAACTATGTCCACCTTGCTTTCCATTATGTATACAGAGATGGCACAGAAACTGGCACATAGCTTATAAAGAATTAAATAAATGAGTGTGGGAACAAATAAGTGAATGATCTAGTTATCTAATAAATGATTGAATAGGCTCTAACCAGATGAAGAGTAGGCTTAAGGAGGATAGCATATAAAAATGTGGAGACACAGAAAACAGCATATCTTATGTGACAAACTGCAGATTTGGAATAAAAATTCATTTTAGCACAAAGGCACTTTATAGACCATTGAGTATAAAAAGGACCAAATCCAGGTAAATATGTGACCTCATCCTCAACCTGGCCACTAATAGTTATTAGGACTTTCTTAGAGTATTTAGCATGTGGGGAAAAAAATACATCTGATCTTCCACATTATATATAGTTCTAAAATTCTATGATTCCATGTATCATAAACATACATATATAATATAAAAACTAGGACAAAAATTACACTGAGCCCAATCCAACTCATTTTCAAATTGTTTCCTGGTAGTGTATACTTGTTTGTGATAGGGAATGTGCTTTGCTAGATATTGAAGACTATCTAGATAGAATGAAGATAAATACAGCACAATACCATATACCTATTTGATTTAGATTATAAGACAAGTCCTTGAAACCCAATGTTTCTAGCTACTCTATATATATTTGCAAAGCTAGAAAATGTTATTAAAATCCATATTGACAGTGTTTTAATTTTTTGTTAAGAAACAACCAGGTGTTAGTGTTGTGTGCTGTGGGTGAACAAAAAATGAGAGACACTACATTCTAGACTAGACATGTAATGGTAAGAGGACAAAAAACAGCACGGAGTCAGGGTGGGAGATAATCCACAACTCATCATGAAATAAAAAAATCCTGTGCCTGAGAGAGAAAAGAAAAGACTATTTCTCCCTTATTGTCCATGACACACAGAGTTTTCTTCATGTCACTACCTAGGTGTGTGTGTGTGTGTGTGTGTGTGTGTGTGTGTGTGTGTGTTTTTGATCCAGTTTCTCTCTTTGGTTCTTTCTCTTTTACTAATCTGCAAAATTTCAATGAGTAATCACATTCACTGCCATGCCTTCCTCTGCCTCATATACTGTTGTAACTTCCAGGTTTATTTTTCCAGACATGATCGCTTCTCTAATCTGCAGACTCGTGTATATGATTTCTCACTAGGAATCTCACAGGAATTGTCCACAGGTATTGAAACCTCACTGCCTAAAGCTAAACTCCTTACCTTGTGGCCCATCTACTATCATAATTTTCCAGCTGCATTTTATATATGAGTGGGTACATAAATATAGACAGGTGAGTTATGGAGATATTACCTCCAGGTTTTTTCGTCTCTCTCCCACTCATATCTTGAAAAGCACTCTTTCTTGCCCAACCTGGGACAAAGCTGAAACTAATTTGCTAAGAAAGTACTCTAAGAGAATAAAGTAGAAGTGAATTTTAAACCAGGTACTTTTTTCCACTGTTGGGGAACAGAAAGGCAGAAAAGCAGAGTACAAGATAGGGTGGGAATGAATACTAACAATTGACTCTGGACCATCATGGAAGAGAGAAGGTAGGAAACTCAGACATCCTGTGTGGGGCTGGAATCACAAAGGGATAATCTTGATCCCTAAGCAAGTTGGAGCTGAAGTGAACTTCTTCTTTACAAGTGAGGTTTCCCTGTGAACAAAAGAAGAGGGGAAGGGGTGAATAACCTTAATGAGGGGGATATAGATACATATATAAACCTTCATTCTGAGAACCGGTTTTACTGGGGAAATACTTAATCAGAAAACATGGCTCTAAGTTGGGAGGGCTAACTGGGATTTTATCTAAAGATATGAACAGCATCAATAAAGATATGAGCAGTTTTTCTTGTCAGAAAAAGCAATTCCAAGGAAGGAATTCTCCTATGAGTGGGTACATAAATATAGACAGGTGAGTTATGGAGATATTACCTCCAGGTTTTTTCGTCTCTCTCCCACTCATATCTTGAAAAGCACTCTTTCTTGCCCAACCTGGGACAAAGCTGAAACTAATTTGCTAAGAAAGTACTCTAAGAGAATAAAGTAGAAGTGAATTTTAAACCAGGTACTTTTCTCCAGATATTGGGGAACAGAAAGGCAGAAGAGCAGAGTACAAGACAGAATAGAAATGAATACAAACAATTGAACTTGGACCATCATGGAAGAGAGAAGTAAGAAACTCGGACATCCTGTGTGGGGCTGGAATCACAAAGGGATAATCTTGATCCCTAAGCAAGTTGGAGCTGAAGTGAACTTATTCTTTACAAGTGAGATTTCCCTGTGGACAAAAGAAGAGGGAAAGGAGTGAACCTTAATGAAGGGAATATAGATACATATATAAACCTTCATTCTGAGAACAGGTTTTACTGGGGAAATACTTAATCTGAAAACATGGCTCTAAGTTGGGAAGGCTAACTGGGACTTTTGTCTAAAGATATGAACAGCATCAATAAAGATATGAGCAGTTTTTCTTGTCAGAAAAAGCAATTCCAAGGAAGGAATTCTCCTATCGACCAAAGGGTCTTGGTAAGCATATTTAATATTTTCACTGTGGCCTAATTGAAAACAAACAAGAGCAGAAGATCTTCAAGTGTGGTCCTGGGGCCCAAGAATGTTAAAAACCTCAAATTCTTGGCCTCCACCCAGAGTCACTGAATCAAAAACTCTGAGGGGGGCCCAACAATCTGTATTTTTTCAAGCTCTCCAGATGATTCTGATGGTAACTGATGTTTAGAATTCACTGGTACTAATGTCAAAAGCAAGTAAGTCATATCTGTGAAAAATCCCTGACATTACACCTGTGGGTAAGACTTTAAAAAGTGAGAAACTAAAAAGTTAAATAATCAGAAGTTGACCATAGAAGAAAGAATGTACCTGGTTATAAAATTCTTTCCTAACCTAGATACAAAATGGGAATATGTTGAATCATGTATGTAGCATCTCTTTATACTTTTATAGAATGAGACCCAGGCTGAAATTACACTTTATGTTTCTTCCTTCATCCCAATTCTTGAAACCTAAAAAGGGTAGTTTCCAGATCCAAGCTAAAAGACCACTACCTTTCACTTGATAGTAATACATCAAGAGCAGGCATAGTGCCTCGGGGTCCATTTGTAGCCTAGATAGAGATATAGCTCTGAAGTCGCCTTTCAGTAAACTTCTCAATGGTTGCTCCACTTAAGGCAGTTACATTTGCATTTTTGCATACTTATCTAGGTTCCTACTAGCACCTCAACCTTCATGGCCCACCTTCACTGGTTATCAGTTGGCAAAAGCTCAGAGAATGCCATCGTTTCATACTGCTTTGTCAATATCTATTCAAACCGTAGTAAAATCCTATATAATAATAGGCTAATCTGCAAATTGTCCCCTCAGGAGTTTGACTCAGAGACCGCCTATATAATAATAGGCTAATCTGCAAATTGTCCCCTCTAGAGTTTGACTCAGAGACCGGGAGTTCGATCGCTCACTATGACGTGCACTGATCACCAGGGAGCGGCATGGGCTATATAATAATAGGCTAATCTGCAAATTGTCCCCTCTAGAGTTTGACTCAGAGACCGGGAGTTCGATCGCTCACTATGACGTGCACTGATCACCAGGGGGCAGCATGGAACATGGTGGGCAACCAGCAGGGCACTGAGGGAGTGAGGGAAGGAGGAGACAGGAAGGCAGAGAACCTGATGGGCCATGATTGCTGGCCAGGCCTAGGGACCCTATCTGTGCATGAATTTCATGCACCAGGCCTCTAGTATAAAATATACTAAATAACATATAAATGAATTTTAGATCACCTGTTATTTTCTATGCCACCTCAACCTTCCATCATCAAGAGAATAACTGAAAGTCCATTTTAAAAGACACAACAGCCAGGCCGGTGTGGCTCAGCGGTTGAGCGTTGATTCAGGAACCAGGAGCTTAGTGGTTCAATTCCTGGTCAGGGAACATGCCCAGTTGTGGCTCCATCCCCAGTGAGGGTGCATGAAGGAGGCAGCCAAATGATGATGTTCCTCTTTCATCGGTGTTTCCATCTTCCTATCTCTTGCCCTTCCTCTCTCTCTACGAAAAAAAAAATCAATAAAAAACATATTTTTAAAAAAGACACAATAAAATGCTCTATGAAAACAAGACATAAGAATAGATCTTCCCTTGGGGTGAGGGTGTTTATTTTAAAAATAGATACTTCCTGAGAGGTCAACATATCTAGCCCAGCAGAGGAAGAAAAGTAGCTAGAACAACCTCAGATGTGTGTGAGCTAAAACCACACAGGAAATCTCAAGCTCAGGGAAGGTACAGTACACCACAAGGCCCAGAGCAAGGGATGCTTCACTGTGTGAGGCGGGGCCTCCTCACTTTCATACAAGGCCTAGAAACAAGCCAAGAGAGAGGTTTTTAAAATAACATTAACTCTCCCTGGCCGGTTTGGCTCAGTGGATGGAGCGTCGGCCTGCGGACTGGAGGGTCCCAGGTTCGATTCCATCCAGGGGCATGTGCCTTGGTTGTGGGCACATCCCCGGTGGGAGATGTGCAGGGGGCAGCTGATCAGTGTTTCTCTCTCATTGATGTTTCTGGCTCTCTTTCCCTCTCCTTTCCTCTCTGTGAAGAATCAATGAAATATATATTTTTTTAAAATAACATTAACTCAAGATTTACCTTTAAATCCTTGGCTTACATTAAATTAGGCCTCTTGGGTATGGATTTTTTAAGTAGAGTCATGGTAACAAACATTCACGTGAGAATAGGACAAGTGTCTGATGATTGGAAATGTCATGTTTAGGCCCAGAATTTGATTTGCTGTTGTTTAGTATCTTTTTACTCTCTCAAAGATGAGTGAGTTTGTGCTGTGATCTATATTTCATCACTTACTAGCTGAAGTAAATGGATATTTAAGGAATTCATGTGTCAAGTACAGTTTTGGGTGGTTTAGGGGTTTTGTTGTATTATCACACCATGTAATCCTCAAGAAACTGGATAATAGGTTGAATTCCTCATTTTATAGGTGAAGAAACTCAGATTTAGGTTCATAGGTACTCACAAAAGGACACATAAATGCACCTATATGACTTTATATGAAGTATATTTTAATACTCATATTTACTTTTATAGGTAAGAAATAAGAGAGTGAATGATGTGTCCATTCTCATCCCACATAATAACTATGTATCCATTATTAATCTCATCTATAATTTGTAACAAAAACTGTTTTATCAAATTATGAAAAAAAATTGACCTTTCTACAAAATCATTTTGTTTTTTACATTTGAGGCATTTTTTAAAAATATATTTTTATTGATTTCAGAGAGGAAGGGAGAGGGAGAGAAACATCAATGATGAGAGAGAATCATTGAGTGGCTGCCTCCTGCATGCCCCACACTGGGGATGGAGCCTTCAACCCAGGCCTGTGCCCTGAACAGGAATCAAACTGTGACCTCCTGGTTTATAGGTCAATGCTACAACCACTAAGCCATGCTGTCCAGGCACATTCAAGGCATTTTTCCATTCATGCACAAAATGTAATTATGGGAGACAAAACTGGGTAGGCTAGATCTTTGCTTCCAGATGGCCAGTACAAGCTCACAGTAATATCAGGAAATGAATGAGCAGAAAAGAAGTGTTGAGTTCAAGAGCCCAAAAGTAGGCCCATCGGGACTTCTCTGGAGAACTGTGGAGGGTGAAGAGAGAGCCACTAAACTTGAGCACCTTATGCCGCCTAAATAAGGAAACGTGTTCACTTTTATTACCGCACTGAAAGCATTTCATTCAGCTCTCAGTTTTCAGAATGATTGTTCAATGTCCCGCCCTTGTCAAGAGTACATCTTAAATGTTTAGGAAGTAAAGGGCCATGGACAAGACCTTCAACGCTTCTGTTATTAGGGATGTTATGGACCAACATTCGAGAGAGTAAGACCACCAACTCCAATTAGGTCTTAAGCAGCAAGTGAGGATTTATTGAAAGCTGGCCAGCGACTGACGTAGGCGTTCTCTCCTACGACAGCCCCGACCCTGGTTCTGGGCCAGCCTTTTATTCACCGAAACTATACAACGGTTGGCTAAACACACACCAAGTTACCTGGGATACAGACACAAAGTTACTGGGGATACATTAATCAATACTGCCCCGTTACCAAGGTATTATTAATCAACTTGGCCCCGTTGCTCCAGCTACTAATATAAACTTGCCCCGTACCCTAGACTACCCTCGACTACAGTTGGTTCCATTTCCCCAGTAACTGCCAACATACCTGAGAGGGACATTCAGAGGTTAAGAGATTTTACAAGGGGGGCTTAACTGTAACAGGGAGAAAGATTTCCTTATCTCCCTAACACCCCCTTGGGTCCTTGCTGATCTTAACAATACCTTAGCTGGCTATGGGGCTCAGAACTCTTCAAGCCCCAATGTTTGTACAGAGTAATGGTCATCTGTTTCTAGAAAAAGGAAAAACACCCAAAAAGGCAGCTTTCGAAGGGTAACTCCTCTTCTCCAAAAAAGCTACCCACACATTCTCCTTTCTCACACATACATTCTGTTGTGCTAAAACACAGAGTTCCAGAGAAGGAAAATACATATTAGTAAAACTCATTTCAGCTTCACAATCCAAATGTTGGTCAACTCAAACCATTAGGTTTTTCAGTTACAGGGATCTATACCATAATCTACCTTAAGAACAGCATCAATAATCCATTTCTCACAGGTACATAATTTCTTTTCCAGCAGATAAATACTTATAATGGGTATATGATGCAAATATTTTTTATTAATGTATCATGTATGCTCTTGGAAATCCTTAAATAATAAAATATATATAACAAAGTTCAGTATATCACAGTCATAAAACATCAATATTCAAGAATTAAAATAAGGAGAATGGAAATTATTCAATGAGATAAAGAAAATTTACTATAGCATTATTAGTCTTTAGATTTACATCTGTCAAATTACAACATATCTTCATATATATGTGTGTGTGTGTGTGTGTGTATATATATATATATATATGCCTAAGTGACCGTTAGGACTGAACGACCAAATGACTGGTCAACTGGTTGCTATGACCCACACCGACCATAAGCAATGCAGGAGCTGCCCCTGGTGGTCAGTGCACTCCCACAGCCAATCTCCCACGCTGGCCAACCTCCCATGGTCCCTCCCCTGGCTTGCCGGCCCAGATCAGATTGGCCCCTATCAGGACTGGGCAAGAGGGCCCCTGCCGGAAGCCAATTCCAGCATGACAGCAGGGCTGAATCTGGGAATGGCTGATGGCATTTCCCCAAACCTGAATAGGATACATTAAATTGATTGTTTGCTGCCAGACAGCTCAGGGCATCTTAATCTACATGTTATTGCCTCCTACTGGCCAAACACCTGAGCTCAGGGCATTTTAATCTACATGTTATTGCCTCCTACTGGCCAAACACCTGAACAGCCATAGGCTAATTCTCCCCATTCTGACAATGCCTCTGTATATGAAACCCTGACCCTTTGAAGTGTATATTTCTGCCTCGCCTCAGGACAATTTGTGTTAAAAGCATGGGTTCCTGAGATGAGGAGATCTTAGTTTCCTTTAAACTAGGTTCCGCTGACCCCCAAATGCCTTTCAAAATTATGCTTCGTCTCTGGACTCCTATTTAATCTATGCACAGCCTTCTCCAGATTTCCTGAACCCTTCTTAATGCTGGAACAAGAACCCCGGCAGGCCCCCATGGGCCCTGATTGCCAGCCAGGCAAGGGACCCCACCCGTGCACGAACCCAACTAAATGTGTAGTCAACTTGGATATATACATATATATACGTATATATATATACGTATATATATGTATATATCCAAGTTGACTACACATTTAGTGAAGGCTGAATTTTTGTCTCATTCACTTTTGTGTAGGTAACACTCAGTGCAATGTCTGGCATTAAACAAAAATTAGTGATTATTAAATAAATAAATATTTTTGTGGCTGAGCATAGTAGAAGACAAAGAATTTTAAATTATGGTAAGCACAAAAAACTTTTGTTCCCTTGCTTTGTTGTTTTCACACTTGATCTCTTCTTGTTAATAACTTTTTATGTTATTTCCAGCTACACAATTGGGGCAACACAAAACATCTAAAAAAAAAAACAACCTTAAAATCATCTTATAAAATTATTTCAATATGTTTCCTATCCTCCTATCCTATGTATATTTTATACATAGTAAGAATAACACCTTATTTTACAATCTAATTTTTTCAATTAATGTTACAACAGAAGCATTTCTCATATTTTTGAATACTTCATAAAAATAATTTAAAAGTTTTTATATTTTTCAATTGTATGGTTGTATCATATATTTTTAATCCTTCACACTATAGCTGGAAACAAGATTTTTTTCTCTAGTATTTGGCAATTCAAAGAATCCTGAAGTAAAAATTTAAATGTGTATAGCATTTTGTTCACACATATTATTTTCTGAAAATAATTTTCTGGAAGTGAAATCATTAGCTCAAAAAGTATTTCCTTTTTAAGAACAAAAATATATTTTGTTAAATTTTACTTACAGTAATTGTATACTAACTGACATTTGCTCATAATACAATAGTGTATAAGAATATGTTTATTACTTTATTCTCACCCCCAAGACATATTTTTAAGAGCCTTAATTTTAGAGCTTGGTTTGTGTGGTGATGCCATCTGGTGGCCACAATACAAAATTACAAAATCGGAAGTGAAAAAGATCCTTTGGGAACTAGTAAGCAAACTTAAATTTATAAAGTGGTAGCAAATATCACAGGCCTATACGTTTTCAGAAAGCATTCTTGCTATTTGGATTTCTAAAAATTCTCAGTATCCATATAAAATAAATCTTACAAACTGTTTCAAATAATTCTCATTCATTCACCTGAATATCTGGAGCACCTCTCACCTGGTGACTATTCTTTTTTCTCTCCCTTTTTTTTTTCCATCACCACTTACCTCCTCTCACCTTTGACTATTCTATCAAGTGCTGAAGATAAGATGAGTCCAATAGATTACCTCAGAGATCCATAAAAGCAAACTGATCATTGCTAACTTGACCAAAGCCTCTTGTAAAAGGAAAATATTATTTACTCATATTTGTAAATTGAATCATCCTTATTTTATAAAATGCATGATATCTAATGGTGTACGCAGCCTCTAAAATGGCCCCAATCATTAGCCCTGCTTCCCGGGATTCATGCCATTGTGTAATCCTCTTCCCAGGTCTATGGCTTCCATATCTCTCTCCATCTCCACCCCCCCCCCACAGGAAACAAACTGTTATGATATGAATATCAATGACCTCATATGGAGAGGTCATTGACTTCTCCAATCAACAGCCAGTGAGGACCTGAAGCCAGCCAACAGCCACGTGAGTGAGTTTGCAAGCAGATCCGAATCACTACCTGAGATGAGACTCCAGCCAGGGGTCCACACCTGAGTCAGCCACCCAGCTGAGCCATGCCTAGCTGCTAATTCAGAAACAGTGTAAGATAAATTATACGG
This sequence comes from Myotis brandtii, assembly GCF_000412655.1. NCBI lineage: Eukaryota > Metazoa > Chordata > Mammalia > Chiroptera > Vespertilionidae > Myotis > Myotis brandtii. The sequence goes on along the minus strand of NW_005358943.1, from coordinate 7,134,981 downwards.
TAATTTATTACACAGAAATAGCTAATCTATACTAATAAAAGGGTAATATGCTAATTAGACCGCGAGACCTTCTGGACAAATCCATGGTGGCAGGGTTGAGGCAGAGGCAGTTAGAGGTGATCAGGCCA
>NW_005358943.1:7125323-7134673 GCF_000412655.1 Myotis brandtii | reverse complement strand
AATCAGGCCAGTGGGGGGGCAGTTGGGGGCGAGCAGGCTGGCAGTCAGGTGAGTGGTTAGGAGCCAGCAGTCCCAGATTGTGAGAGGGATGTCCCAGATTGGAGAGGGTGCAGGCCGGGCTGAGGTACAAACACCCCCCCACCCCCACGCGAATTTCATGCACTGGGCCACTAGTCCACTAATAAAGAGAATTTGAAACCTATTTAAGCATTTGAACATTAATTTCAATGTAATTACTCAAATTATGTCCCATACAAAATTTAATCTGCAATTAAAAAGTCAGTCTAGCTCTTTTGAACACTTCAACCGTCTTAAGTAGCAAACATACACAAAATAATTACAAAATCTATTGTTATTCTTATATTTAAACTTATCCTATATAATAAAGAGCTAATATGCTAATTAACCAAACAGCAGAACGACTGTCCAGACGACCTTCCAGATGAAGCCAGGGCTGCAAGGGCCAAGCCCCTTGCACGAATTTCGTGAATCGGGCCTCTAGTGCTAAAATATAATCGCAGCTTTTAAACTTCACTTTCTTTGTTATTCCTATAATGTTTTCTATTTCTCTACAGCTATAATTAGACTTGTTCTTTTCAATAGTTGCATTACTACATCCTCTGATACTTTTCTGAGCCTGCAATAATGTCTCTAGACCAAAAGCAAAATATTTCATGAAATGGTTTTCCAAACAACTGGTTTTTAGTCAGAGTTTGGGATCTGTTTGTTTTTCTGACAGTGATTCAACTTAAGTAGCAGGCCACCAAGTTAGCACTTATTTTGGAGTTAAACTTCATTTGTTGTAAAAATATGACATTTTAGCCCCGGTGGTATGGTTCAGTGGTTGAGCATTAACCTATGAACCAGGAGGTCACATTTTAATTCCCTGTCAGGGCATATGCCCGGGTTTTGGGCTGGATCCCTGTGTGGGGTGTGCAGGAGGCAGCCAATCAATGATTCTCTCTCATGATTGATGTTTATATCTCTCTCTCCCTCTGCCTTCCTCTCTGAAATCAATAAAAATATTTTTTTAAATAAACATAGAACATTTTAAATTCTCACCTTTCACATAGGTTTTGGATTTTTATAACCTAAAATCTTCATTACAAGTGATACATTTTAAATCTCACTTAGCCAACATTTCATTATGCATTATCCTATGAAGATATATTGATATAATGTGTTAGTACTATTTTGAATTACATATGCATTGTTGCATTATTTAAATTTAGGGCCACTTAGAAATTCTATGTCCTAGTAAAGAGGAATCAAAGTTTTGTATTTAGTTCCCTTTTTAAGATAGTTAGCTAAATCATCATTTTAAAACACAGTAATATTGTACACTTTTTCTCTTTCTACTTTCTTATTGTATATGATCATCCTGCTTTTGGTTCTACTTTTTCTGAACTATTTGGCTTACAGTTCCCAATATTTTCCTTTCTTTACTTATACAGCTAACAAAAACTTCTCTATGCTTTATAAACACACAGGTATTTTCAAAGAGGAAAAATTCATTTAGATATATCAACACACTTAATAAAATGATTAACTTATTATAAAACATTTAAAAAATAGAATCTACTGAGACGGTCCCTTGGAGGCTGAGACGGCCCCTGTGAGGCTGCGATGGCCCCTGTGAGGCTGAGACGGTCCCTGTGAGGCCGAACACAGGGACACGTTGTGGATGGAAATAGCTACATTTTCCATGTGTATGACTTGGCAACAAAAAGCGTACACCTATGGATGAGGACAGTGGGGGAGGGGTGGTAAGGGCAGAGGGTGGGGTGGAAACTGGGTGGAGGGGAGCTATGGGGGGAAAAAGGGGGAACAACTGTAATAATCTGAACAATAACGATTTATTTTAAAAAAATAAAATAAAATAAAATAAAAAATAGAATCTATTATATTTCTGCTTTCAGATTACAACTACCTATGTCTGTAAACTTTTCTAAGTATAATTATGAACATGCCATGTAAAATGTTCCTTAGTTTTAATTTATTATTATTATTATTAATGCTCAGAGCATCACAATTTGCCCACAAAAAAGCCCATTCAAGCTGACTTCCATGTACTTTGTCTTAAATGTTTCCTTATTGGCTGATAACAACTTAATTTTTGCTTCTTCAAAACATGAAATCACCTAAATTCCCAAGATCCCTGATTCTTTTTCTCATCCATTAAAAAGCCTTTCATGGCTTCCTTTTGAACTTAAACAACCAAAGCTATCTCATTATCTGGCCTCTGACCATGTCTGCATGTTCATTTTCCATCACGCTCCCCACTATCTGTAATTTCCTCTCAGACTGGCCTCCTTTGAGATCTCAAATGCACTATGATGGGTATTTGATCATAATTTCCATTCTTGAGAATTTTGTTTTTTTTAGTTTAGTGGAAGAAAACATTGCAATACACAACAACCAAAACACAATATCTTTTAAGTATCACTGCCACCTAGCGGAGCACATGGAACATTGTTAACCTGCAATAACCATTGTGTTTTTAAAGTGAGAGCAGATTGGGATGCTAAGCCAAATAAAGAAATTCATGTATAAATTAAAAGTATTATTGCAACAGGCTGGCTGACATGACTCAGTGATTGAGTATCAACCTATGGACCAGGTCAAGGTTTGATTCTCATGTATAAATTAAAAGTATTATTGCAACAGGCTGGCCGATGTGGCTCAGTGATTGAGTATTAATTAACCTATGGACCAGGTCAAGGTTTGATTCTGGTTAGGTCATATGCCCGGGTTGTGGCTCAAGTCCCAGAGTGGGGTGTGCAGGAGGCAGCTGATCAATGATTCTCTGTCATCATCGATGTTTCTTCTCTCTCTCTCTCTCTCTCTCTCTCTCTCTCCCTTCCTCTCTGAAATGAATTTTAAAAAATATATTATTGCAGCAGTGTTCCAATAAAACAAATATTAGTTATATAGGTCAAAAAATACAGAAGCATGAAATTATGGGAGATGACTGCAGTGTGACGTGAACACTGCTCAATAAAGACACTGAAAAAGATGAATTTAAGAAAATCTTTTCATGGACACCTACCATGCATGTGTTGCAGTCTCTGCCTCAGGGTTACTTAATGAGCATGTCTACCCTTGATTATTATTAACTTTAAATATGCAAATATCTATCAACAAATAATGACTTCCTACAATATCTAAGAATAAATAGCTAATGTACAGAATTTTAACATTTAATAAATCACTCAAGTAGAAAGATATGATTCATGTTTGTCCTAGGCCCCCCCTTCCCAACACCACTCACAGCTAATGACAGCATGTGTTTTTATTCTCTTCGATATTATCTTATGACTGCTGTAACTACAAGAGCAAAAATAATGACAATTCAGATTTTTATGTGCAAAGAGTTTCTAGAAGATCTCCAAAGTCATAAAAGGCAAGATATTTCTGTCAGAACTTCCACTGGGAAGGCCATCTGCTGATGTAGGAAATAAGCCCAGCACACGGTCTCCACTTGCATTACTGTGAAGGATGGTCAGAAGAGAACAATTGGAAGAATGGTGATAAGGAACCATACATTACTACATAAGACATACACACAATTCCCTGGCATTAGAATAGACCTTCCTAAATAATGAAAGGCTTATAAGTAGCAAATATACATTGACTCTATGTCAAATAAAGCAAGATGATCTTTCCTGTATTTTCTAATATAATTAACTAGAGGCACAGTGCATGGATTCATGCACAGGTAGGGTCTGGCTGATGGGGGGAAGGGACCACGGGAGGGTTCCAGGGTGTGTCTGGCCCATCTCGCTCAGTCCCAATCGGCCAGACCCCAGCAGCAAGCTAACCTACCAGTCAGAGCATCTGCCCCCTTGTGGTCAGTGCATGTCATAATGACTGGTCGAACTGTCGACTGTCTGCCTTCTGGTGGTCAGTGCATGTCATAGCGAGCGGTTGAGTGGCATTAGCATATCATTAGCATATTAAGATTTGATTGGTTGGACGACCAGAGACTTAACATATTAGGTTTTTATTATAAGGGATTCACAGGCCCAGGAAGAGATGATGACTTGTTGCTCTAGATGTTGGACTCAGCCTCAGAAGTCATGAGGCACATTATGAGAATTGCTTCTTTTTTTTTTTTTTTTACCAGTAAAAAGACTTACAAGTAGTGTTTGTGAATATCAGATGCAAGAATAAATACTTTGACTTGGAATAAATAAAAATATTCTAGAAGCAGTGAAAGTCTGTGACTGACTACCTTCAAGAAAAAAATGAGTTATATTTCCCTGAAGGTGTTCAAACACAATAGATAACCACTTGGCAGGGAAGTTATAGAGAGAAGATTATAAATTAACTAGTGCCCCAGTGCATGGATTTGTGCACATTAAAAGGAAATTAATTAGAATTTAATTAATTCTGGGCAGCAGGGCGGGACTGGGCGAGACAGGCCAGACACTCCCTGGAGCCAACCTCCCACGATCCCTCCCTGGCCAGCCACAGCTGGGGCACTGCTGCTCAAAGGGTGTCTGAGGAATGAGCAGTCCCTCCAGCAGGTGGGGTCCCTCAGCCTGGACTTCGGAGATCGGGCCAAAACTGGCTCTCAAACATCCCTCAAAGGGTCCTGGATTGCGAGAGGGTAGTTCTTGGGTGACACACCCCAGAATTAGGCTCCCTCCTCTCTGATTCCGGAGTGCACCACCCAAGAACCGCTGCTGCCAAGTCACTGCAGCTTGGCAGCTCCTGTGTTGAGCATCTGCCCCCTGGTGGTAAGTGTGCATCACAGCTGCCGGTCATAGAGTCTGCCCTCTGGTGGTCATTACGCATCACAGCTACCGGTCAGACAGTTGGATGGTCAGATGTTCACTTAGCCTTTTCTATATATAGAAAAGATTGGTTTGTTAAACCTGTAAAGATCCTGTTCAAACCTATGATTTTAGGATTTTGTGAAAATAGATGCTTAATAAAATCATATTTCCTGTCAGAAGTTGTGGATTGTATTTTCTTCCTTTTGTCATGAGACTTCACTTCTGTGAAAATATCCCCCTCCATCATTATTGGAAATGAAAGAAATATATTGAGATAAGATATGGGAAAAGGAGAACCGTTATTGTTCAAGAAAAAAATCACTACAATTTCTACATCCCTACAATATGTGGAATTAGTTGTCAATAAAAGCCATATTTGAGTAAATGTTCTTCCTTTTTTATGAGAATTCCTTTGAAAACCCTCCTTTGGTGAAGTTTATGTTGGAATTCCTCACCATTTGTGATCTTCTGTAAGCTTGGGGGATGCTGCTGTACCAATAACGGACGGAGAAATTGTTTAAATTGCAGGGAGCAAAACTATAAGACATTAAGACAAAAGATTATTATCTTGAAGAGGCTCTCCTACTGTGACTGGAAAAGTATTAAAAGAGCAGGTCAGAATACACGAAAGCAGAGCTGTAAGGGAAAAGGTCAGCTGAGAAGCTGCAATTTGGCTGCCCAAGAGATATAAGACGCTATTATTTTGAAGCCACAAATCACAAGGGTTTCCTGTTTGTCTTGTGTTATTTGTAACCTTAAACCATCTTGTTTTGTAATGCACCACATTCTCTGTATACTGTACTGCCAGATTAGAAGAACACAATTTGTAGCTACAGAGACAATAAATCCAGAATGATCCTGATTTCTCCACCCTGTTTTTCCTAAGTCCATTCCTACTAATTCAGTGTGAATTCCCTCTCAGGTGAGATGAGAGACCCATTGAAATTTTATTTTTCTCTTGTTAATCTGTCTCTGTTCTTTTGATAATTAGCCCAGCCAGAAGAACTTTGAAAACAGGAGGACAAGTATTAATATTTTCTGTACCCCCACACAAGGCAATGACATGATGTAATGTAGTCACTGTGTTGTTCCTTATGAGCAATGTGTTATGTGAAGGGAAGCAAAGTTGTGCCACCCTGAAGCTGCATTTTTGTGCTTCTTTGTCCAATCTGCCCTCCCAACCAAGTATCAGAATGAATGGGGTCAAATCTGCCTTTTAACAAACTCTCCAGATGAATCCTGTGCTCAGGAAATCTCGAGAGCCACTGCCAATAATCCACACAAACTTGAATCATTTGCTGAGCAGCAAGGTAAATGTAGCTAGTTTTTTTGTTTTATTTTGTTTTATCATTTTGAATATCTAGTACTTACCCCAGTTTTCTATACACAGTAGTTGCCTAATTAATATTTCTTGAATAAAAATGAACTCTACAAGTTTCCTTGTTATTTAGCTTTGAAGTACCTGTTGCATACTTGACACCTAAAGTATACATTGCCTCACTTCTCTGTTCGTTTCATCGTAATAAACACCCTGAGAGTCTTCAAATGAAATCAGAGCTACCACTCCTCTGCTTGCACTTCTCACCACTGCAAGACAGTTTTCTTCCCATTCACCCAAAGAAATGTCTTCTTTTTTAATGCTCACTTCTCTTCTAAGATCTCCCTGGTAAAAGCCACCAGTGTATTTGCTTTGTGTTGCTTTCATTCACAACAAAAGCAAACTGCTACTACGTGAGGCCATAAAATGTATACAAATTAGGAAAGAAGGTGTAAAACTCATTTTCAGTGCAATTCAGATGAACAGACATTTGCTTAATGTAATCCAGCGTGACATAATAGGGAACAAAGGAGTATAATTGAGCAGGAAAGTGGACAGTTCATTCTAACTGGGCTGGAATATGAGCAACTGTACAAGGACGTGCCATTTACCCTAATTACCAAGAGAAAAATGGGAATGGAAAAAGCATATGAGGCCAAATAAAACTCATGATGGGAGCCTGTAATGGGTGAAACACCTGCATTGAGCATAGAGGTTTCAAAGGGCCCGATAACCACTCAGAATACTGGATTATCTCGGGGATTTTTGTGTAAAATATCTGGGTTCTACTTTGAGATTCTGACAAACACGTGGCAGATAAAAATCTAAGAAGGAAAATCTGAAAACAACCAGTTCCACCCTATTGGTTTCTGATAACCATCTCTTCACATCATGAGTCAGTGCCCACATGCTTATAATGAATTCAGTGTCAGGTTCAACTTGTTTTAAGAATCAGGTTCAATTTGGGTCTCCTCTTGGTCTTACTGCTACTGTAACAGACTATTTTAAATAATTAACATAATACTTGCATGAAAGCATTGTGCCTACCATTTTTAAATGCCTATGAGAACACATATACCCGCTTTTGTATCCAGAAAAATATTCATTATACTCAATTATTAGTAGTAGTAATTATTCATAGCCTATTAAGATAATGTAAAGATAGCTCAGCTAAAACTAAGGATCAGAGCTACATCACTGTCAGAGTGGAGTCAGGAAGCCAGGATTCAAACCCAACTCCAACTATTTAATTGAATAATCTTACTAAGCTCTGCTTTCATCCTCTATAAAATTATGCTAATGGTATTAGCTTATAGGACTGTTGGAATAGGATTGTTGGAATCATAAAATGAGAAAATATATGTGTACTAGAGGCTGGGTGCATGAAATTTGTACATGGGGGGTATCCCTCAGCCTGGCCTGCACCCTCTCCAATCTGGGACCCCTCAGGGGATGTCTGACTGCCGGTCAGACATCCTCTCACAATTCGGGACTGCTGGGTCCTAACTACTCACCTGCCTGATTGCCCCTAACCGATTCTGCCTGCCAGCCTGATCGCCCCCTAACTGCTCCCCTGCCAGCCTGATTGATGCCTAACTGCACCTCTGCCAGCACAATCTCCCCCAACTGCCCTCCCCTGCCAGCCTGATCACCCCCAACTGCCCTCCCCTGCTGGCCCAATCACCCCCAACTGCCCTCCCTTGCAGGCCCAGTTGCCCCCAACTGCCCTCCCCTGCTGGCCTGATTGCTCCCAACTGCCCTCCCTTGCCAACCTGATCGCCCACAATTGTCCTCCCCTGCCGGCCATCTTGTGGTGACCATCTTATGGTGTCATCTTGTGGTGTCATCTTGTGATGATGTCACATGAGGGCGTGACACCACCTAGGCTTTTATTATATAGGATTAGTCAGAGTCCCGCAAGGAAAACAGAAATCTCTCTGAGTATTAAAGCAGAAGGAATTTAACTCAGAGAATTGATGAAGAAGGTACAAAGATGATGCTAAGAAACCACCCAGGAATCAATAAGAAAACAGAGTTTAACAATACCACAAAGCCTCTACTACTTCCTACGCTAGGGATAAAAGAAGGAGGTGGTTCCTTGGAGTCAGGATCACTCGCAGAAGCTAGAACCACAGAAGCTTTGTCCAAAGAGACATAGGAATATACAAAAAATGCAGCTGTTGCTGGGTAGGAAAACTAAGGTAGAGCAGAATTAAAATTACCCTTTCTCCCATCGTCCAATTTCCCATTGACAAAACCCACTTGAACTTTGGAGCCTGCTTTTACTGAATACATATCATGTACCTTCTCGAATTCTCCACTGAGCTTCATATGTCACTTGCTTTTACATTGTTGTCCCTGCAATGATCACTTACAGGCGAAGCCGAGTGTTTCCACCGTCTGAAGTCTACAAATGAACTGTGTAGCTCAGAACGCCATTTCCAGACCCTGAGAAGCACGACATTGGAGGGTGTGAGAGCTGGATTCACCAGCAGCTGTGCGTGCCGGACCTGCAGGTATGTTTTCATTTCGGATGAACTATAACCAATGGGAAGCGAGATGAAAGCGGCACACACATTTCCTCTCCACTCCTCCCTTCCAGGTACTGTTCACAACTACAGTGTTTCTGTGCAGCCACCTTCCTATAGTCAAGTGACCAGCTTTGTTTTTTCATGGAGCAGCGGCCAGCCCAGGTGTGCATCACCTGGAATTGGCTTCCCATCCTCCCCCACTGAACTTCCCTTTTTCCTCATTTTTGCTGCCCTGTCAAGCATTGAGAGCACTTAGGTTTCACCTGCAGCTTTGTTTGGTTAAGACCCTGGGAAATGCAGCCTGAAGGGGTTGGCTCCCCTTCAAGGCAAAGCTGGATGCAGGGGGGGCGGGGAAGAGATCTGAGCACAAACAGGCTGAGAGGCATATGCTCCCTCAACGCCCATAGCCATCCTTGCGTTCATATTTAAGTCTATGTAACCACTTCATGCCTCACCTAATATGAGGCACTATCTGCTATACCAAGAAAGAGGCTCTCTCCCTCTTCCCGCTTTCGCCCCAAGGACAGATGCTGCAGGGGAGCAAAACTTACTACCTCAAAATAGGTCTCTTTTTCAGGCTGATGATTTTTGAGAAACAGAAAACTCAGGAAGTATTTCATTCTCCTCCCCTTCACTGACTAAAATAATAGATAGAGGGCCTGTTCCAGGAAGAGAGCTATTATTAGAATAACTGCAAAGGACATAGGCTGGATGTGGTGG
>NW_005358943.1:7116331-7125242 GCF_000412655.1 Myotis brandtii | reverse complement strand
GGGGAGGAGGAGGGGTGGGGATAGCTTGACAGGACCAGGTCCTCTCTGTGTCCCATTGTCTGTACATGACAGACATTCGTTTACCAAACATTTGTTTTTTCAGGAAGTACAAGATGGTACATTTTCAGACTGGCCACAGCTTCATAAAAAACAACAACATGTGTTTTTTTGGCTATAAATTGTTTTCCTCTACTTTGAAGTCCCAGACCCCCTATGCCCTTCATCTTCGCTTAGAATAGCTATCAGCTTTGATTGCCTGACTTCATATTCTGATGGATCCCCCTTTCATATATAATTAAATGTGGTTTTTGGCCTGTTAATCTGTCTCATCTCAATTTAGTCTTAGAATCTAGAAGGGTAGGAGAATTTTCAATACAATACAAAACCCAAGTAGTCATTGTATCCACTTCAAATATCAGGCCTCCAAGTGATATATAGTCCCACCTATTAGCTTTAGATTTGGACCCTCCTAGTTTTGAAATCTACAAAGAATTTTTTTTAACTACTGGAAATAATAAGTTAAGATAATTTACAGAAAAACAGCTTTATCTCTATAAACAACAACAAATAATTTGAAAAAATATTAAATGTCATTTACAACAGCATCAAAAATATAAATTTTTAAAAATACATATAAGATCTATATCCTGAAATGCACTACATTGTTGAGAGACATTAAAGACCTAACTAAATGGAAAAATAAATCATGTTCATGAATTTTAATAGTCAATATTGTTAGGACATCAATTCTCCTAGATTAATCTACAGATTCAATGCAATCCCAATCAAGCATTTTTAAAGAAATTTTGAGAAAATCAAAGATTCCAGAATAGTCAATATGCTTTTTTTTGGCAAATCATCACGTGTTTTATTTTTTTAAATCATTGTTATGTGACTAAAAGTAGTAGGTATTATTCCTTTCAAGTATCCAAAGGAAGCTTCTCCATTTTTTAATTGAATTTATTGGAGTGACATTGGTAAATAAAATTATACAGGTTTCAGGTGTACAATTCTATAACATCATCTGTGTATTGCATTTTGTCTCCACTACCCAAAGTCAAATCTCCTTCCACAATCATACAGTCAACCCCCTCTACCCTTCACTACCCTCCCCACCATCCTTTCCCTCTGGCAACCACTGTACTGTTGTCATGTCGATGAGTTTTTGTTTTTTTGTTTCTTGTTTGTTCATTTGTTGCTTTCAGTTTTATATCCCACATATGAGTGAAAGTATATGGTTCTTGACTTTCTGACATTTCGTTTAGCATGATATTCTCCAGATCCATCTATGTTGTCGCAAATGGTAATATTTCATCTTTTCTTCTGGCTGAGTAGTATTTCATTGTATATAGGTACCACATAGTCTTTATCCAGTCATCTATAGAGAGGCATGATACTTCTGTTGTTTCATTGTCTTGGTCACTGTGAATAATGATGCAATGAAAATAGGAGTACATATATCATTGCAAATAAAGGTTTTCAAATTTTTCAGATAGATGCCCATAAGAGGAGTTGCTGGTTCATATGGTAACTCTAATTTTGGGGGGTCATCCATACTGCTTTCCCCAATGGCTGTACCAGTTTACATTTCCACCAGCAGTGAGTGAGGGCTCCTTTTTGTCCACAACCTCTCCAACACTGTTAATAGTTATCTTGTTAATAATATCCATTCTAACAAGTGTGAAGTAGAATCTCATTGTAGTTTTGATTTGCATTTTCTTAATAGTTAGTGAAGGTAAGCATCTTATCATATACTAGAGGCCCGATGCACAAATTCATGCACCAGTGGGGTCCCTTGGCCTGGTCTGCAGGATCGGGGGCTCTCTGACATCCCCCGAGGGCTCCTGGATTGCGAGTGTGTGCATGCCAGGCCAAGGGATCCACTGGTGCACGATCAGGGCCTCGGAGGGACGCCGGAGGTTGGCGAGCCAGGGAGGGACTGCAGGAGGGCTCCAGGGCATGTCCGGCCCGTCTCGCTCAGTCACGATTGACTGGACCCCAGCAGCAAGCTAACCTACTGGTCAGAGAGTCTGACTCCTGGTGGTCAGTGCACATCATAGCAAGCAGTTGAGGGGTCTTAGCATATCATTAGCATATTATGCTTTGATTGGTTGAATGGCCAACTGGATGACCAGACACTTAGCATATTAGGCTTTTATTCTATAGGATCTGTTCACTGTTTGAATGTCTATTGGGAGAAATGTCTGTTCAGGACCTCTGCCCATTTTTTAATTGGGTTGTTTATTTTTTTGTTATTGCCAATATACTTTTGAAAAAGAACAAATGTAGAGGATTAGCATATCTTATTCCAAGGCATAGTGTAAAGCTACAGAATTGAGACAGTATGGTATTACTATAAGAATAGACATATAGATCACTGAGACAGAATAGATAATGCAGAAGTAGACCCAATTAATTTTCTACAAAGGCACCAAAGTGATTCAATAGAGGAAAGGAAAGTCTTTCAACAGTAGTACAAATCAACTGGATTTCAATATGGAATAACAGTGAACCCCTTCCCTTTTCTCACACACACAAAAAATAATTTGAAATGTGTACTATCTAAGTGTATAAGTTAAAACTATAAAACTTCTGGACGCTAACATAAGACAAAAATCACTGTGATTTTGATATAGGCAAAGATTTCTTAGGACAATAAAAGAAAAAATGATATGTTAAGCTTCATCAAAAAATTTAAAACTTCACCTCTTGAAAGGCACTATTAAGAAAGTGAAAAAGGCAACATGAAGACTGGGAGAAAGTATTTGTAATACATATATTTAACGAAGAATTTGTATCCAAATTCTATAAAGAACTCCCATAATTCTACAATAAGAAGACAGAAAACCAATTTTAAAAAGAAACATGGCAAAATATTGAATAGATACTTCACATTCAAAGATATATAAAATGCAATAAACAAATGAAAAAATGCTTACTATCATTATTCTTCAGGGAAATACAAATGAAAACCCCAATGAGATACCACTACACACCTGTTGTTATGGCTGACATTTAAAAGCCTGACAATAACAAGCTTTGGCGATTACATGGAGACAAATGAACTCTCATTTGTTGCTACTGCAAAGGTAAAATGATGCAACCACATTGGAAAACAATCTAGATGTTTATTATAAAATTAAACATGCCCTTGCCATAGGACTCAGCAACCAACTCCTGGGTGTTTAATAAAAAGAAATGAAAACGCATGTCCACACAGTTACTTGCACATAAATGTTCATGGCAGGTTTATTAATAATAGTCAAATGACCATTGAAACACATCAAATGCTCATAGGTGAATGGACAAATTGTGGTCTATCTGTACAATGGAGTACTACACAGTAACAAAAAGAATAACCTACTGATAGGAGAAAAACTAATTTCAAACAGATGCTGAGAAAATTCAGACAAAAACGAGTACATAAAGTGTGAAATTCTAGAATAGGCGAACTAATTTATAGTGACAGAAAGCATATCACTGCTTGCCTGGGTCCAGGTGGGCGGAAAGGGGCAAAAAGGAACTTTTGGAGATGGTGAAAATGTTATATATCTTGATTTGATGGCATTGAAGAGGTGTATACATTTGTCAAAAACCCACTGACCTTGTGACTTAAATGGGTGCATTTTATTGCCTGCAAAGTATAACTCAATAAGGTTGATTATTTTTTTAATGTGAAGGTCAAGAAAGTCCATGGAAGCATGAAGAACTGTCCCAGATTAAAGGAGACTAAGGAGACATCAGGACTAAATACATTGCATGATTCTGAATATAAAGGAAACACACCTATAATAACATTGTTGAAACAGTTGACAAAATTTAAATATGGACTGTAGACAAAAGCATAGTACTATATCAATGCTAAATTTCCCGATTTTGATAATTGTGCTATGGTTATATAAGACTAAGTTCCTGTTTTTGTAAAATATTTAGACAAAGGGACATAATGTTCCTAATTTATTATCAAATGAATCAGCAAGGAGAGAGAGAGAGAGAACATGTAATAAAGTGCAGATAGTAAAATATAAACAAATGGTAACTATGGGTAAAGGTTAGATGAGCGTTTCTTATACTATTGTCTTAACTACTCAGTAAGTTTGAAATTATAGCAAAATATATTTTTAAAGATGAGAGGTAAGCATCTAGATAGGGGGAAGATAACTATTTTTTAATTCTTAATTGTGTTATCTCTCAAAATCAGAGGTATTGCAATGACTTATCCTACAAATAAGGAAAAAAACCAGGTATTTATGAGTTTTCTAATTGTTTCTGTGTGTAGTTCCAAGAAAGAGAAACAAAAAATTCCACAGGTCCATTAAAGAGACGGGTAACTATTCTCCAAAAGCAAAATCTTCCCCTTATCCAAGAAGACCAATGACATTTGATCTCTCAAATCATTGTCCAAAAGAGCATTTTCTTCCCTTCCAGCTCATCTCTGCTTCTGCAGTGGACTAAGTTCTGAAGTCAAAAACATTACTTTGTTAAGTAATTACAGATTATTACAGGAAACACACTAAAAATGGCAAAATTCCATTTTACCTTTTCCTCTTAGTATGTTCATTAGTAGTTAATGAATGTCATTAACAACATTGTTCTTCACACAGATACAATTGTAGGTTTTAGAACAATCAATATTTGCTATTCTCGTTGAGGTTAAAAATGCACATTCTCCTCTCCCTAAGGTCCAACTCATTATTGAAACATAACTGTAAAACAGAAAACATGTGTAGTCAACAGTTTACTTCTGAAGCTTATAATAACATAAATCATAATGTTTAAGTCAGTTGCCTACAGACCAGGATTACACAAATGTTAATCATAACATCAGCACTAGAACCTTATCTTTGGCTCTTAATCCATCAAATAGAATCTCACTCAGCCTCTTGATTACACCCACAGTCTCCCCTTTTATTCCACTCTGGAAAGTTTGGGTCAGAAGGCAAAACTACCTTGCAATACTGCTATGGGATTATAATGTAGCAAACATGTTTTGTTACATTAATTTTTTCAGTAAAAGTGAGAGATTAAAAAGAGAAGAATTTCTATGATACAGATAATCAGGTCTCATGTGTATATACTCTATGGAGAAAAAAGTAGAATTGGAATATAGTCTGAAATGAAGTTTAATCAATCTTTTTATTTGCTTTGTTTCTTTTTCTTCCCAGTCCCATAGATCAGTGGTCGGCAAACTGCAGCTCGCGAGCCACATGCGGCTCTTTGGCCCCTTGAGTGTGGCTCTTCCACAAAATACCACGTGTGGGCATGCATGTACAGTGCGATTGAAACTTCGTGGCCCATGCGCAGAAGTCAGTATTTTGTGAAAGAGCCACACTCAAGGGGCCAAAGAGCCGCATGTGGCTTGGGAGCCACAGTTTGCCGACCACTGCCATAGATAATCATTAGCTAAAACCTGACAATCCATTGAAAAATGTCTAAAAGCAGGACTTCTACTTAAGAAAAGTGGTGGATTAGGTGCCAGAAATCTTTCTATTAAAAAAATAAAAGATGCTGATCACAAAAATAATTTAAACCTTCTTGAATAAATGTATGAACTGGCAGGCAAGAAGCAAATTCACACGCAGGCTGAGTTATTAAGTAAAGGATGGGAACCCAGAAGAGTGAGTATGCCCAATAAGGAATCCACCCACCGTCCTAAATAGAAGACAGGCTACATAGGGCTGAGATGCCAAAGGGATATATCTTCAGTATAATTAGCCTAGAATTGTCTGAAACCTTAGGTTTAAGCAGAAGACCAAAAGAACAAGCCCACCTAAGAATCCAGAATCATAAGCCATCCCTCATGTAATTTGCTTTTGCAGGATAATTTAAAAATATTCAAATCTGCTGCAGGATAAAAGGGAAAGAAACAAATAAGATAAATGATACTAAACAGCTTGTGAGGCATGGGCAGAACACATAACATATGTTAAGTGTGGATAAGTACGTTAGTAACCAGGAGACATGTTGAGCTATAGATACAGTAAGTAGAGCTTATGTGTGCTGAACATAGAAAAGGAAGAATCATCTAAATACTAAATATCATACACAAAATAATGATGCACACAATACTCAAAATTCATGAGGTCTGAAGCTCACCATCTATTGGTGACACTTATTCCGGCTCAAAAAAATAAAATCCATGGCTGCTCATCAGATTAACTGGAAAGTTGCAGCTGTGGCCAGGCTTAACCTACTCCTGCATCGCCCCAATACAGAAAAGGTGTGTGCCGGCCACCAGAACCTTCTGCCCATTACTCAAACCTCAAGTCGGGCTCTAGAAACCACACCATCACGAAAGGGTTTTGCAGCAGGTTGAGTCAGGCCATATGAAGACTGTACAACCCAGGATTCAAGTGATCCCTTCATTTACTTGCACTTTATCCTAAGTGTGACAACCTACCCAACCCCACCCGAGTGTGACAAGCTATCTCATTTCGTCCCCTTTGCAGAGCGTGATCGGTTTAATTAACCATGCAATTTGAGCATCTTACTATGGCCCATGAGCCTTCTGCTCTGTGACCTCTGGGATAGTTTGCCTGGCGTGGGTACTCACAGGCCTTAGTTACATCAAGGTAATTTCCTGCATGACATCTTGTGTAGGTTTGCAGCCCAGAACTACTACATGACTTGCAGGGCCCAACTTTAGAATTAGAAGTGACCCAGATTTATAATGCCCCGAGGTATCCAACAAAAGCAGATTATTTCTTGAGGAAGTCACTGTCTTCTCAGTTCTCAAATAATTTCCATAACAATTCAAAATGGAAAAAAAACTATCACTAAACACTACAAAGAAAATGGCATTATGAACGGCAACCAGCAGAAACAATAGATTAGTCCCATAAAACTTCAAATATTAGAATGATCACATATCAAGGATAAAATAAGATGTTTACTATCATTAAAGAAATAAACAACAGCTTGAAAATATGAGTAACTAGCAAGGAGATTGGAAAACATAAAACAGTTATAAGCATAACCAATGGACACAGACAGTAGGGTTGAGGGCCTGTGCGGGAGGGTGGGAGTGGGTAGGGAGAGGTCAATGGGGGGGAAAGGAGACATGTGTAATATTTTCAACAACAAAGAATTTAATTAAAAAAATAAAACATAAAACAGAATTTCTAGAAACAAAAATATAATAGTTATAATTTTTTTAAAATCATTGAACAGTTTGACAGCAGATTATATCTTAATGTAAACCCAAGAGTTTACAAAATGCTGCACTTCTAAATAGGACTATGGGGAAGGTGTCTGTGTGTGTATATAATAGCTTAAATTTATATTTTATAAATAATATATACGCATAGATATGTAAACTAAAAAAAAGTTTCAAATGAATTTTGGAGATACTCAAAATATTCATTTGCGGTTATGGGAGGGATCACTATGGCTAAATCAGGATGATCCAATCATTTCATGTCACTTTATGATTTTTAAAATCCTGTGCACCTCATAACATAATTTTCTGAGCATGTGTTTAGCATCATAATTTTATTATTAATAACTGCATGATACTTCTCTCTTTTTTTAACTGTACTTCTTAAAACACTTTCTTAGTCATTCTGCTTATTCTTATCAATAACCTCTACTTGAAAATGAGTTAAGCTGTGTGAAATGAGAGAAGACACTTTTTAGAAACAATACTCCCAACCCCAACACCGATATTATAGCTTGGATGCATTTCAGAGACTTACATTCCAGGTGTGCCCTTGTCAATCCATTCCCATTTACTTTCCTTTTCATTAAATGACAATCCAATCCAGTAGTTATTTTTATAAGTCTGGGATTGAAGGAAGGCCTGTAAAGGAATCACAACATGTGTGACTAAATTTCCATCAGTTAGATGAATGGAGATGACAGGAAAAGCAGCCAGCTGAGTTGGTGACCAGTCCTCTGCTGCTCCCCACATCATCCTATATACTTCCTTTCTAGAAAGTTTTCTACCCTCAATTCTTGTATTTTCATTTTCCAACATAATTTTCTCCTAGTACATTATTTGTATCACAAATGGCTGCAAGAGCCCTGGCCGGTTTGGCTCAGTGGATAGAGCGTCAGTGTGGGAACTGAAGGGTCCCGGGTTTGATTCTTGTCAAGGGCACATGCCCAGTTGCAGGCTTGATCCCCAGTCGGGAGCAGGGGGGAGGTCAGGAGACAGCCAATCAATGATTCTCTCTCATCATTGATGTTTCAATCTCTCTCTCCCTCTCCCTTCTTCTCTGAAATCAATAAAAATATATATTTTTTTAAATGGTTGCAAGCATCATAGATTATTTAAAACATGGGAAAAATTAAAATCTAAATATCTAACAATAGGAGACATAAAATAATTTGATACTTTGTGAACTGATTCAAAAGCATGCTCCATAAAAATATTTAAGTACATAGAAAAATAATTATGCATATTTTAAGTGAAAGAAGGAATCTTCAAAACAAATATATTAAAATAAGAGTATGTGGGGAGGTGTACATTACAGCCTTCAGCCTCATAAGAGGAAACCTTGCTATAGTTTAGTAGTTGGAAGGGGTAGAGGAAAATGGGGGAGAATTTAGGAATATTTACTAGTCCAAAAATGTAAAATCAAAGTGACATAATACATAACGTCTAATTAAATGACTAAATGTGTTTTGTAAATATAGGTTTAAATTTAACTGTTTTACTGCATCTAATACAGAAAATATTTCATGGCAAGATAAAATCTTCTGCATTATGATTTAAAACATCTTTTGGATTTGTATATAAATTGTGTGAACCAGGAGGTCACGGTTCGATTCCTGGTCACGACACATGCCTGGGTTGCTGGCTCAATCCCCAGTGTGGTGTATGCAAGAGGCAGCTAATCAATGATTTTCTCTCATCATTGATGTTTCTAATTCTCCCTCTTTCTCCCTTCTTCTCTGAAATCAATAAAAA
>NW_005358943.1:7105337-7112631 GCF_000412655.1 Myotis brandtii | reverse complement strand
TGCAGCTGTGGCCAGGCTTAACCTACTCCTGCATCGCCCCAATACAGAAAAGGTGTGTGCCGGCCACCAGAACCTTCTGCCCATTACTCAAACCTCAAGTCGGGCTCTAGAAACCACACCATCACGAAAGGGTTTTGCAGCAGGTTGAGTCAGGCCATATGAAGACTGTACAACCCAGGATTCAAGTGATCCCTTCATTTACTTGCACTTTATCCTAAGTGTGACAACCTACCCAACCCTACCCGAGTGTGACAAGCTATCCCATTTCGTCCCCTTTGCAGAGCGTGATCGGTTTAATTAACCATGCAATTTGAGCATCTTACTATGGCCCATGAGCCTTCTGCTCTGTGACCTCTGGGATAGTTTGCCTGGCGTGGGTACTCACAGGCCTTAGTTACATCAAGGTAATTTCCTGCATGACATCTTGTGTAGGTTTGCAGCCCAGAACTACTACATGACTTGCAGGGCCCAACTTTAGAATTAGAAGTGACCCAGATTTATAATGCCCCGAGGTATCCAACAAAAGCAGATTATTTCTTGAGGAAGTCACTGTCTTCTCAGTTCTCAAATAATTTCCATAACAATTCAAAATGGAAAAAAAACTATCACTAAACACTACAAAGAAAATGGCATTATGAACGGCAACCAGCAGAAACAATAGATTAGTCCCATAAAACTTCAAATATTAGAATGATCACATATCAAGGATAAAATAAGATGTTTACTATCATTAAAGAAATAAACAACAGCTTGAAAATATGAGTAACTAGCAAGGAGATTGGAAAACATAAAACAGTTATAAGCATAACCAATGGACACAGACAGTAGGGTTGAGGGCCTGTGCGGGAGGGTGGGAGTGGGTAGGGAGAGGTCAATGGGGGGGAAAGGAGACATGTGTAATATTTTCAACAACAAAGAATTTAATTAAAAAAATAAAACATAAAACAGAATTTCTAGAAACAAAAATATAATAGTTATAATTTTTTTAAAATCATTGAACAGTTTGACAGCAGATTATATCTTAATGTAAACCCAAGAGTTTACAAAATGCTGCACTTCTAAATAGGACTATGGGGAAGGTGTCTGTGTGTGTATATAATAGCTTAAATTTATATTTTATAAATAATATATACGCATAGATATGTAAACTAAAAAAAAGTTTCAAATGAATTTTGGAGATACTCAAAATATTCATTTGCGGTTATGGGAGGGATCACTATGGCTAAATCAGGATGATCCAATCATTTCATGTCACTTTATGATTTTTAAAATCCTGTGCACCTCATAACATAATTTTCTGAGCATGTGTTTAGCATCATAATTTTATTATTAATAACTGCATGATACTTCTCTCTTTTTTTAACTGTACTTCTTAAAACACTTTCTTAGTCATTCTGCTTATTCTTATCAATAACCTCTACTTGAAAATGAGTTAAGCTGTGTGAAATGAGAGAAGACACTTTTTAGAAACAATACTCCCAACCCCAACACCGATATTATAGCTTGGATGCATTTCAGAGACTTACATTCCAGGTGTGCCCTTGTCAATCCATTCCCATTTACTTTCCTTTTCATTAAATGACAATCCAATCCAGTAGTTATTTTTATAAGTCTGGGATTGAAGGAAGGCCTGTAAAGGAATCACAACATGTGTGACTAAATTTCCATCAGTTAGATGAATGGAGATGACAGGAAAAGCAGCCAGCTGAGTTGGTGACCAGTCCTCTGCTGCTCCCCACATCATCCTATATACTTCCTTTCTAGAAAGTTTTCTACCCTCAATTCTTGTATTTTCATTTTCCAACATAATTTTCTCCTAGTACATTATTTGTATCACAAATGGCTGCAAGAGCCCTGGCCGGTTTGGCTCAGTGGATAGAGCGTCAGTGTGGGAACTGAAGGGTCCCGGGTTTGATTCTTGTCAAGGGCACATGCCCAGTTGCAGGCTTGATCCCCAGTCGGGAGCAGGGGGGAGGTCAGGAGACAGCCAATCAATGATTCTCTCTCATCATTGATGTTTCAATCTCTCTCTCCCTCTCCCTTCTTCTCTGAAATCAATAAAAATATATATTTTTTTAAATGGTTGCAAGCATCATAGATTATTTAAAACATGGGAAAAATTAAAATCTAAATATCTAACAATAGGAGACATAAAATAATTTGATACTTTGTGAACTGATTCAAAAGCATGCTCCATAAAAATATTTAAGTACATAGAAAAATAATTATGCATATTTTAAGTGAAAGAAGGAATCTTCAAAACAAATATATTAAAATAAGAGTATGTGGGGAGGTGTACATTACAGCCTTCAGCCTCATAAGAGGAAACCTTGCTATAGTTTAGTAGTTGGAAGGGGTAGAGGAAAATGGGGGAGAATTTAGGAATATTTACTAGTCCAAAAATGTAAAATCAAAGTGACATAATACATAACGTCTAATTAAATGACTAAATGTGTTTTGTAAATATAGGTTTAAATTTAACTGTTTTACTGCATCTAATACAGAAAATATTTCATGGCAAGATAAAATCTTCTGCATTATGATTTAAAACATCTTTTGGATTTGTATATAAATTGTGTGAACCAGGAGGTCACGGTTCGATTCCTGGTCACGACACATGCCTGGGTTGCTGGCTCAATCCCCAGTGTGGTGTATGCAAGAGGCAGCTAATCAATGATTTTCTCTCATCATTGATGTTTCTAATTCTCCCTCTTTCTCCCTTCTTCTCTAAAATCAATAAAAAAACTTTTTAAAGAATATTGATCAAGTAAATGTTGCCTGCAGATGCAATGAAAATCACCATGAGGCTAAAACTGTAAAACTGTTATCACTTTTATGTTTCTCATCATTATTTCCATTTCGACAGGTGGGGAAACTGAAACTAAGAGAGGATAAGTCATTTACCAAGGTTAACGAACTAGTAAGTGCCAGAGCTGGAACTGACCACAGGCAGTCTGGCTCCTGGATTCCTTGTAGTAACTACTCGACCATGTTACTCCAGGATTTCAGTTGTCACCTTATTGGGAGAAATAACTGCTGGTTCCAGTCTGTACAATTAAGTACTTCATCAAAAGTGAGGCATATTTCTCTGTGAGTGTTTTTCTTGAAAGAAAGATGATTGCAAAGACCCAAAATGCATCTTCTAAGGCCGTGGTTGGCAAACTGCGGCTCGCGAGCCACATGCGGCTCTTTGGCCCCTTGAGTGTGGCTCTTCCACAAAATACCACGTGCAGGCGCGCAAGTACAGTACGATTGAAACTTCGTGGCCCATGCGCAGAAGTCGGTATTTTGTGGAAGAGCCACACTCAAGGGGTCAAAGAGCTGCATGTGGCTCCCAAGCTGCAGTTTGCAGACCACTGCTCTAAGGGGTTTCCACTTTGCACATAATAATGATCATGATAGGTAATATGTACTGCATGCTTAGTAAATAACAAGATCGTGTTCCTGTTAGTAGGCATAGTCTCCTGAGAGCCTCTTAACTGTATTACTTTTGCTCACTCAACAGACACAACACAAAGAATAGCTGAAGGTTCCTTTTTCTGGGCCCCTCCCCCTATCCTCCATTTTTTTGGGTGTGAGAGTGGGAGACAAAGTCCAAGAGAATAAAAGTGAATATAATCATCCATGATACCAGTTCATCTTCATTGTCTATCTTCAAAAGAGATAATCCTTTATTTTGGCAAGTCTGTTTACATTCCATCCAGTTTTTCTTTTCAGTGGTAAAAAGGTAACAGTTTACCCCACAACAGGACCAGAGTTCTTCAATGAGTTTGCCTACAACATATAAGGTAAAACATTAAACTTCTTGTTACAATATATTTATCAGCCTTCTATAACTAAATAAAATCTTAATAGCTACCAATAATGATAACATGAGGTTCATCAAAATTCTGGAATGCCAAGAGACATCAGCACTCCCATGTTCAATGTAGCATTATTCACAATAGCCAAGATATGGAGCCATCCCAAATGTCCATCAACAGATGAATGGACTTAAAAATGTGGTCTATACCTACTTGAAGTACAATTCAGCCTTAAATAGAAGGAAATCCTGCCAGATGCAGCAACATGGATGAACCTTGAGGATATTATGCTAAATGAAATATGCCAGACACAGGACAAAAACTACATGAATGCAGTCACATGGGGTATTTTAAACAGTCAAACTCAGAGAAACAGAACATAGCATGGTGGTTACCAGGGGCAAGTAGGAGGGAGAAATGGGTAGTTGCTCAATGGGTATAAAGCTTCAGTTATGCAAGATGAATAAATTCTAGACATCTGCTATACAGCATAGTGCCTATAGTTGACAATATTGCATTGTGCACCTAAAAACTTGGTAAGAAGCCCTAGGCAGTTTGGCTCAGTGGATAGAGTGTTGGCCTGAGGACAAAGGGTCCCAGGTTCGCTCCGGTCAAGGGCACATACCTTACTTGCAGGCTCCTCCCCAGACTGGGCCCTGGTCAGGGCTCATGCAGGAGGCAGCCAATTGATGTGTTTCTCTCACATTGATGTTTTTCTCTATCTTTCCCTCTCTCTACCACTCACCCTAAAAATCAATGGAAAAATATCCTCAGATGAGGATCAAAAAATAAAATAAAAACTTGGTAAAAGGAGAGATTGTATGTACCACAAAAATAAAAAAGGAACATGAGGAAACTTTGGGAGATATTACCCTAATTGTAGATCATTTTACAAGTGTATGTATATATCCAAAGTCATCAAATTGTATACATTAAATATATACAGTTTTTAAAATATTATTAATATCTCAATAAGCTGCTTAAAGAATAATAAAATTCAAATAAATTTCTGGAATGTCTTCTAAATAACATTATTTGGAATTTTTTTTCTTTATCTCTTATGTATTTTACAATATACCAAGTTTTTAAAATATTATTGATGCTTTAATAATGGAAACAATAATTTCCACTGATTACCATGCCTAAATGAGATTAAATATGCAAAAGCTCTTTGTAACTCTAAATCCTAAACAAATATGTATTAATTGCTGATAACCAGGACAATTCACTCCATTGTTATGCATGATAACAGAATTTATTGTATGAAATTAATATTTTTACCTCTTGTAATTTTTATAGGTATTACCATACAGAGTTGCACAAACATCAGCACTATGACAAATCTTGCAGGTGTATTGTAGGGAATGCATATTGATCACAACCGACCAAAAATCTGAAGTCAAGGCAGAATGGAAAAACAAGACACACACACACACACACACACACACACACACACACACACACACTTACAATTATCTTTACAACAGCATTCAAATAAAAGGCTTTATGCCCATTGCAGCCTAAGTCTATTTTTATTGATAGCATCCACTTCAGCAACAAAGTAGAAGTGACAAATTTGCCCACAGGTCCAAAATAATCTGAATTTTCAAGGGAGCTAACATATTATTTCACCTCTGGAAGCAGTAGAAAGGCAAGAACTGCCATTAACTTTTGGGGAATACAGGGCCCGGCTAATCTAACCATGGCTCTTGGGGTCTCAATCCCATATTCAAAAAAGCAATCTCAAATACCCATATTATTTCAAAGAGGCATAAATTAAATTTCCCCAGTAGACCTAGATAACTAGCATATAACAAGCCTGTTATTAACTTTGAAGCTTCTGAAGAAGAAATAATGTAAAATCATGCAGTCTCTCACTGGAGAGTTCCTTCATACCTGTATGTTGCAAAGATTTTGAAGAGATTTTCTTTTTTCTATGACATGTCTTCTCTTCTATTAATGGTGAGACCGGTTTCTTTTCCCACTGAACTGTTTTGTTTTCGAGAATGTCAGACGCTGGAGTCGTATTTGCCAAATGTTGCTTTGTTAAGCAGTTGTTGTTTTGCATAATGTGGTTTTGTAAAATGTCATCTTGTTGATGTTTTTGTTGATTACACTGAAAAACTAAAATTAATAGAATAGATAAAATGCAAAAGGGTACTCATAATGCTTAAATGCTGAAAGTAAAGAGAAAAAATCTCACTTCGACAATCAACCGATTTCATTACTTTAATTAGCAATTTGACATTTAGAAAGTAACACCTCAGTAAGTTGATGATAGAAATGAAAACATCAAACTTCTCACTGTTAGCAATTTAAGTCTAGAATAAATAAAATAAGAGATCTGAGTAAAATTATGATACCATTCAGTATAGTTTCATTTTGATAGCACATTATTTAAAAATAGGTACCAAAGTAAAAATCAGTTAGCCAACTTTTAGCAACACATCTTCTGAGTATGAAAATCTGCACTAAGACACATGAAGAAATAGCACCATTATTATTAACTAGGATAAACACAGGAAAAAGGAGGAAGATCCCAATATGTCACTTTATCTGAGTGCAATATATTACTGATTTCCTCTAAAGATATCAAGGAATTCAAATAAAAAATAAAAGTTAATGGACTCAAGATTCTAACATCTATGTACAGAATCACTCTAAATTTTTACTAAATCATTTCTTCATTGTATTCTTTTTTTAGCTTTATTTTTAATGTTGACACTATTATAAATATCCCCTTACCCTTCCCCCACCTCTTTGCCCACCTCCACCCAGCCACCACCCCCTTCCCTCTAGCTATCGCCACACTGTTGTCTGTGTCTGTGGGTTATGCATATATGTTCTTTGGCTAATCTCTTCACCTTCTTTCATCCACCACCCTAATCCTCCCTCCCCTCTGACAGCTGTTAGTCTGTTCCATGTATCCATGCCTCTGTTTCTATTTTGTTCATCAGTTTAGTTTGTTCATTACAGTCCACATATAAATGAGATTATAGAAAAATAAAAGAAAGTCATAATTTATTTCAAACAGTTGTTTCTTAAAGAATGTTTATCTAAGATTCACAATGATCGAAACTCAGAACGCAGAATATTACTAAGTCCTATATCAAAAGGAATATTACCTGTATGATAAAGAATGAGGCTGCAGAGTCAATGAAATGGGTAAGTGAAGTGAAAATAATACTGTGCTGTGTCTAGGAAAAAATCACCAAGAAAAAGCCATCTGAAACATTCCCTTATGATATCCAGGGAACAACCGATTGTTAATAACTGCAACATTGGTGATTAGTGCTATTACTCAGACTCAAAGAATGTATTTCAGTTACTTACACATTGTTCCCAACACTATGATTATCATGATTAGAAGTAAACAGAGGATCCCAAGAGCCACTGCAATGAGATGTGAGGGTCCTGAAAACTCTTTAAATAAAGAAAAAAAATTAATCATCAGGATAGAAGGATATATATAACAACATTTATATATATAT
>NW_005358943.1:7099845-7105262 GCF_000412655.1 Myotis brandtii | reverse complement strand
TTGCATGTGTGATAAAATATAATTTAATCTACATGTAATTTAAGATAAGTCATAATCTACTTGTATGGTCCAGGATATACCATACATTTAAGACCATTAAATAAAAATTTTTTAAATTAAAAAAAAAATCACCAGGAGTAGAGCTTGGCCCACTACTAACCTTTACTGGGACGCCATTTGCAACAAAGGGACAAATGTTTTCTACAAATTTTATAAAATGATATCATACAAATTGATCTAAATCTGGAATCTAGTAGTCACAGTTTTAAAGTTTCAGATTTCTGACTGGCACACACCCACGGTAGAAATCCTACACACAAAAACAGTTCTATAGGATTTCATAGGTACAGGTGACAGTAGACACAGCACACATTTATGAGAAGCCACACTGGTGTGTGTACTCCTTGACGTGATCACAACTAATCATGAAGAAAGGAAAGCAGTCAATATTCTTTTTTTTAATATATATTTTTTTATTTTAGAGAGCAGAAGGGAGAGGGAGAGATAGAAACACGGATAAGAAAGAAACAGCAATTGGCAAGCCCCCTACTGGGGATAGAGTCCACACCCCAGGCATGTGCCCAGACGGGGAATTGAACCATGACCTCCTGGTTCATGGGCCAATGCTGAACCACTGAGTCACACTGGCCGGGCACAGTCAATATTCTTGAGAAATTGGTAGCCAATAGTGAATATTCTGAAGCTGCAAATGTGATTGGGATCCATTCTTAAAGATATTTCTAGAAATCAACTTTCCTTTCTTTCTCATCAACTTTATTTTTCACTAGACAATGCTATTTTTAGCATCCTACATTTGTGTCCTCAATATCTGTAAGCTGTATCTCTTATCATCACCATAATAAAATAGTAAAAGTTATTCTCAATTTAAAGTTTAATTGTGACAATATTTGCTAGAGAGAGTGAGAATAGAAAAATTAGTATGCGCCTTTTGATTTTAACATATTTGCAGCTTTATTGCCATCAAGGTTTCGTAAATATTTAAAGCACCTAAAATATCTTTTGTCTGAATAAAATCATATCTTTCATCTCTTAAATGTTTCTTAGACTTTTATTTGTCTAGGAAATGCAATGTTTTCTTGAGATACTAGTCTATTATTTAGCTTTTTTTTTTTATCCTCACTGAGGATATTTGTTATTTTTTTATTTGAGAGAGAGGCGAGAAAAACATTTATTGGTTGTCTCCTGTACACAGTCCACTGTAAATAGAGTCCAAAACCTTTTGGTATATGGGACAACACTCCAATTGAGGCACTGAGCCAGGGGTTAAAGGCCTCAAAAATTCCTTGACCAAATTTGAATGAAAATATTCTATTAGCTCCTCAAATTTAAAGAATTCACTAATTTTTCCACTCTCACATATGTAAGAAAAAGAAAAAAAGACTGTTCTACTACTACAAAACTTATGGTTTTGTATTACCATCTAGGAACCTAAAGTACAGATAAAAACATTTTTTCAAGCTTCAAGCATTTGACAAGCTATAAGAATAGGTAAATCCAGATGCTTAAAACATATACCTTTGCCATCAATTTTTCCAGGCCTTTGAGTACCACCAGGCCTTAATGTATTTTGTAGTTCTGAAGGATTCTGAAGAAATGCAGGGGTTGAATAAATTATTTCCTGATCGCTCATCTCTAGAGTACAAAGAGAAAAATGTTTTGCATTAAAACCTTGCATCAGGATGATTTCTGTCTAAAGAAAGTGTAAAATGTTAGTCTGTAGGAGCACGCCAGAAATGAGAGGTATGTGTGTATCTCTGCCTGTGATATCAATGTGTGTTCATTAACTAGTTGGAATGCCTAAAGCACATAAACTGAGACTGATTTATATAAGAAATTTATATAATATTACACCCATGATTATTAGAAAATATGAAAAAAATTAATATTTATCAATAGATTGAATAGGCTGGGTCCTATTCACCTAGCCAATCTAGCTCAAAATGTTCAACATAAACATACAGTTGTTAGCCAAAATTGGTACCATCCCAAATGACTGAAAGACCTTTAAAATTATCAATTTAAAACACCAAAATTCTACTTTTTGAAATTCTGAAAATATAAATATCTTGACTTTAAAAAACAATATCTACTGTTCAACTCTGCATACAAATTGTTAAAAGGTTCACTCGTTCCATTCAATTATAACATAACTCGATCAAAGTGTTTCCCAAAGTGTATCCCATACACCATCTGCAAAAGAATTATTTGAGAATTAACCTTGCAGATTGGTTAACATTTCAGATTCCAGCGCCCCAGGCAAGATATGCTGAATAAAAATCGCAGGTTGGAGCCAAATGCCTTTATTTTTAATCCCAAATGACTGCATGTACATTAAAATTCTAGAAATAATCTTCCTGTGTATGAGGCTGCCTGAGAGGTCTATGTTAAAATAAAAATTTTTAAAGGCAGTCATTAGGTAATATCCATAAAGAATTTAATTTATTAATGAATACCAATATTAAAAAGGAATTATTAAATAATAAGTATTTAAAATGTACCTTGCTCCTTGAATAAAACCAAGAAACAGATAGTATGGAAAACAAATTGCATATGTAACTTTGTTCTTTTACATTTTTATTTTAATTTACAAAATTTTCTAGACTTCTCTATCCACATTTTCTCCAATTTCCTAAGGAAAGGGGTATTTTCCATTACAAAATCCTTCAAGATGGAATAGATACCATGCAAATCATTAAGTCCACATTAAATGTGAATGCTGAACTAGTTTTCACATTCCCTTCAGAGATTATGTTATTTTAACGCAATCGAGATTGCATTCCTAATCAATCCTATACTCATGCCTAGTCATTTGTAATTGATAAAATAATATATTCCTAAAATTCTTGTTTCTTAGATTTTTTTTCCTTATAAGGAGGACTAATAGGATACTCAGGTACAAAGACTGAGGGATTAGTAGCAAATGTTACCTGTATCTGTGGATGTAGTGTTGCAGATGGAGAAAGCTGATCCAAAAATGAAGTGGAAGATGTTAGCGTTTCCAACTCTGGATCGTTGAGTGCATGAGGGGCTGTAAGCTAGAAGGCAGAAGTGAATCATCTCTGAATAATACTCCAACTCAAAATTTTCTGCCCCTCCTCTTGACCAAAGTGACGAAAGGAAATTGTACGATGAAAGCTGGTGTTGATGCGAAGGAAAGATGGTCACGAGCTACAAGTTCCTTCATCTCAACTAACCAACTACTTATTATCTGCAAGACTGCATTTAAAAAGCAACATTCGAGGACTAAAAAAATAAAGGTACACAGCATTCAAAAAAACAAATACCAATATTTTTAACAAAAACTAGCCTACCTAAAAGAAACTACTAGTAAAAATAAATGATTCAAATGGAAATGTATAAATATGTCTATATACATACATGTAAGAAGTATCATGACTTAAATAGCCCATCAGTCAGAAACTTTCTTCATAATTTCACTATAAAATATTTGGTGTACTTCTACCATTTTATCCATACATTATCAAAATGTATGTTTTTTTTAAATATCTTTTTTTAATTCAGAGAAGAGAGAGGGAAACATCAATGATGAGAGAGAATCATTGATCAGTTGCCTCTTGCACACACACACACACACACACACACACACACACACACAAAGATTGAGCCTACAAAATGGGCATGTACCCTGATGGGGAACCAAACCCATGACCTTCTGGTTAATAGGTAGACATTCAATCACTGAGCCATGCTAGCTGGATTCAAAATGTATGTTTTATTCATTTACTATCAGTGTTGATGTCACTTTACACAATGTTTTTGATCTATTATTATCTAATACACTAGAGGCCCTGTGCATGGAGGGGTGTCCCTCAGGTTGGCCTGCACCCTCTCCAATCAGGGACCCCTTAGGGGATGTCTGACTACTGGTTTAGGGCCTAAACCATCAGTTGGACATTCCTCCTGCAATCCGGGACTGCTGGCTCCTAACCGCTCACCTGCCTGATCGCCCCTAACTGCTCTCCCCTGCCGGCCTGATCACCACTCACCACCTCTACCTCAGCCCCTGCCACCATGGCATTGTCCATAAGGACGTCGGGAGGATGTCTGGAAGACGTCCAGTCTAATTAGCATATTGCCCTTTTATTAGTATAGATGTTTTCTCATTTTAAAAAATATGCCTAAAATATAGGGTATCCCCAAAAATGTATACACATACTTTGAATAATTATAAAGGTAGTGCTTATTAAAATACATTTCACTTTCAAAACTGAGCTATCAACTGTTAAAATGTATATACATTTTTGGGGATACCCTGTATGGCCCATCTTTCAGAAACTTTCTCTTATTACTATTTGGAAAATATGTGTCATTTTAAAAGCTGTATAATTATTACCCACATGGACTATATCATAAGTTATTTAGTCAATTCTCCACTGTGGGACATTTAGGTTGTTCCCATTTTTCCTAGTATAAAAAATATTTGGCTTGTACATTTGAATATTTTCTTAGGAAAATTTTTAAACATGAAATTAGGGAGTCAAAGTGCATATACATTAAAGAATTTGACACATATTACCACATGCTCTCCAGAAAAGTTGTTCCATTTATACACTACAAGCTGTGTGTGAAAATATTCATATTTGATTATTTAAGAAGAGATGCTGATAAGTTATTTCTATACTTGAGTTTTGTCCACAAACCTTACTTCATAGATATCGACAACCTACCAGCTAAAAGAAATACATTTCTCTGTTTCTATGAGCCAGATATTCGCTTTCATTTCTTACAGGCCTTGTCAATCTTCTGGCATACAGTTCTATGAAACCAATTTAAGTTGCTTCTCAAATCAGCTGATAGTAGTTAATATGGAGTGTGGGGAAGAGGAGTGAGGTGGGGAACAAAAAGGGAAAATTAATTATGCAGAAACACACCCACCCCTATTTCAACAGGCTCTGACCCAATGCCTTGCTTCTTCTTTTCTTTCCTTACCAACCTCTAGCCACCAGCAAACATCATGCTTGAGATGACCTCCCCGCTCTTGTTTGCTTATGCCTCTCCCCTCCCCTCCAAACTAATTATAAACACCGTCTACCGAATGTACAGACCCATTTTAGGTTATGCTGCCCAGGGTTTGATCCTCAACTTCTGTCCTCCAATGCAATCCTTAATCTCTGAATCACTACCAAGGCCTGCCACTGTCATCATGTGCAGCAGGCAGCTGAAATACCTCCCAGACATGAATTTCATTCCATAATGTAAGCAAAATTTTATGGGCAGAGCCTGGACATTACAGGAATACTCGCTGCTGTGCATTTTCTTCTTCCTTTACCCTAACCTTGGCCTTGTCAATCTCAAAACAGAGAAAGAAGATTCCTGGCCCTCTATCCTAATGCCATAAATTCTAATAAATAAGAGGAAAAAGGAAGAAAGGGAGG
>NW_005358943.1:7098065-7099639 GCF_000412655.1 Myotis brandtii | reverse complement strand
GGGAGGAAAAGAAATTCTGCTGAGGAGAGATAGGGAATTAGAGTGGAAGAAGCAGTAATGGTTGTGGAAAGGTGGCAGAGAGAGACGCTATCATTTATTGGAAAACCTACTGTGTATATAAGCATATCAAACATATTGTGTATAGAAGCATATTGACAGCTGACAGCTACTTCATATATAGATGATAGATAGATGATAGATAGATATAGATATAGATATAGATATAGATATAGATATAGATATAGATATAGATAGATATAATTGATTTCAGAGAGGAAGGGAGAGGGAGAGAAAGATAGAAACATCGATGATGAGAGAATCATTGATCGGCTGCCTCCTGCATGCCCCACACCTGGGATCAAGCCCGCAATCCAGGCATGTACCCTTGACCGGAATTGGCTAGGGCCAAACCACCTAGGGCTGACAGCTATTTCTTATTGCACCCATTTTACAAATGAAGAAACTAATCATAAGAGGCTAACTGACTTGCCAAAGAACAAGTTATTGCTAGTTCTTGAGCCATGTTTCCATCAGGCCTGACTGACTAGAATACAGACTATGGATTTAGCAGGGCTATGGATTTTACAGACTATGGATTTTTTAACAAACATTTTGCCACAAAGCATGAATTCTGGAAACAGAAATATCTGGCTTAAAATGCCAGTCCTAGCTTCTATATGTGACTTGCGACAAGTCACTTACTTCTCTAAACCTTCAAATTCACCAGTGAAGCAGTGATATGTGCCTTCCAAGAATACTGTGGGGATAAAATGAGATAGATCATATAAAGAGCCTAAGCAGACCTGGAAAATATATAGCAGGCTCTCATTAAGTGTGAAATATTAGTATTTGAAATCCAAGATTCAAATCCTGCCTAGCTATAAAATTTTCAACAAGTCACTCCAAATCTCAGTTTTCTCATCTACACTAATAAAAGAGAAACATGGTAATTGGCGTACGACCGCTACCCTTTTCATTGGCTAATCAGTAAGTATATGCAAATTAACTGTCAGCCAAGATGGCGGCCGGCAGCCAGGCACTGAAGCGAGCAGGGAGGCTTGCTTGCTGCAGACTCCAACGTTCCCCGCCTCACTTGCCCGCCTCTCAGTTGCAACTCTAAGCAACTATATACTATGTTGCAAATAAGAAGCTAAACAAAACCCCAGAAAAGGGCTTCCATTCAGCCGGGCTCGGACCGCAACATTGTATCTATGTTTTCAGCAGCGAGGCCTCAGAGCTAAAGCTGGCCCAGAAAAAAAAAAAAAAAAAGAGAAGAAAACAAGGAGCGGTTGGAAGCTTTAGTCACTCGCCAGCCGGAAAACAGCCCTCAGCCCCTCACCCAGACTGGCCAGGCACCCCAGTGGGGACCCCCACCCTGATCCAGGACACCCTTCAGGGCAAACCAGCCAGCCCCCACCCATGCACCAGGCCTCTATCCTATATAGTAAAAGGGTAATAGGCCTCCCAGCACCGGGATCAGCGGAGCAGCGAGGCTCCCGGCACCGGGATCAGCATGACAGGGGGCAGCGCCCAAACCCCCTGATCGCCCTGCGGCTCTGTGAGTGACAGGGGGC
>NW_005358943.1:7080128-7097701 GCF_000412655.1 Myotis brandtii | reverse complement strand
CTCTGTGAGTGACAGGGGGCAGTGCCCCAACCCCGATTGGCCCTGCTCTGTGTGTGACAGGGGGCGGTGCCCCAACCCCCCAATCGGCCCTACCCTGAGCGTGACTGAGGGTGGCATTGCAACCTCCCGATCCGCCCTGCTCTGTGCATGACGGGGCGGCGCCCCAACTCCCCAATCGGCCCTGCTCTGAGCCTGACCAGGGGCTGCACTTAGGGATTGGGCCTGCCCTCTGCCACCCGGGAGCAGGCCTAAGCCAGCAGGTCGTTATCTCCTGAGGGGTCCCAGACTGCGAGAGGGCACAGGCCGGGCTGGGGGACCCCCTTCCCCCCGCCCCCCGAGTGCACAAATTTTTGTGCACCGGGCCTCTAGTCTATATATATAAAAGGTGTCCTTCCTACATTCGACCGGTCGCTATGATGTGCACTGACCACCAGGGGGCAGACGCTCAATGCAGGAGCTGCTGATATGCAGTGACTTGGAGAGGAGGTTCTTGGTTGACGCACCCCAAAACCAAAGAGAAGGGAGCCCAATTCCTTGCAGGGCCACGTGATTCCACCTTCAGCCATGGGTTATGTTATTGCTGGGGCACTGTCAGGCCCAAATCTGGTTTACTGCACACTTGCATTTGCATTACACACCCTGTATGACAGCAACTTTATAGAGTGCCCTCTCACACTCTGGGACCCCTTGGGAGATGTCGGAGAGCCAGTTTTGGCCTGATCCCCACAGGCCAGTCCAAGGGACCCCACAGATGCAGGGGAGGGACTGCAAGAGGTTAACTCCAGGGTGTGTCCAGGCTGTCTCACCCAGTCCAGCCCTGCCAGCCACCTTCCAATTAATTTCCTTTCAATGTGCACAAATCTGTGAACTGGGTCACTATCATCCTATATAATAAAAGCCTAATATGCAAATTGTCCCCTTCGGACAGTCGTTTGACCGGGAATTCAACCAGGAGTTTGACCGCTCGCTATGACATGCACTGACCACCAGGGGGCAGCACAGAACATGGTGGGTGTCGGCAATACAGTGCTGGCAGTGGGTGTCAGTGGAGGTGCTGCTGGCCCCGATGGGCCCCGACGAGAGCAGGACCGCGGTGAGATGGTGGAGCAGTGAGCAGGAGGAGCCAGTCCAAGGTGGGTGCAAGCAGGGGCCCAATCACCCCGCTGATCACCCCGCAGATGGTGACCAGTGGTGGCAGTGGGGGTGGGGCCACCGCCCAGCTCCCAGGCCCAGCCCCAATCAATCGCCCTGCAGGTGGGATAGTGGAGCAGGTGAGGGTGTGGTGCCAGGCCAAGGTGGGGTGCCAGGCGGGGCTGCAGGGTTGCGAGTCTGGGGGCGCGAGCTGGGGCTGCGAGACTAGGGTCGCAAGCTGGAGCCCGATCTCCAGAGGCCACCCCAAGGGACCCCGCCCATGCACAAATTCATCCACTGGCCCTCTGGTATGTTTCATAAGAGTAGTACTCACTTCACATACTTGGAAAAATTCAATGAGATTAGCATTACATATAGGAATACTTAGACCTTAATATAAGTATACTAGTGGCCCGGTGCATGAAATTTGTGCACATTAAAAGGGAATGGGGCTCTCTCCTCCCTCCTGTCAGGGTCCGGGTGCAGGGGAATGGGATTCCTGGTTGGCAGGCCGCTGACAGCAAGCTGACCAACAGCCGATTCTGTGAGGAATGAGGCTCCTTCCTGTCAGGGTCCGGTTTGAAGGCCGTCCATGCCCCTGATCACTCAAGACCCAGAGTTCCACCACACCCCAGCCAGGGCCCTGAGCTCCCTCCCACCGCCACACCCTGGCCGGGGCCCAGAGTTCCCTCCCGCCGCCATGCCGATACCCATCAAATTTATCCTAACTACCCCCCTGCCGACCTGGTCACCACCAACTGCCCCCCCATCACCAGCCTGGTCGCCCCCTCACTGCCCCCCCTGCCGGCCTGGTCACCCCAAGCAGCCTACTGTTTGGTCATCTGTCCAGTCATTTAGGTCATGACGGCCCCTGGCTTTTTATATATTAGGATGCTCTTCTTTTCTATCTCTCCCAAGGCAGGACTACAATCCAGAAATCCTGACACTGAGCTAGGTTCTCTACCCTAATGTGGCAGGTTTAGGGTGCAGGTGCTTGAAATAAAGATTGTGTGTTAGGGAGAGGGGTTTGGGGAGGACACATTAATATGATTTAGGATCTGGGAAACATGTAGCAGCATACTGCTTATCTCTCAAAAAAAAAATTCTATGACCTCAGACCTGGTTATTTATATATTACTGCCCTTGGAAACATTGATGTTGTTGAGCCTTTCCTTTGTTTTTCTTTTGTTTGTTCTTTTATTGATTTTTAGACAGAGGGAAATGGAGAGGAAGAGGGAGATAGAAACATCTATGTAAGAGTGCCTCCTGCAGGCCCCCTACAGTAACCCTTCCCAACCCACTGAGCCACACTGGGCAGGACGAGCCTTTCTTCTATTTTAATTTACATCCTTAGAGCTGCTGAGAGAATGGGTAGGTCTCATGATGGAGACCACACAGGTGGGGGGAACACTTTTTTTCTCCAAAACTATAAGAGAAAGTTTACTTAAGAAGTCACAGAGGTAGAAGAAGTGAGCCATAAAAGACATGAACTAAGGATAAAAGTTACAGAGGTAAAAGAATGGCCCTTGGAGCTTCGGAGAGAGAGGCAAGGAAAACGTGCCAGGGGAAGGGGATGGGGAAGGGCACAGTGTGCTCCACAGAACCACTGGTGTGGAACACATTTTTACATGTACATGGTTGTCTGTCCCCTCTATATAAACTCCCTAGGATGGGTACCACATCATCTTGTTCATTATTGTCACTGCAGCACATAGAAGAGATACGATGCCTACAAATGCACTTGATAAGCAAGGTGGTTCCAGTGAAGAGAAACTGACTACACAATCTAGATTGTTCATAGTTTTAGAGAGATATAGAATGAGATTAATAATCAAAAACCCAAACTGTGTA
Organism: Myotis brandtii; assembly: GCF_000412655.1. Classification (NCBI taxonomy): domain Eukaryota; kingdom Metazoa; phylum Chordata; class Mammalia; order Chiroptera; family Vespertilionidae; genus Myotis; species Myotis brandtii. Next base: position 7,094,719 of record NW_005358943.1, on the reverse strand, counting down.
GCAGCTACCTCTAAGCTCTAGTTGTTTGTTGTTTGGAGTTGATTTGTTTGTTTGTTTGTTCATTTGTTTGTTTTCCTAAACTCTGATTCTGAAAAACCCAAAACAAAAAAAAACAGATTTCTTCCTAAATGAGAAGACAACCAGCATCAGAAGAAAATACTAGTAACTTCAGACTGAACTGAAACTCCTAGTATGGCCCTTTCATTAAATGCACAAAATTGGAAGCACCAAACTTCATCACAGCCACTGTTAGCACAAAACTTCATCACAATCACTTGTTAATAAAACAGAAAGATGAAGAATTTTAATAATATTTTATTTTATATTTTTTAATTGATTTCAGAGAGGAAGGGAGAAGGAGAGAGAGAAAGAGAACTATCAATGATGAGAGAAACCCATTGATTAGCTGCCTCCTGCATGTCCCCTACTGGAGATTGAGCCCACAACCCCAGACACATGCCCTGATCAGAATTGAACCATGACCTCCTGGTTCATAGATCAATGCTCAAGCACTGAGCCATGCTGGTTGGGCAAGAATATTTTAAATGTTCTTATACTTTGTCTTCCAAATTCACTTTTGTGCAAAACACACTTATGCAAACATAACATGAATATAGAACGCATTTATTTATTTATTTAATGGCTGCTTTGCTGTAAAGATTCTTCTTCACTTGGGAAGCCACATGTTTTACACATTTGTTCCTGACGATGTTAACTTCGAACGCACATAGCTTCTAGTGGTATCTTCAAGCTTTCTGATCACACCTTCAAACCTCAGTGGCTTATCATTTCACAGCATCATGCTATTCTTCCTGTCCTAGGCTGAAGTAAACGATGTCTAGAGTAAACACCAGCTCCTCAGGAAAGATGGTCTACATCATTCTATTGGGAGCAGGAACCTCACCTGGCCAGGTTCTCACCTCCGTGGTGAGACCTTTATGTCACTGAGCGATATTCAATTTCCTGGCTCTAATCATTATGCCACTGAGCAATGCTAATACCTAACCTTTATGCCACTGAGCAATACTATATTTCCTGGCTCTAAAACCTCAAAAGAGCTCTTGTTTGAGGTTTCCTGTCCCCATAATTAGCTACTTCCTTTGTCCTTCCTATCTTTGAAGGGATTAAACAAACAAACCAAAAAAACCCTCATATGCCGAAACCGGTTTGGCTCAGTGGATAGAGCGTCGGTCTGTGGACTGAAAGGTCCCAGGTTCGATTCCGGTCAAGGGCATGTACCTGGGTTGCGGGCACATCCCCAGTAGGAGATGTGCAGGAGGCAGCTGATCGATGTTTCTCTCTCATCGATGTTTCTAACTCTCTCTCTCTCTCTCTCTCTTCCTCTCTGTAAAAAATCAATAAAAAAATATATTTAAAAAAAAAAACCCTCATAGATACAAACAATAAATATGGTGATTACCAGAGGAAAGGGTTGGGGGAGGTAGAGGTAAAGAGGGGATAAATAATGGAGACTTGATTTGGGTGGTGAACACACAATATACATAAGATGTATTACAGAATTGTGCACCTGAAACCTATATCATTTTATTAATCAATGTCACTCCCAATTAATTCAATAAATAAAAGTTAAAAATAATAAATAAATAAATAAATAAATGCTATTTTACTACTGGAGAGTAAAAATCCTCTAAATTGTCCTACCTGGCCTTAGCAGTCAAACAGTAACCATCTTTCCTTCAATCTCTAAGTAGCTAAATGAGAGTGCAACCTCAAGAAATAAGTATGAAAAAATAATGTCCAGCCCTACCTAGTTTGGCTCAGTGGGTAGAGCATTGGCTTGAGAACTGAAGGGTCCCAGCTTCAATTCCCATTAAGAGCATGTACCTCAGTTGCAGGCTCGATCCCTGGTCACGGTATCGGGAGGCAACCAATCGATGTATCTCTCTCATATCGATGTTTCTCTCTCTTTTCTCCCCCTCCCTTCCACTCTCTCTAAAAATGAAAAAATATCCTTGGGTGGGGATTAACAGGAAATAATAATAACAATGGCCAAAGGGATTTTCAGATGACTATTTCTGTTTTGTGCAACTAAGGGATAGAGTCTATTCACAAGTTAAAAGAGAAAATAGTTCTGTGAAGCAGTGCCATAATTAAGAATTTTGATTCTTCGATATTCTTGCCAAAGTATCACATAGTTCAGACACTAACTTCACCCTCAAAGCACTCATTTACCTTTCCTGTTTATTTTTATTAATTTTTTGCAGGGGATGTTCTATTCCAGCTCATTACCATGCAATGCTAGAAAACAGATTATTAAAATAGTCAATAAACTTAAAATTTACTCAAAAACCTGCATGCTTATGCAGCTTTACTCACAATTGCCAAAATTTAGAAGCAACCATGCAACTAACCCATGCAACTTTCATAGGTGGAGAGATAAAGTGTGATAAATCCAGACAACAGAATATTATTTAGCACTAAGAAGAAATGAGCTATCAAGCCATAGGGCATGAGGAAACTTATATGTGTACTAGAGGCCCAGTGCATGGATTCATGCACCAGTGGGGTCACTCGGCCTGGCCTGCACCCTCTCAGAATCTGGGACCCCTCAGGGAATGTCGGATAGCTGGGTTTGGCCTGATCCCTGCAGGCCCAATCCAGACAGGAAGGAGCCCAATCCTATGCAGTGAGCATCTGTCCCCTGGTGGTCAGTGCATGTGTTAGCAACCGGCCAACCGGTCGTTTGGTTGCTTAGGCTTTTATATATATAAATTTCTAAGTGAAAAGTCTATCTGAATATGCTACATACCATATGATTCCAACTATATACCATCATGGAAGAGATAAAACTATGAAGACAGTAAAAAGATCAGTGGTTCCAGGGGCTGACAGTAGGGAGAAATGAATAGGTGTCGCACAGAAGACTTTAGAGCAGTGAAAACACTGTATGATACTATAATGGAAGATACATGTCATTATACATTTGTCCAAACCCATAGAATATACACCAGAATGAACTTTAGTGTAATCTGTGGGTTTGGGGTGATCATTATGTGTCAGAGAAGGTTCACCAACTGTAACAAATGTACCACTCTGGTGGGAGATGTTGATAATGGGGAAGACTATGTATGTGTGGAGGAGAAGGGGTATATGGGAAATCTCTGTACCTTCCTCTCAATTTTGCTGTGAAGCTAAAACTGCTCTAAGTAAAAGTCTTTTTAAAAAATCATACGGGCCAAAACCGGTTTGGCTCAGTGGATAGAGCGTCGGCCTGCGGACTGAAAGGTCCCGGGTTCGATTCCGGTCAAGGGCACGTACGTTGGTTGTGGGCACATCCCCAGTAGGAGATGTGCAGGAGGCAGCTAGTCGATGTTTCTCTCTCATCGATGTTTCTAACTCTCTATCCCTCTCCCTTCCTCTCTGTAAAAAATCAATAAAATATATTAAAAAAAAAATCATACGGATCAGAGGTTGAACTTATAGCATAACCTATGTTCACAGTCTCATACATTTCAAATCAAAAGAAAGTAGTCTAATAGGTTATATAAAACCAGAGGCCAGGTGCACGAATTCATGCAATCGGGGGTGGGGAGGCGTCTCAGCCTGGCCTGCACCCTCTTGCAGTCCGGGAACCCTCAGGGGATGTCCGGCTGATGGCTTAGGCCCACTCCCCCAAGCAGTCAGACATCCGTAGCACTGCCGCGGAGGCAGGAGAGGCTCCCGCCACCGCCACTGTGCTCGCCAGCTGTGAGCCCAGCTCAAGGCTTCTAGCTAAGCAGCACTCCCCCTGTGGGAGTGCACTGACCACCAGGGGGCAGCTCCTGCATTGAGCATCTGCACCCTGGTGGTCAGTGTGCATCATAGCAACCAGTCATTCCCCATTGGTCGATTTGCATATTAGCCTTTTATTATATAGGATAATCTCAGCTATCATTTATATTCATATTTAAAATGTCCATGTGAATGAACTTGAAATGTCTGGCTACACTCTTAGTTTTAAGAAGCAGAGGCACAAAACCCAGAAACTCAAAATAAAAATATATAAACAAATAAAATAGAAGCGTAGAGCCTGCCAGATAATCTTGTTTCTCACCAGTCCTCTTTGCTGTGCTGTATTTGTTGCTTTGGTTGATCAAAGTTAAACTGTTCTACTCACACTATATATGAGAAATCAGTATCAGTTAGGCCACATTCAAGACACAACCTTATTCAGTGTGTTCAGTGGTATACGTATGCACATATGCAAAATTCATGGTAATCGAAAGGTTTCCTTAGCAATAGAAATTAAAATCTCCCATCTCAGATTGTTACAAAGAAAAATAATCTGAAGGCAGTAAGACAACCAGTTCAATTAACTTTTACAAAGCACCTACTATGTGGGAAAGACTGTGCTAAATGCTGAGTAGTGAAGGGGCAAAAGAAGGGAGGGGTCGCTGTACCAACACTTGGAATAGATGTTTGCTTATTGCAAAGTACTCCTTTATTATGGGACATTGGGGTGGGGACAAGGTTCTGCTGACCCAAGTACTATAAAAATTGTTTCTCATAAAACTAATGTTGCACAAAATTCAATTTTTAATGACCATTGTCTACCACAGCTTACAATCAAGAGCCAGTTCAAACAGGTATAAGAAAATCAGAGACAATATAAAACATTTATCCTAATGACCAATCTTGGTTTGAATATAAGAATTTAGTAGGCAGTGGGGATAGAGTATAAATAAATCAGCACTACAGGGAAGTTGGAGAATGGGGACAAAGTGTTAATATGTTAAAGATTTTTTAAATTAAGAACTATTTCTCCCCAACCTTGCTTAGTCTTGAGTGGATCAACTTATTCAACTGGAGCCACAGAATAAAGATTATTTTAAGGCACAACCAAAAATTGTGGGCCTATATGAGGCTCAAAGGGTGATTGTTTCTCCCTTTTTCTGACAGCTAAGTGTTAAGAGAATTATAAAATGATCTTATACTGCATATCCATCAAGGTCTACATCTTTTTTTTTTTTTTCTCTTGTGGACATTTTAATGAACTTCTCTCCATGTAGCTTCAAGCTACCCAGACACAGGCCTCACCAACACCCTTAATCTTCTCCTCAGCTCTTCTGCTAAAGAATTTAGCCTTCACAATGACAGGCTGCTTTGGGAGTTTTCCCTTCTCCAGAACTTTGAAGTAGCCCAATCACACTACATCAATGATAGGAGCAGCTCCAGTCTTGTTTTTGGCATTTACCGAGTTTGCTCACTGACCAAGGTCCATAGTTTATCTATGTTGACAGTTGGACAGAAACTCTAGTTCCTCTTTAAGTGGTAATGCTTCATACCAAGTTTCCCAAAGTAGCCTGGGTGATATTTGTCGAAGTTGATCCTGTGATGATGCAAGCCACCAGCATTACCTCGGCCCCCGGGGTGCTTCCTGTGCTTGCCAATGCAGCTCTGGCCATGGCTCACGTAGCCCTGAAGTTCCCAGGTCTTCCTCAGTCTGGATGGCATGTTGGTGGCCGAGATGCCAGAGGGAGGCTCTTTCGAAGTCTCGAGGTCTACATTTTGAGCAGAAATGTTTATTTTCGCATAAGGAACCTAAAGGTGATAAAGTGGTCTTACACAGTGGAGATCAGGTGACTTTCCATGGCAACTGTGAAGATGGCCATGCATCTTCATGCAATGTAAAGGACCAGAGAGCACTCCATGGCAAACAGGCTACCAAGCCATGCTCTAGAGCTACTGTCCAAAGGGTAGCTTCAAGCCACATGTGACTATCTAAATTTAACCAACATTAAATAGCACTAAAGAAAAGTCGTCTATTGGCACCAATTATACCAGGTATTCTACCCTTAAGTGAAAAATCGGCAACAGGATATGATTTATTATAAGACTTATTACAGTTCAAAAAATTCAATTATAGAATCTAGATTGGCATATGAATGTTCATTTTATAATTGTCTGAAAATTTTCATAACACAATGTTGGAAAAAATGTCTTCTAATAAACTCGGTTACACTAGACAAATCTCAAGTACTCAGTAGCCACATGTAGTAGCTAGTGGCCACTAATGGACTGCAGTCACAGAATATTTCTATAATCTCAAAGTTTACTGGACAGAGTTGCTCTCGTCTAGCTGCTCAGGAGTCCAGGCAAGACTGCTGAGACTAATTCTTCACCTTAAGGTCAGGCCCGACTGGTCCCTGGGGCAGGTGGTTCATACTAACAGGACTACACATTTTTAAAGAGTAACAGAATACTAGGGCATGGTTACTGACAGGAGAAGAAATGAAAGGTCAAATCTATAGCAAAGGTTGAAGAGAACTGGGAAATATGAGTGGGACCTGTGTTCACTGGGAGTTAAAATATAAATATATAGGTACACATTTAAGTCTAAATTTTTAATAATTTTTAAGCTAAGAACTCATTTAGTTCCAACAGAGATACAAATATGTATTTGTGAAATGAGGAATAAGAGCATAATACAAGATAACTTGGGATACTGACTTTACCTTTGTAATCCTTGAGGAAATCACTGCTTATACCAAAAACATTTACATGTGAATAATCCCTAAGAATCTGTGATAAACGTAAAAAAACAAACAAACAAACAAAAAACCCAGAGCCTTCTGTGAACAACCTCTATACTTACCAAAACCTTAAATGCTATCAGGTATGGAAGAAATAAGGGAAGATCTACAATTGCCTTTATCTTTTTTTTTTTTTTAATTTTTTGCCTATAATGTGCCTGATACCTTTATTCTGGATACATATTCCTACCTGAAAGAATTTCTGCCAACACATGTACCTCCTACAACAATTTTTATTATCTTTAAATGGCAAGAGACACAGTCTCCTGAAAGAAAGCACTCTCCATCCAGGTTTGGTAAGTTTTATTGAAGCAAAATTTCAACAACAGGTGGCTTTTATTTACAGAATTCAATGCGTGTGGGGACTGTCCAACCCTCTTGGACACAAGTAAAAATAAGCATTAAGCCTGCTTATGTATTTTCTTATTTTCAGTTTGCATTAAAAAAAAAAATCTGTTTGCTTCACATTCATAGAAATCCCAATATTATAAATGACAAATAAACCCTCCCTTACTCATCCCTTAATTAAATATAAAAATAGCTACAAAAAGCATAATTCAGATAGGTTTAATCTTGAAATGTAATCCGATAAGACTAAAAACTAAACATTTCAGGTCCTGTACCAAATAGTAAAATACTCGAAGGCCTTCAGGATCCCTAAAATTGAAAGAGATAAAAGTTACTTTTTTGTTCCTAAAATGCAACAACTTAATTCTATAAATTAATTCCTAAAACAAAACAAAAATCTAAAACCATTAAAGGAATGCATCTTTTCTGTAAGAGAAAAAATAAAAAAATTTCTTTACCAGTATTTCATATTTAAAGTGTTTATTTTCTTATAATAGCAATGCATCACAAAAATGTATAAAGCAGATAAAATTATAAAGATAGATAAAATAATGTTCATAATACTATATAATGTCACTTTTCACAGAATAACTATAAACATTCTGGTGTTTCTCTATTTTCTTTACTAATTAAAATAATCCCTGTGCCCTTTTTTATTGTTGTTAATCCTCACCTGAGGATATTTTTCCACTGATTTTTAGAGAGTGGAAGGATGGGGAGAGACAGAGAGAAACATGGATGTGAGAGTGACACTCCCACACGTGCCTGACCAAGGCCAGGGATTAAGCCTGCAACCAAGGTACGTGTCCTCAATCAGAATCAAACCCTGTACCTTCAGTCCACAGGCCAAAGCTCTTTCCAATGAGCTAAACCAGCTAGGGAAAATTATTCCCTGTGCCATTTTTAACATTACTTTCCCCATTACATTAAAAAGAACTCACAAAAAATTTTTAATCAATTTAACAGTTCTCTCCTTATTAGACATTTGGACATTTTTCCAATCATAAATAAGGGTTCAATGACCATCTTTATGAGTAATAATGCTTTTTCATTATCCTATATAAAACCCTAATATGCAAATCGACCGAATGACGGAACAACCGGTCGCTATGATGTGCACTGACCACCAGGGGGCAGACACTCAATGCAGAAGCTGCCCCCTGGTGGTCAGTGCACTCCACTGCAGGTGGCAGTAAGGAGCAAGGGGTCCCGGACTGCAAGAGCCCCAGACTGCAAGAGGGATGTCTGACTGCCAGCTTAGGCCCAATCCCCATGGGAAGCAGGCCTAAGCCTGCAGGCAGACATCCCCTGAGGGGTCCCAGACTGTGAGAGGGCACAAGCCAGGCTGAGGGACCCCCCGCCGCCCCCGCCACCGATTGCATGAATTTCATGCACTGAGCTTCTAGTTTGAGAATATTTTCACAGAATAGACACTCAGAAATGAAATTACTACAGTGAAGATGGGTGAAAATTTAACGAAATATTGATGGCTTTTGTAGCAAATTATCAAATTGCTTTCTAAAAAACATGTACCAATTTATAATCCCAGTAGGGTATGAATGCCATACCCTCACCAACTATGGGAAAATAAATTTGATAATTTAAAAGTATCTGGTCAGTCTTTATGAACATAGCCTTTTATACCCAATAGTAATTAGGCATTCATTCCTCTCTCCTCTAATAAATATTCATAAAGTCTCTATTATGTGCCAGGCACTGTGCTAATATTGGAAATACACAAGGTTCTCATGGAGCTTACACACAAACCAGTAAAGCAAACAAAAAAGTTATTACAATTTAGAGTGATAGGGAAAAAAAAGGACACCAGGAGGATATTTTAAAGGTAAAGAGTGAAAAAAATAAAATAAAAATAAAAGTAAAGAGTGGAAAGAAATAAATGCAGAGGGATTTTTCAGGCAAAAACAGACAGGGAAACACAACTTGGGAAGACATACCTAGCTAAAGCCATTAAGCTATACTGGATTTTTTTTTTTTTATTATTATTCATCTGAAGATTAAATCCAAGGAGGAGAATGATGTGATGTGGAACGAAGGCGGCTGATATGCAATAACAATTTCTTTTAAATTTTGTGAGTGTCCAGATTTTTTTACAAAGTAGGTGATAAAATTTGGGCATTATTATTCATAGTTATCAGATTAAGATTTTTTTTGTGTAAATCAATAAATACACTGCTACCTTCTTTGACAGCAAGTCTTTAATGACATAAAAATCAGAATTTCATCTATATAATAAACAGACAGGGTGCCAATGAAATAATCTTAGCAAACTCGCTATAGTTCTAAAATGAACCTCTCTAATAAATTTTATCAATTAGTGAAAATGTTTTAACATACTCACTTTGACTGATTTACATCAATAAGAGAACCTATTTTTGATGTAGTAAAAGAAATGTGCTCATCTCCAATTACAATTTCAAGCTCCTGAAGAAAATAAAGAAATATAATTAAATATAGAAATCCATCCCAGAGATATCTATATTCTTGATACTAAGGGGGTCCCAATTTTAGCTGCAGGTTTTCTAACAATAATAGAGAAGGGCAGGTGGGACATAATCTGCTAGACATAAACTGTGTCTATAAAATAAAACAATAAGAACTTCAACACCTGCACAGGACTCCCCCAGTATTATGACTACCAAAATTACTCTGCAGAGATCTAATAAATATACTAAAAAATGAATGACATACTTAAAAGTGACACACAATTATTTCTTATATCAAGTAAACATTAAAGGCATCACTTTGGAGCACAATGTTGTAAAAATAATACGGTTTTACGCTTACTTATAATATAATAAATAAAAACACATTTACCCTTTTTACCAGGCTCTAAAAATAAAATGCATAATATTAATAACAGTACTACTTTAATATTATCAGTAATCTCTAAAATACGCTTATCAAATAGGCTTTATTAGACTACTTTTACAACTATGAAGTCCAAGACTCAGAAGTCAGAGGAAAAAACTTGTTTATAAACTGACTAGAGGCCTGATGCACGAAATTCGTGCATGAGTAGGCTCCCTAGGCCTGGCCAGCGATCAGGGCCGATATGTGGGGTAACCAGTGGGGTGATGGGGGCCCCCACTGGCATCTGCTTTGGCCGACCTGGTGCCGCCTGCTCGCTGGCTCCACCCCCCGCCACCACTGCCAGTCGCCTCCCTCTGCAGGGCGACCGGCAGGATTTGGGGCCTGTAACCTGCCTTGGCTGGCCTGGGGCCTGCAGGTTGGAGGCAGCTCCTGCATTGAGCATCTGCCCCCTGGTGGTCAGTGTGCATCATAGTGACCGGTCGTTCCACTGGTCATTCCACTGTTTGGTCAATTTGCATATTAGGCTTTTATTATACAGGATATTTGAATCGTGAACTGTAAGACTAAAAGATTGATACACTTCAACTTCACAAAACATCAAAATTAAAAACTATTAAATTAAACATAACATAATGTAGATGTTCCCAGTGTGCCATAATTATTGTATAATTTTTTTTCTATATTTTATCTGCAAACCTAAAACCATCAAATAAGAGACTGTATCTGTGGTCATTTTTCAAGTTAAATAACAGATGCCATTGAAGGCTGATCAGAAGACTTAAAGACTGACAGACAATTTCTGAAGCATGTCTAATCCTCCCCAATGACCAAAACACAAAACCACATCCTCAAGTGGGTAGATAAACTAGATTCTCTCTGAGTATAAAAGAGATATACAGTTTATTACTTATTGTTTCTGTTTTTTGTACATATGCATAAAACAGATCTAAATTTATTTTTTAAACGTGTTTTCAATGCATAAATACTATTAACTATTATGTTTGCTTCCTAAATAATGTTTCTTTAAATAGAAGAGTTAAATTACTACTACAGAGGGTCAACATCTGTTAAGATTTCTCCACATTTTCTTCTAGTCGAAGGTATTACAAACAAAAGTGAAATTAAATGTTTCTTCCTCCAAGGGTCATTATCTCTTTTCTCCAAGCATTGAAAAGCCCAATTTAGGAATTAAACTATCTTTCTACTGAGTGAAATCAGCCTTCAGAACTCTTCAGAAGCCCTCTGAGATACATCAATTACTCTGAAGAGAGTATGAGAGGCAAAGGCAGTGGTCAGCTTGAACAAAGAAACCAATCAAATCCCTCTCTGGGGCAAGAGATGAAAATAAGAGTTTTCAGAGTTATAAAGGAAATGTTACATAGTCAATGAAAAACTTAAATCACAAATTTAACAGATACCTATACTTATTCCTAAAAAAAAGTAATTAACATGTAATAGAAATTACTCACAACAGTGTGAAAACATCCTAGGGGTGGCTATAGAAGACTGTTGAGAAAGATGTCTAAATTTAGAGCTATATATCAACTCCTTTACTACTAGGAGGTAGCATAGAAAATGAGGAAAAGAAAAAGAAAATTTACCAGTTGTAAAAGTAGTCTAAAATAGAAAACTAAGGAATCAATGAGTGGCTAATATAAATAAATAAGGAGAAACATAACAATGATATTATCAATTTTAATATTTATGCATTTAAAGAATCACTATATACAAACCTGTCGGCCAACCCTGTCAGGGGGAGGCCACAAAGCATCATCTTCTTTTGTAATTTCGCTGTCATCAATAATTCTCTTCAGTTCTTCCATTACACTCTTGTGTACATAAGCCTGAAAATAAGTTGTAATAAAATTTCATGATGCCTCTCTATGTCTTCCCACGACTCAAAAGGAAATGATAAAATGGAGTTACAAACCCTAACTATTAGAAGAGAATATCAAAGAAAAATTTAATTCTGATTCCAAAGTATAACATCAGCTAGAATCATTCATCCTTCTTATCATGTTTCTTCACTCTCTTGCCCTTTCTTTTCACTCTTCACATCACTTAGCCCCCTTTTAAAACCTGTATTCTGTCCTGGTAACATGGGACTCAAATCTCTCCAAGTGGTTAATGGTGACAACAAAAAAATCTATGAGTTGAACAGAGACAAAGTACACATCATAGTGACTGAACTTTTTCTTATCCCTAACTTTTAAGCCTTTCATTTAAAATTCTTAGTGTGCTTAAATCATAATTATCATTTTAAATAGTGAGTAAAAAGACAAATTAATTATAAAATGAATTAAATGATATGTTCAAATGTGGGACTACAGCTTAATATATTCAGATTGCTTCTTTTATTGTTACAGATGCTACAATTATATCTAATTTAAGCAGAATTCCTTTTCAACACATAAATTGGCTTCTTCTTTACAATACAGCCTTATATATACTTTTGTAAATTCAACAGACATAAGGAAAATGGCTAACTGTAACAATTAGACATTCCAAAAGAACTTACCTCTTTTCTGATCATGACATCATTTTTGTAATTGCTATTGTTGGCATATCTAAGCTTTCCTGTGGGGAGTGGAAAAAAATTCAATCTATAACAGCAAAAACTGCTAAAAAAAAAAAATAAGGGAACGACACCGTAAGCAATTTTGAAGATAAACATCGTTTTATACTACTACTTTTATTTCTATCTCTTCCATTCTAACATAAGACCAATGCTAGAACGTAGATATTCAAAAATTGCTGGTAAGTTGGCTGCAGTTGAAGCAAGTCAATTTTTTAAATATTCCATGCCTTTGATATAATTTTTAAATACCCAATATCATTTTTTAAATATTCAATATAATTTTTAATATTTGATGCCTTCAATATAATGGGAAGGCCATTTTAGGGCCCATTTTTTTAAGCTATGTCTTGATCTAGACATAGACAAAGAAACAAACATTTCTTTTAAAGTTTATTTTTATGTCTGTATTGGTGCTGATTAGCCCAGAGCATTTAATCTAACCAGTAAAACAACCTTAAAAGGTAGGTTTTATTCTCCCACATACTCCTAGTTGAGTAACTTGCTTAGGGCCACACAAGATTCAGATCTAGCTCTACCTTCTTCCAATACTCATGCTTTCCCCATTACTCCAAAATGTTCTTTTAATCATTTTCCTGCAAATTAGTGTATGCATAATGACGTTAATATTTTAGAATTGTGATTAGGAAGCACACAAACTATGTGCTGCTCCTCGATAAAAGTCCGCCAGTTTGTTAACTGATCTATATTTAATTTTAATCCATCATGACTTGTACTCCCTGATGCATGCTTCTCCTCATGGCTAGTCAGTTACCCAGGTAAACATGTAATGTGGTCCTGATCCTTTAAAAGGAAAGGTAAGGCCCGGCAGGTGCCGCTCTGTGGTTGAGCATGGACCTATGAACTAGGACAGTGGTCGGCAAACTGCAGCTCCCAAGCCACATGCGGCTCTTTGGACCCTTGAGTGTGGCTCTTCCACAAAATACCACGTATGGGCACACACGTACAGTGTGATTGAAACTTCGTGGCCCATGCGCAGAAGTTGGTTTTCGGCCTGGGCGAGTCTATTTTGAAGAAGTGGCGTTAGAAGAAGTGGGGGGTGTCGGTAGGTCAGGCACGGGAGAGTGGCGCAGGTGGGCCGCGGATACGCAGCGCGGGGGAGGCGCACGTGGTTCATGCACGGCTCTTTGGCCCCTTGAGTGTGGCTCTTCCTAAGCCTTAGGAGTACCCTAATTAAGTTAATAACAATGTACCTACCTATATAGTTTAAGTTTAAAAAATCTGGCTCTCAAAAGAAATTTCAATCGTTGTACTGTTGATATTTGGCTCTGTTGACTAATGAGTTTGCCAACCACTGAACTAGGAGGTCATGGTTGGATACCCTGTCAGGGCACCTGCCCAGGTTCGGCTGATCCCCAGTAGGGGGCAGTGCAGGAGGCAGCCAATCAATGATGATTCTCTCATCATTGATGTTTCTATCTCTCTTCTTCTCCCTTCCTCTCTGAAATCAATAAAAATATATTTAATAAATAAATAAAAATAAAATACAGTGATAGGTAAAATTAAAATAAAATGCTAGGTAAACCTAATGAGGTGAGCCCCATAGGAATCACTGGTTTGCGACTCACTCTTTTTGATGGAAGTGTGTGGATGTTGTGGTGGTAGATAAATAGATGAGAACCACTATTCTGGCATGAAATTTCCCTAATAACATTAGACTACTTAATTTATGTGACTGACTAAAAGAGATATGGACAAGCTGAAAACTACTCATAGGCAAAGGCACGGAAAACAGTATCACATAAAAAAGGATCGAGAATTCATATAAATTGGTTCCTTCGCTAAATGTAGAAGAAACATAGGGAGAATAAGGTGATCACAGTTTCTAAATCATTGCAGGGTTGTCCTGACCATGAGTTCTGCCTAAAGTGCCTGACAACTCTTCCCCTTTCCTAATATGTGATCCTCCCCTAATCTGTCTTTCATACCCTCACGGAACTTTGTCCAAAACATGAGCACTTAACATCCATACTGATGTATGGCCTGAGTCATGTCTGTCCCGTCCACCAAGACATAATTCCTCGCGGGAAATGAAAGAGTCTTGTTCATTACTGTACCCTCAGTTTTGTATTTACATGCTGCCCAACACATAATAGGCATTCAAAAAAGAGAAGTCTATGCAGCTGGACTGTCCTTGTTGCAAGAAGAAGGGTTCAATATACAATAACACTCTCTAAAAAGAATCAGAGACGTCAAAAGGTAAGATGTGCTGCATGCCTTATGAGCATAGGCAGTTTTACCTTGCCCTTCGCTCATGCTGCCCTGCCTTCCCCCCACCCCCA
>NW_005358943.1:7061589-7079108 GCF_000412655.1 Myotis brandtii | reverse complement strand
CTCAGCTTCGCGTTAGTGGGGACAGTCATGTTATTTTAAAAATTATGTAAATCACATTATACTGGCCAAAGCACAGAAGGGTGAGCAAATGACAGCATTTTTATGGGCCGGGGACGAAGGATCGCACGTCGCATTTCCTTGTCGGGTCCTGGGGCGTTTTGTGAGTGGGGCGTGGCCTTTCCCCGTTAACTGGTGGCATGAGTAAAGCTAAAGCCCGAAATCGGATTGTAAGACCTGGATACGACCCCTTTCCTGCTGCATTTCTACCTAAAACAGGGCTCTCCCTTTGGACAACGCGAGTCATCGGGCAACTTGAAGCCTATAAATAGTAGAGACAAAGAATCCCAAAATCGCAGGGGCGATCAGGCAGGCAGGTCTCAAATAAAAGGTCTGAAAATTTGAAAGCACATTGAAACTAAAAATCCCGACAGTCATAGTATGAAAACAGTTCCTTTTAATAGGAAAACTCCATTCAGTAAGGGCTCATCTTTAGCGGCCTGGGGAAGGGAAAGACAAGACGAGCTTTTACAGTCTATATTTCAAATAATATTGATCATCCTTTACCAACACACAGAGTAATCCTGTCTATTGATGACCTTTGACTTCCAGAAGGATTTAGTAAAATGAGTGACAGAAGACCTGAGATTCATTCTCAACACTTCTTAGGTTAAGTCACTGTCTCTAAGCCTGTTTGTTCATAAACCAAATGATTATACTGCAGTCGACGTTGCCAAGCTCATAGAACTAGTGAGAGGATCAAATAAGATGATGGAAAATAAGGTCTCAATTTAAATGACATATCTCCAGGGAGCTCCCCATTTTATATTCCCCTCTATCCTATTTGTTTCTTTAAAAAAATGTTTTTATTGATTTCAGAGAGAGGAAGAGAGAAACACCAATGGGAATCGGCTTCCTCCTGCACACCTGAGCTGGTAACCCAGGCCTGTGACCTGCCCAGAATAGAACTGGTGACCTCCAGTGTATGGGCCAATGCTCAACCAACTGAGCCACACAGGCTGGGCCTCTGTTTCTTCGTAGCACTTACCACAGTGTGTAATTTAAGAATTCTCACACAAATATGTATATAATGTATCTTACTTTCCAGACTGTAATCGAAACCTCTCTATTTCTTTTATTCATCACCTAGCACCATGTTTTAGCATTGTTGTCCTTAACACTCAACTTAAAATATTTACATATATTTGAATGATTAAAGAAATCTTGTGTAAATTTGACTTAAATGAAGAACCTAGAAGCAATGATGAGTTTCCATAAGACTTTATTACTTAGTACCAAGCCACTCAACCTTCCTTCTCTCTACTGCCACTTAATTTAAATTCTGACTAGTCATTGTGGTATCCCTACATATGCAAGAATCATTATTTAGTTTGATGATTCATCATGACTCCATCAGGATTCTAACTTCTATAACATTTTCGACAGCCAGTCATCTTTCCTACACCATCCTTAGATGTCCTTTCCAGAGTACCCAGAATGAGCATTCTTTAAAATCACAGATCACATGTTCAACTGAATTGTTATCATCGTGATGTTTTCATTATTTTGCAGTAGTAGGAGATTACTATCATCATCCAGAAGTTCACACAAAAATGATGACTTCAGCCAGAACTGGTTTGGCTCAGTGGAAAGAGCGTCGGCCTGTGGACTCAGGGGTCCCAGGTTCGATTCCAGTCAGGGGCATGTGCCTTCGTTGCGGGCACATCCCCAGTGCGGGGCGTGCAGGACGCGGCTGGTCAGTCTCATCGACTCATCGATGTTTCTAGCTCTCTATCCCTCTCCCTTCCTCTCTGTAGAAAATCAATAAAACATATTTAAAAAAGAAAAAAAGAAACAGAAGCTTAGCATTAGCTTTAAAAAAAAATGATGACTTCAACATTTTAGTCATGTGGTAATTGACCACATGTCCTACATCAGCATGACTGATGACCAAGGTTTTCTTTTTGGCTACAGTAGATTTTAAAGAAAAAGATAGGAAAGATTCTAGAATAGGAAGGGGAAGAAAGGAAACTAACATTTATTGAGCATACATTATGTGCCAGATATCATATAAATACTTATTCTTCTTCAGTCCTCACAACAACCCTGTGAGGTAAGTATTATACTCATTTCATCCTTTTTCAGACAATGTAGATTATCTATTTAATTTTTCTATCTTCCATTCACTTTTATCCTTCCTACTATAGAGATTCTGGCAGTTGTATATCTGAAGAGCCTACTTTCACTCAATAAATATTAATTTAATGGAATAAGTTTCACAGAATCAATGGATAATTGAAATCAGAAACTATTATCCTTCTGTCTTGGATATACTTTGCGAGGCCTTGATAAAGACCTGGCCTACTAAGTATTCTTACTTGGTTTCCACCTTTCATATTTATTAAACACACACAGTATATTATTCATGTTCCTAACTGACTCGAGGCTCAGTCTCCTTAATCTTATAGGGACCAGGAAGCAAGCCTGATCAACAATATATATTGAATGTTCTTAACCATAAAATGACCTCTCCATCTTCTGGTTAAAAATAGTATAAACAGAGTTCACATGCCTCAGCATTAGATAAAAGGGGACCATCTTTCTCTTACCTGTACCCAGGGGAAACTCGGAAATCTTCCTTCATGGTTCTCCTCTAGCCCTGCATGAAGGGGTCATTACTGTGGAACTTTATGTCTTCCCTCCACCTTCTCTTGGAAGGATGACCTTGGTTCACATCTATATCCCTGAGCAAATAGGACTTTTAATTTTCTTTCTCATCAATTCCTTTTGGGGCTATTTCCTCATTTGATTCTAATTTCTCTGGACCTTATAATAGTCAAGATAAAAGCATGTTTCAGGAGGAAACTAGCCAGTGGTAGGATGTACCAGCTTATTTGTGCCATGCCCCCCTGCAAAAAAATTTTTTTTCGGATTTATAAAACCTCCTTTGCAGTGACATTATCTACCACTTCTACCCCGACTCTTCAGGATTTGGACAACATAAATGAAACTGTTTTTCTCTACTCTGGTGTGGAGAGTCTCACCCAGCATCATTTCACATATCTAGGAAAATATATAGGGGGAGATCCAGCTCCATGTCCCACTTCTTCCTTTATGTCCCACTAGAAAGTCCATCCTCTCTTCTTAGAGGAATTCCAAGGGTATATGATCACACATACATGTTTCTTGCCCCAGGATCTTCAAAGGACGCTGTAGCTGTAGGAGAGGCTCTTTACGCCGATGCCCGCCACAGCTGCATACAGTTCAGGCACCACCAACTCTGGTACCTGCAACACAGCTTTGTCATCTGCAGTTCGAGAGGCAGTTTCTAGGCGTGAGCATAATTCTCTAACTGACGGGCGTTTGTCCTCTTTCCAGCGCCAGCAGGATTTCATAAGACTATACCTGAAAGGGAAATAAGAGAAACTGACTTCCTTGGCAAGGCAAATGTCTGAGGAACACGTCTCCTCACCTAACAAATCTTAACAAAAACAACAACCCTAAAATTCTTTAATCTACTTCTTATTGTCCTGACTCTTATATTCTTCCCAGAGATTAACATTCTCTTCTGCTCTTAATGTAAATCTCTTAATATCATCTTCTCAATAGGGCCCTTTTAATAATAGGAATGACTGAAGATTTCTCAGGGTACAATCAGTATGACAGAACAGTGCCCACCCCACCCCCATTCTGTTGCCAAAAGCTCTTTCAGAAGTTGTGTTCTCATCTTTAGATATTACTAACTTGCAGCATTTCAAACCATTGGTACAACTTATCTACTAATAAAAGGTATATCACAGCCAGGAAAATAAGAAGTCATGGTACAGCATAGGGAGTACAGTCAATAATCTGTATTAATAAAAGGGTAATATGCTAATTAGACCGGGTCGACCGCCCATCTTCCGAACATCCGACTTCCTTCCGGACAAAGCCATGGTGGTGCGGGCCAAGGCAGAGGCAGTTAGGGGCGATCAGGCCAGCAGGGGAGGGCTATTGGGGGTGAGATCAGGCCTGCAGGGGAGGACAGTTAGGGGCAATCAGGCAGGCAGGCAGACAGGTGAGCAATTAGGAGCCAGTGGTCCCAGATTGCAAGAGGGATGTCCAACTGCCAGTTTAGGATCCCCCAAGGGGTCTCCGATTGGAGAAGGTGCAGGCTGGGCTGAGGGAACTTCCCCCCAACCTGGTGCACAAATTTCGTACACTGGGCCACTAGTATTGTAATAACTATGTATGGCTCCAAATGGGTACTAGACTTATCAAGGTGATCACTTCATAAGTTATATAGATGTTCAATCACTATGTTCTACACCTGAAACTAATATATTGTATGTCAACTGTAATTGAAAAATTAAAAAAATTATAAAAATATATATAAGAAGTTATGGAATAATATTATTCATCCTAATTTTGGAAAGTGTAATTGGGTTTTTCCTTCCATGAATCCAGATCATTTCCCCCCTTTATAATTTACCTTCTTCAAAAAATTGCCTTAATCTAGAAAAGTATTTACCACCTTTCATCTATCTTTTCTTCAATCCAGTTGAGAGAATGTATAATGCTGTCTGTTTTCAAACACTTTCATCATGTCCCATCCCTGCTGAAGACCCTTCAGTGGTTTCCCACTATCTACCATGTGAAGTAGACACCCTAGCCCAGCCGTGGGCAAACTACGGCCCGCGGGCCGGATCCGGCCCGTTTGAAATGAATAAAACTAAAAAAAAAAAGACCGTACCCTTTTATGTAATGATGTTTACTTTGAATTTATATTAGTTCACACAAACACTCCATCCATGCTTTTGTTCTGGCCCTCCGGTCCAGTTTAAGAACCCATTGTGGCCCTCGAGTCAAAAAGTTTGCCCACCCCTGGCCTAGCCCCTAGCTTCTCTACCACATAGGCCTTGCCTAACTGAAGCCCTCTCCTCCAGCCAAGTCAGTGTCTCCTTATGCCATAGATGTGGTTATCAACACCCAGCTCTGTCTTTGCTCATGCTGTGCCCAACTCCTTGAATATGCTCTCTGTGGTCATCATTTCCTATGGGTTGGTTTTAAATCTCAATTCCTCTGTGAAGCTTTCCCTTATAAACCTCAGTGCCCTCTGTATTTCCCACACTTGTTAATGTTGAACCATGAGACTTTGTAAAAGATGCTACTTTAATAATACTGCTAACATTTAGCAAGAGCTGACTTATATAAGACATTGGAGTGAAATTTAGCATGCATTATTTCATTTTAGTCTCACAATAACTTTGAGGTAGGATTATCATTATAACTATCTCAAAATAAGTAAACAATAGCAGGATTAGCACTGAACTTATGTCTTTTTGACTCTGGGATGAATCTGAGCTTTTGGTTTCAGATATCTCCTCATCCAATGATAAATTCTTCAAGTAGTGATCTTATCAGTTAAGTGTCTCCCCCCAGTATCAAAGAGAGCCTTTTATATATAGAAAGCCTGCAAGAAATATTTGTCAGCAATTTTATTCTAGTATACCCAGCCAGTATCACAATACTGTGGATATTTATAGTTATGATAGTTAACATTTATAATCTGCTTGATACAGTAAATGATTACTTGGAATTTACCATTTAGTGCTGAAGATTTTACAAAATAGCAAAAATTGTCATGGAAATGTATGTTAGTATATTATATTCTTTCCTGCCTTCTTATAAATAATTTAACCTTTTTGTATGTTCTATAACTATCCCTTTTTGTACTTTATTAGTCATAAAATTCTGAGTGTAATTTTTATTTTTTCCTTTTTATTTATTTATTTATTTTTTTTGCGCCTACATGGTTCACCAGTTATCCCATTCTGCTGGCAATATTGGATCCTCTTTCTCCTGTCTTTAAAATTTCCTCCTACCTCCTTCTACTGGTTGACTTCTAATGTGCTCAGAGCTGGAAAAACAAATAGTCAATAATTTTTAAAAGTTAAATACTAAATAAGAGCCAATGAATAATTCTGGTGCAATGGATTTTATGACAGCTATATTAGGACTAAGGCTGGCAGTTTCTGACTGAGACTGACATTTAGACAAGTAAAACACTACTGTACTTGCACTGTTTTTGGTCTTCTTCGTACCTATTTTGGAAGCTTAGAGGAACTAAACCAAACTTGGATTCCTAACAGAGTTCTCAGTGGTTGCCTCAACATGGTGTGTGCGTGTGTACAGACACAAATACATATGTACATATGATATATATGACATATGAGCAGATATGTTTCACTGCCTAAGTTTGATATAGCTATGTACATTAGCACATAAAGGACAGCTGGGGATGATCTCTGAAAAGGGCATGATTAATAGGGAGCAATAAAAGATTTGGAATGAGAGAAGAGTAGGCCTTAAAAGCCACTTACATGGTTTGTGTGCAGCTACTGGGTCTCTTCATGATCTTCCCTCTTTGCAGATGCTGTAGAATGCTGATAGGAGGGACTTCAGGATATGGTGGTGCCCCTGTTGGTAGGGAAAGCATGAGAGTAGCAAGAGAACGTTAGGTCCTCTAGAATACAAACTATAAATCTGAAGACAACATTTTATGTTTATGCAAGATCACTCTTGGAATTATCCTTTATCCTTTGGATTTTAAAATATCCTTGGAATTTGTAAAGTGTTGAGGAAAAGAGAAAAAAAGCAAAAAAAAAAAAATTAAAAGGAGTAGAAGGATTTCATGTCAGCCCAGTTTAAACCTCAGAGATTCAACTGAAACCCCTTCTCATAGAATATGTCATCCATCACTCAAACCTACTTGCATACAGGTACATACCTAGAGTCACCATCTCATAAAGCAGGATACCAAAGGACCAGCTATAAAAGAAACAAAGTCATTTAATTAATCTCTGTTTTTCCTTTCCTAAAGAGAACTCACTTAAACATCGGAGGCCTTCAGATATTAAATAAAGAAGGCAAAGTAAAGGAACAGAGAGTGTCTGATAAAATAAGCCAAGTAAGAGTGCCATTTGAAAGCATTTCTATCCAATCTCTTTAGAGTGTAATCCCTTTGAGGACTGGATTCATGTCTACTTTTTTTCTATATTTCATATTAACAGATATTTACTCTTATTGGCTAAATTATGGGTGTGTTTATGCAAACACATTCTCACCCAAACATAAAGAAATTCCCCTCAGCATATTTTTCATCCTTTCCATTCCTTCCTGCTGAAATTCCAGCCTTTATTTTTAGCACAAAACCAAATGAGGGTTATCATTTATCTACTCTTTCCTCAGTATATCTAATTGACCAAACCTAGGAAAAATATTAACAGAACGAGCTTTATACATAGTCGGAATACATATTTCCCTATGCAACATAATTTGAGAGATGTATGTTTCACTATTCTATAACACCATCATTCAATGAGTAATGTTTCCCAGTTCAGCGTATTGCTCCCAGACTTCTATTGAGAAGCTGATGTCAGTGAAGCAGCAATGGAAGTCTCTTAATTGACTTACCATATTAACTGACATTCTACATTTTCTCTGCTGCTCATGACATTCATAGTTAATAAGATAGTCCATCTTACACCTATGTACTTCTCCAAGCAGTTGAGTTATATGGTTATCAAAATTCAATTGTGATTCTTTACAGTCCTATTTATACCAATCATACATGTAGCTGTAATTATGTAATCAATTAAATATTATGCAAGCTAAATATGAATGCAAAAAAATATTAGCTCCCTGAAAAGTAGGCTGAATGCTTTGAAAATATTCTATAAAAATAAGCTTCTAAAAAGAAAGTGGTATCAAATTGTGTGGGTGACACAAATGTAAAAAAATTAGGAAAAATAACAATAAATGTCTGCGGTCAAATTGTTTCACAACTGTTTTTCAAGTTTCTCACTCAGAATTTAAACTGAAACTCAAAAATAATTTATGACAGACACTATTCATACAAGTAACAACATGTAACATCATTGAGCAGGTCCATCCTCATGAAAAAGGTATTGACCCTTCTCCAAAAGATCAATCAATATATATCCATTTATATGTTTTAGTTAAAATAAATTATTTGAGGCATGTATGTATATTTCTTTTTACTTTAATAATTCCTGGTTTAAGTGAACTTTTGATTAAGTGGACCCACGTCCTTCAAATTAAAAGGACTCTACTAGATATCAGTATAAACAATCTTTTCATTTTTCTTTTTGCTTTTCTAATTAAGGTTGCTAATCTAATACCGAAGGAATAATTCGAAAGGCATTAAAAAAGATTGCAGCCAGATGCCAAATACGAGCTTTGTCACATAATACATATTTCTGCTTGAGAGTCTGTCTGACTTCTAAGTAGACATAATTGACAACAGACGCTGTCATGGTCAGGGACGAGAGGACACTCAGGTCAAGAAGGGAAGAAATCCCAAGGGCAGGAACAAACCGTACATGTCTCCTCTGATGCCAGCTGGTCTCAGCAGTAGCCTTTCTGGGGCAAGCCACTTGAGGGGCACAGTGCGAGTAGAGGTGATAGCCCCTTGGGTGTGGACTTCATAAGCCAGGCCCAGTCCACAGAGCTTAGCGGTAAGGTCACATTGGATCAGAATATTTCTGGCTGCCACATCCCCATGGAACAGATGTTTATCCTGAAGAAATTCCTATCAATTTAAGATCAAAGGTAGATCAGCTGTCTGAGGTCATGGCTTGGATCACACCCAAGGAGAAGCAGTGCTAGGGATCATCAAAAAGATAAGGACATTTTCTATTCCAAGCAAGTCTCTCTAATATTGTCATATCACTTCCAAGTCATGATAATGGATCAGACATTTTGCAAGTCCAACCAAACATGTTCTAAACTAACATTTCTTGGTTTTTAGGTATAAAATTATTTAGCATTGGCTTCACTTGAGGGCATCCCCAGAGTCTCTGGGTGGAGGCAGCAGTGAGGTCCCCAGCGTTGACGATAGCCGGCGGGGGGGCGGGGGGGGGGGGGCCCCAGGGGGCTGGCTGGGGCATCACCACTGGCTTTGACCCTGAAATGGTGCTGCTGGCTGAGCACGTGGCTGAAGCCACTGGCCAAGGACAAGCAGATTGAGATGGGGCCCTTCCTCTAGGTGCTGTCCCACCTGCCACCCTTCTTTGATTGCCTTGAGTCCACAGTGTTTACACCCATCAAGGCAGACCTAAGTGCCAACATTATGAAAATTAAAGCTGTGATTGACACTGACTGGCCAAGTTCTGGACCATATAGAATATCCTGAGGGCAAAGAAGGAAATGTATGGAGCTGAGTGGCCCAAAGTGGGGCTAGGCTGGTGCTGATGTGGCTGAAGAGGCCTCCGCTTCATCCAGATCTTCCTCCAGATCTGTGATGGGGAGTGGGCCAAGAACCACCCCAACCTCATCCACATCAATGCCACCAAAGCCTAGGAGATGGCCCTCAAGAAGCATCACAGCTGGATCTTGCAGAAGATCCTCCAGGCAGCACTGTATGCAACACCCCATAAGTCCGACTTCCTGAAAGCGCTCGCCAAGGGCCAGACATGAGGGAGGAGGAGTGCCTGGAGAAGGCCTGCCTTTTCCTGGTCAACTACAGGGCCACCACTGAAATCACCTAGGAGATGTCACCAAGATGAATCCTGGTCTCAATGACAAGGTGTAGGTGTGCCACCTGCCGCCCCATATGTGGCTGCTCACAGAAACAGACAACCCAGAATCACTGTGAATCTAGCTGGCAGGCTGCCCTTGGCCTGCATCCCCCAGAGCAGCCAGAGTCTGGCTGGGGTCTGCGGAAGACAGCCCTGGTTTCTGAAAAGTCATTTTTGGGATCTATCCTAATGGAGCAATAACTGTCCTACTTCTGAATCACCTTTGAATTTCACAACAGCACAGACGGACTATACCTTCATTTCAGTGTGGTAAAAAGCAATTAATGCTGCTAATAAATCACGACCTAGGGTTTTTTGTCCCCCCCGCCCCACTCCGAGATGGTGCATGACTCTGAGGACATATACCTCACTTTAAAAATGAGGATCTGGCCGAAACCAGTTTGGCTCAGTGGATAGAGCGTCGGCCTGTGGACTCAAGGGTCCCGGGTTCAATTCCAGTCAAGGGCATGTACCTTGGTTGCGGGCACATCCCCATTGGGAGATGTGCAGGAGGAGCTGATCGATGTTTCTGACTCTCTATCTTTCTCCCTCCCTCTCTCTAAAAAATCAATAAGATATATTTTAAAAAAGGAGGATCTGGTGCAGAGATATTTTGGGTAGTTCAAGGACAAGGAGGAATTTGATTTGAAATTATACAGGACCCTGATTGTGGGATTTTTTTTAAAGCAAACTACTGTGTGCTCTCAGGTGGTTGCACAGCCCAGCCTCACAGCACTATCATTATAGACCCTGCTCTTTCCTACTGTCTTTTTCCAGACAGTTTTTTACAGTTGAAAACAACCAGCAAGCCTTTGATGACTATGACCAAAGGGACTTTATTTTAAAGCTATCAGATACAAATGATTGACCAAAGATAACTGAATTTGCATAATGGTTTTCTTCAGGGACAGCCTTTCCAACCTAAGAAAGCACCTACTATGTATATTTTCTCAAGGGGAAGACCATGAACCCTCCAGATGCTGAGACCCAAGGAAACACCTCGCTGCCTTAACTGTCCCTCCTGGTGCTAACAAGAGCTGTATTTTTAAAAGTGTTGGGGTGAATAGAAGAATCCCGAAAGAACGGATGTGTGTTAAAAACCCAATGAGGAACAATTGGTGATTTTTATATAGAAACTAAATAATTCTTAGTAAATAAATCTCTATTTTGGGGGAAAAAAGTGTTTAGGATTACCAAACTGAGCAAATAATACAAATAACATTAATACTGGGTTTGGAATGTCTAATCCCCCACTGTGTGTCAAGCCCCGGCTCTGCCTGATTTCACCTTTCTCTCAGTGAGGACCCAGCTGGTAACTGGAAAAGCAAGTAGCTTTCAAGTTTCTAACAGCAGTCCCCAAAATAAGGTAGTGTGTACACAGAAAAACTGAGTGTCATAACAACGCTTTCATATGGAGTTTCACATCACTGTATTTTGTCCCTAAAATAACTAGATGAAGTGAGTTAAGAAGTATCTTTTAGACAAATGTAAATGATTACACAAGGCCACACACTTATTAAGAGGTAGTGGCCAGAACCAGGTATTCTAATCCATAGGAGGTACTACAAATTATACTAATAATTCTCAAGCCAGACTGAAAAACCAGAATGGCCTGAGAGCTTTTAAAAACATAAGGTTTTCACCCCATATTTACTTAGTTTCTAACAGCAGTCCCCAAAATAAGGTAGTGTGTACACAGAAAAACTGAGTGTCATAACAACGCTTTCATATGGAGTTTCACATCACTGTATTTTGTCCCTAAAATAACTAAATGAAGTGAGTTAAGAAGTATCTTTTAGATAAATGTAAATGATTACACAAGGCCACACACTTATTAAGAGGTAGTGACCAGAACCAGGTATTCTAATCCATAGGAGGGACTACAAATTATACTAATAATTCTCAAGCCAGAATTGAAAAATCAGAATGGCTTGAGAGCTTTTAAAAACATAAGGTTTTCACCCCATATTTACTTAATTGAAACCTAGGCAGAGGGACCTGGTAATCTATATTTTTAAGAAGTATTAAGCCCTAACTGTTTGGCTCAGTGGATAGAGCATCAGCCCACAGACTGAATGGTCCCAGGTTCAATTCCAGTCAAGGGCACATACCTTGGTTGCAGGTTCCCCGGCCCTGGTTGGGGTGCATGCAGGAGGCAACCAATTGATGTGTTTCTCTCACATCGTTGTTTCTCTCTTTCTCTCCCTCTCCCTTCCACTATCTCTGAAAATCAATGGAAAAATATCCTTGGGTGAGGATTAACAACAATAAAAAATAATAAAATAAAATGCATGTTAAAAAAAAAGAAGTATTAAAATGATTCTAAGCATAGCCAACAAGGCATTTGAGAACCATTGCACCAGGATGACATTGGTTTGCTGGAATCATCTGCCCCAATATCAAGTTATTCAAGGCTTATGAAGAAGTTGAAAAAATACATGACCAAAGAGCTGGAGATTAAGGTATATCATTATCAAACGAAATGGTATGAAAAACTAAAAGATTAAGGTGGTAATTCCCAATCATTGATGATGAAGGAAATAGTGACTAGCAATTGTTCTGTCTTTGGTGGAGTTTTATTTCTTTTCCATAGTCATTTACCCCTCCCCCCTGTATCCTTTTCCACCTCCACCTACCCCCTACCCCCTCTCTGGTGGAGTTTTAGAACAAATAAATTAAACTATAATGACAAGAATTAAAGAATGTAGTAACTTTGAGGTTGTGAAAAGTAATTTTTATTATCTTATAACTGGTAACCTAGAGCCCTGATGAATGCATCCCACTGGGGCACCTCTGCAATTATGGCTTAGAATACAAGGTAGGCTGTATCCTGACACCCTAATTTTATCAAGGAACTATACCAACTAGGCCCTCCAAAACCAGAGATAATATTCATTAATGTGATGTTCTCTCTCCCCTGCCCCATAGGAACTTCAATTTTAACTCTGCTCTTTTTTCATCTCACTACTTTTTTTCTAAGCTTTCCCTTATTCCATTTAGGTACCTGGTATATTTCACACATCCGGATGGCAAGATATATTAAAAAAAAAAACTGAAAGTGGAAGCTTCACAAAGCCTGGTTTTCTATAACAAATGCTATTTTAAATAAAATTATCTAAATAAATAATTTCATAAACATAGTCATCTAAATTTCCCTGAGTAATTATGGTAAAGATAATTTTTTTCTCTTAAACCCTGAGTTCTTTCTCTTACCTCTTTTTTTAATTCTTTATTATTATGTATTAATTTTTAAAATATTTATTGTCTCACCTCTTTGAGTTGGTTTAAAATAAAGGAATGATCTCACTATTGCCCCTTCTTATTCCTCCTCTTCCACTTGTTCCTTCTTTTTAAAGTATATGTATTGCCTATCACATTCAGTATCAAAGCAAGTCTCCAACAAAACATGTTCTGAACTAGTATTTCTTGTTTTTCAGGTATAAAATGGTATACTTCTTTCTGGTTCTGTAGCCTTTTACCCATTCAGTTTAATCTTCTCATTTCTTCTCCCAATTTGCTTCCCTATTTGCCCCTTTTACATCTATTAATATTAGTATATACGGGGAAGTAAAAGTATTAAGCAAGCAGACATAAAGCTCTTAGCCCTGGCTTTTGAATTCGAGAAACCCTTTAAAACCCTTACTGTTATGTTTAAAAACCCTAAATTGACTAATTTCTGCCCAGAATTACCAGTCCTTTAGTATATAATCTAAATTCTTTCATAAAGAACTGAAAATAATTTTTCAGTGCTTGAGTTTCTGCCCCCTAACTTCCATCTGATTTTCTTTATAATGTATACCCTTTAGAAATATAAATATTAAAAAATATGACATCAAATACCAAGTTAACAAGAAAATCCCTACTATCTGTTATCATTTTGCTCAGCTTACCAAAGCCAAGAGAACCTGCTTCCCAATGTGATATACTTGTTTTTCAGTGAGATCATAGAGAAGGCCATCCATGGTCATCACATCCTACAGAGACAGAAAAAAAGCATTATATCAAAATGACATGAACAGATTTGAAAGAAAATATGGGCAGAGATATTCTTAAATGCAGATAGCAAAGCTAAGAAAACAAACATAGAACTGTAAGATTCAAGGATAGAGTGATATTAGAGATTCTCAAATATGAAGAGAAATACAATGATTTATTGGACTGGAAAAATAATAAAGAATGTAGATAAATAGAAGAATGAAGGAAGAACAGAATAGCAGGTAAGAAAGACAAGTATATGCTTTATCCACTGGATAAAGCATCAATTTTCGTGTGTGTGTGTGTGTGTGTGTGTGTGTGTGTGTGTGTGTGATTAATTAAGCATATTAACTCAACACATTTTTATTGAATGCCTACTATGTGCCAGATTTCATCTTAGGAACACAGAATATAAGAGTGAACAAAATAAGCATGTCTGTTGCCTTCTGGAGTTTATAGCATGACAAACACATATGAGTCAGAATAAAATAATCATATATAAATGTGTAATTACATATCTATAAGCACCATGAAGGAAATGTAAAAGAAAGCATATGATGGTGGGGGAAAGAGAGCTGATTCAGTTGGGGGACAAGGACATTTTTTTATGAAATCTGAAGGATGAGTGGCCATTGACTATGCAAAGAAGGGAGAAGTTTGGTGTAATGAGAAAAGCATGGGAGGTGATCGAAAATAGAGAAGCAGAGCAATTTTGAAAAACAGAAAAGAGCTAGTGAGGTTAGAGCATAAAACAAGTTACATTTGGATAAGTTCTTTAAATGGTTTTAAATACCTAGAGACCTGCACATTGTCCTATTTGTATTCACTGGATGGAAGATGCCACCAGGGTCCTTTTTCATACACATTTAGTAGTAAAATAAGCATATTGAGGAGGCTTGTTTAATATTGAACTTGCTCATTGGCAAGTAAAGAACTAACCATGGAAACGTACGGTGCTTGAGAAAGAGGAATACATAGACAAGTAGGAAAACTAAAGAATATGATTTGCACTTTAGTCTGGAAATTAATTCTTTAAAATATGAGTTTGAGGTACAAAAACTTACAAGCTGAATTTCTCCTCAACTCAGCCCTGGCATACTAGGATGATGTTACGGAATGTTACAGAAAACACACTTAACAATAACAACAACAAAATTATAATCAGTACTAGATAGTTAGGTTGTTATGCAATTATCACTATTAACAGCTACCATTTTGAGTGTTTGCTATATACCAATCACTGCTGTGTTTTTACATACATAATTTCTTTTATTATTACTCCCATTTTACAGATTCAGAAAACTCAGGCTGAATGAGGTGGCATGCCCAAATTCACACAGCTAGTAGGAAGTAGAACCTAATGTCCATACTCTAAATCTGCACTGCCCAATATGGTAGCCATTGGACACCTGTGGCTATTTACATGTGTATCATTTTAAATGAAATAAAACTAAAAATTCAGTTTCTCAGTCACATCAGTCACATTTCAAGTGTTCCATAGCCACATGTGATTAGGGGCTACCATATTGGACAGGGCAGATATAAAACATCGCTATCATAAAACGTTCCATTGGATGGTGATACTCAATCACTCTGTTATGCTATTATAATGTCTCTTTACTTTGTCACATGTCAGGCTCATTGCCATGTGAACAGCTAATCAGCCAGGTAAAGCCTTTCCTTTCTAACACGTCTACCCTACCGCTCACCCGGCGACAGGTCCAGAGAAAGCTGAGCAGGTCCCCCTGGGCGACATCCTCCAACACCATATAGAGCGGCTCTCTTTCTGTGCAGCAGCCTTCCAGCTGTACCAGGTTTTGGTGCTTCCCCAGGTACTGATAGAATTGGATTCGCCCTAAGAAATCCTGTATCTCATGGAGCCTGGCTGGTTCTGCGGAGAACAGAAGAGCCATGGGCAGTGGTCAGAACATTTCAGAGAAAATGGGAAGTTTGCGGCAGGAAGCAACCTGAGATGATAATTCTCAAGGCTCTAAAGGGGAGTGACTATAGACAAAAAGTAAACAGAAAGGGACCAAATAGATGATGATTCTCACTGATCTTTTGTCAAAGGTAACAGAATTACAGGTATTACAACTAGGTAGGCTTTCATCTCCCTAAATGGGCAAGTGTGTTCACATTAAAATGTCATCACAGTCTAGGCCTTTGGATTAATAATTTTGTTTATTCTATCCTTGTTCTATGCATCCACCATTACGTGTCCATATTATGAGCATCAGGAAAAAAAGGAGTAAAGAAAATAAATATAGTGCTGTCAGGGTAAGAGATATAGTGGAGAAAAGTGAAGAATCAACCTCAACATCCTCATCCAAGTAACAGTCTTGATAGGCAAGGTTGAGCTATGGGAAAGAAAGGCCCCAAGAAAACATTTATCTTGAGTTTTCACTTTAGAACAGAAGAGCCATGGGCAGTGGTCAGAACATTTCAGAGAAAATGGGAAGTTTGCGGCAGGAAGCAACCTGAGATGATAATTCTCAAGGCTCTAAAGGGGAGTGACTATAGACAAAAAGTAAACAGAAAGGGAACCAATTAGACAATGATTCTCACTGATCTTTTGTCAAAGGTAACAGAATTACAGGTATTACAACTAGGTAGGCTTTCATCTCCCTAAATGGGCAAGTGTGTTCACATTAAAATGTTATCACAGTCTAGGCCTTTGGATTAATAATTTTTATTCTATCCTTGTTCTATGCATCCACCATTATGTGTCCATATTATGAGCATCGGAAAAAAATGAATAAAGAAAATAAATACAGTGCTGTCAGGGTAAGAGATATAGTGGAGAAAAATGAAGAATCAACCTCAACATCCTCATCCAAGTAACAGTCTTGATAGGCAAGGTTGAGCTATGGGAAAGAAAGGCCCCAAGAAAACATTTGTCTTGAGTTTTCACTTTCTAATCCCTTCCTGAGTTTGAGGTACAAAAGCTTAAAAGCTGAATTTCTTCTCAACTCAGCTCTTCTTATTCTGCACACAATTGTGATCACAACTATCTATTGATTAACATCTTAATGTCTGCAAAGCCCATTAACATTTACTGTTAGGGGTGCTCACAGGAGAAAGTTAAAAAGGGAAATAAGAAGTCTAACACTTCTCCTTTTACCTTTTAAAA
Source organism: Myotis brandtii (assembly GCF_000412655.1). Lineage (NCBI taxonomy): Eukaryota > Metazoa > Chordata > Mammalia > Chiroptera > Vespertilionidae > Myotis > Myotis brandtii. Next base: position 7,062,425 of record NW_005358943.1, on the reverse strand, counting down.
CCTTGAGGACAATGTCCTTGGACTTAGCTGGGTTCCCAGGGTACATCTTGGTTCGATAGATGGCCCCACAACTACCATTGTAGATCCACTCCAGAACTTCAGAGAGTTGCTCCCGGGGTATCTGCAGCTTAGCCAGGGCATGTGTGGATGTTTGTAGAAGGCTTTCCACTGATGTCTCCTTAAGTGGCACAAATACACTTCCTTCATGTCCTCCTGCTTCCCCGTTTTGGACCCTAAATGAAGGCTCAGGAGCAATGCCTAGAACAAAGAGATGATACCAACCAGCTTTTTCCTACCCTCCAAACTCCAGGTAAGCAGAGCTTGGAACAAACTGGAAAGAAAGTTCCTTTAATAATTTTTTTGCCACCCATTGTGGGGATATTTTCTGATGCTTCTCTGTGAATCAATATCAACCTTTAGACCTTTTATAGTAATTCCATTACTTCTAAGACAACTCAAGATGTCCTCTTGAAAGTGGTAATGGCATTTCTTTTCTGTGTTTCTCAGGATCACAGTTCAATATAAATGTAATATGGAGACAATTGAGGAAGTTCCTGAATAGGTATTAAAACCACAGATACCTAACCCAGCTGGTGTTGCTCAGTGGTTAAGCATCAATCCATGAACCAGGAGGTCACCATTCGATTTCCAGTCAGGGCACATGCCCCAGTTGCAAGTTCCATCCCCAGTGTGAGGCATGCAGGAGGTAGCCAATTGATGATTATCAATTGATGTTTTTATCTCTCTCTCCCTCTCCCTTCCTCTCTCTGAAGTCAATAAAAAACATATTTAAGACCACAGATACCAGAGAAAACCAAGATGGCGGCATAGGTAAA
>NW_005358943.1:7040708-7059580 GCF_000412655.1 Myotis brandtii | reverse complement strand
GGATGAGGACAGTGGGTGGGGAGTGAGGGCGGAGGGTGGGGTGGGAACTGGGTGGAGGGGAGTTATGGGGGGAAAAAAGAGGAACAAATGTAATAATATGAACAATAAAGATTGAATTAATCAAAACAAAACAAAACACGGATACCTAAAGGTGGTGGTAACTGCCAGTGGGGAATATCATTTAAGTCAATCAAATGGCTCCCAAAGGTAAAGGGGAGGTATGAATAACTACTTAATTCTAAGCTATGGCTATTCTTCCACCTTCATATTGTGCCCAGGGTCATGTTATTCCATACTTCTTAGTTTTATTCAAAAAGTATTCTGGTACTTTCTCCCTTCCTTAGTCAACTTTTCTCTATTGGAATAGAGAGATACATTCTTTGTATTAAATCTTCATTCATTCACTCATTCATTCATTTATTCATTTATTCGACAAATATCACCTCCTACATGCCAAGCACTGTTGTAGCTTTGGGGTAAAGTCCAGATTCTTATGAAGATTATTTTCTAGTGGTAGGAGAGAGGTAGCAGATAATAACATACCAGGTTTTGAGTGCTATGGAGGAAACAGAGCATCAGCGAGTCTATTTCATGTTTAAAGGTCAGAAAAGGCCTTTGTGATGATGTATGTGAAATAACCTGGAAGCAATAAGAGAGTAAACTATATCCCAGTATCAGGAAGGGTATTATAGACAAAGGGATCAAGAAGTACAAAGGTATTGAAGAAGGAGCATATGGCATACTGGAGGAAGAGTAATGAAGTCAGTGCAGTGGAATCAAGTGGAATAACTGGAAAATTATAGGATAAAAGGCCAGAGAGAGCCCAGATCATGTAGGACTATTAAAAGAATTTTGTCTTTTTTCATTCTAAGATGGGAAGCTATTGGGGAGTTTCCAAGCAGAGAATTGACCGGACTGACTTACACTATAAAAGAATCATTCTGCTACTCTGAGGAGAATACACCATAAAGGTAAAGGGATAGGATTAGAAGCAAGGAAACCAGTTAGGCATGTATTACAGTGGTCTATGAGAGGTGAGAGTGGTATAAGTTATTTTGAAGATAGAGTTAAAGGATTTACTAATGGACTGGATGAAAACCTTTAATATTTTAGACTGAACGCGTAGAAATCTGGGATTGCCTTTTACTAAGATAGGGGAAGACTATTGGCAGAGGATATTTTGTGAGGGAATTTCAGAACCTTTGCTTTGGACATATTACATCTGAGATGTGTATTAGAGTCCAACTGCAAGATGGGTGATTTGATATACGAATCTGGAATTCAAGGGGGAGTATAATTAAATAGAGAAAGCATTTGAATCTATAGACTTAAAATTAGATCATTTAGAAAGTGACTGGAGATTTAAAGAAAAAAAGTGTTTCAAGAAGACAGGAGTGCAAAATTGTTTCAAATGTTTTCAGCAGGTCAAATAAGATGAGGACTCAACACAGCAGTCACTGGTTATCTTGGAAAGAGTTGTTTTGGTGGAGTGGTGTGGTTGAAAGCCATACTTTAGTATATTCAAAAGAGAATGCAACAAGTGTTAGTGAGAGTGAGTTTAGGTTTTTTTTGTTTTATTTTTGGTTAAAATATCCTCACCCAAGGATATTTTTCCCATTGATTTTTAGAGAAAAAGGAGGTTTGGAGGGAGATGGGGGGGAGAGAGAAACATCAATGTAAGAGAGACACACATCGATTGGTTGCCTCCCACATGCACCACGACTGGGGCCAGGGATTGAACCTGCAACTCAGGTATATGTCCTTGACTAGGAATCAAACTCACAACCCTTTGGTGTGCGGGCTGACACTCTATCCACTGAGCAGCAACAGCCAGGGCAATATATGGTAGGGTTTTTTGTATGTTTTCCATTGATTTCACAGAGAGAAAGAGAAACATCAATGATGAGAGAGAGAATCATTTTGCAGCTGCCTCCTGTAGGCCCCCTATTGGGGATTGAGCCCGCAAACTGGGCATGTGCCCTGACTGGGAATTGAAGGGTAACTGGCCTTCTCGAGAGTGAACTCGAACAATTTGTTTGAAAAGGTTTTCTACAAGAATGAATTATAAGAGACTTGGGATAAAATTTGGAGCGGGATTAGGGATCAGCCACTGTGAAGTTTCATATTACTGTCAGATTTTCCCCTTATTTTTACTCTTAGTTTCATGTACTAGCTGATTATTTTTCATTATATGCTCAGTGGTACTCAGAACAGCATGATATCATCTCCTACCCAGCACTTCAAAGACTATTATGAAAGCTACCCCTTTTCATCATATATTCCAGGGGCACAGAGTAGGGCTAGAATGTATTAGAGAGTACGATGTCATCCTTCAAAGCTGGTAACAAAACCTACTAGGTTTTTCTCCCAGATCCTTAGACATGCATGTGGTCATTTGATAGTGCAGTAAGACCAAGAGGACAGAAACAAGTCACATGAGGCCTCTCTTACCTGTTCTGCTTTCAGCTAACAAGCATATGTGGAGTTTCTACTCATGAGTCCTCTACTTCCTCCTGTCTCTCAATTCCACAGGAGGGGACCCAGGCCTCCTTTTCCATTGCAGGAACCTAGACCTCTAGACTTGGACCCATTGAGACTTGGGTTTTATTTTTCTGCAATCTCTATCTTCCCGGAGCTTCTGTCCAGCCCCAGTTTGAGCTTTACCTTGGAGTCCAGGAGACTGTTGTTGAGCTCTTTTTTCTCTGATAAAAAGCCACAGGATGACCCCAAGAATGATGAGGGTGGCACCAACTAGAAAGGCTGGGATGATGATGATTTCATACTGCTGGTGCCAGACAACTGGGTAGGAAATTAAACAGAAAGAAAAGAGGTTAAAGAAGCAGCCTAGCCTGATGTCTACACAAGTTCCCCTACCCACCAGTCCTCAGCTCATCAGACATAAATGGTCATCTCTTCTTTCTTCTACTCCACTTTCATTCAATGGAAACCCTATTGGGAGCAACTCTTTCATCAGAACTGCCCATGCCCCTCTTTCTTAGCCCAGCAAGTGCGCTCTGTGTCTCTTCTCTTATTTTTCCTACTGAGATGAAGAAGGCAGCCTCTGCATCTCTGATTGGCACTCGCCATTTTTTTTTAAAACAATGGCCCCTATTGTCCATTTCTTTATCAATACCGTCTTTATTTCTACTACAAATCAAATTATTCTCCTCCTAGAATCTATCCAGACTTTAGTCTTCATTATTCTAAGAGAAGAATATAAACATGTGTACTTACTACACAATTTGTCACTGAGACTGCATTCCTTTAGCATTTGTGTCATGGCCTTCTCCTCTCCCATTGCCACGCAGCTGTCCACTCCTACGCTTGATCCACAGAGAATGCACAGAACATGGCTGAGAATAATTCACAAGGATTGAGTCGTTCTGAAAGAAATAAAATGGAGCGCACAGAGAACTTTAAAACACATCTACAGATCACTAGATATTAAATACATGGCTACCTGGAACTCTCTGAGCCATACATTCATCTCTGTCAATGTCCCTGATATTCAGGCAGGAAGAATTTTATTCTTTTATTTTATTTATTTATTTTCATACAGATGGGGGGAGAGAGAGAGAGAGAGAGAGAGAGAGAAGACATTGATTTGACGTTCCACTTATTTGTGCATTCATTGGTTGATTCTTGTGTGCCCAGGGACCTCAACCTTGGCATATAGGGACAACACTCTAACCAACTGAGCTATCCAGCCAGAGCAAGAATTTTATTCTTTTCCTAGCATTTTTCTCTTTTATATACCAAGTACAACGCTGATCTCTTACCTTTTCATGTCATTGTTTCTCAAAATATTTTTGAAGGCTCCCTTCCTACCCAAGACCCTGCTCCAGTGCTCAGTACATGAGTTATGAGGGAAGATCTACCTCCTCTATAGTCCTCAAGCAGGTCTAATGTTCTTTTTCATTTAATTTTAAAATAAAATACAGGGTGTGGCAAAAGTAAGTTTATAATTGTTCATATGGAAAATGATACAATAATTAATAAATAACAGTACAAGAATAAACTGTGTTTTGTGTACTCAAAACTGTAAACCTACCTTTGCCCCACCCTGTATTTCACTTCATTTTTATACAATGCTAATGAAGGCAATGAATAAACAGCAGATTTCAAGAAAGAAGAGTTGTGCATTTGCTTTCCTTCACAACCAATGAACAATCAGCATTTGTCAATAAAAGCTATTCAATTCTGCAACTCTCCAAGCTCCAAAGAGCTTCCCCTGCCCACCATATACAGATAAACACAGACACTCATTCTTACCCGTATATAGATTCAAGAGAGTGTCAGTATGAAGCCAACTTCTCTTTCTCTCTCTCCCTTTTAAACAAAAAGGAAATATATCTCAATTGTTCAAAAGTAAAAATATAAAATAATATAACATAAAAATCTTTCTCTCAACTCATCCTTCTCCATTTGTACAGTTCCCAGTTCTCCTTCAAGTACATTATAGTTACAATAGAGATTCTTCATGTGAATCACTTTTAATTCTGTATAACAAGTATATATTTGAAATGACTCCTGGATCTTTCTTCCTGAAAAGAACTGGCAGTTACCACCCTTCCATAAATCTACAAACTTTATTTTTGTTAACAAGAATCTGCCCTGGCTCTATGGTCGGCAAAGCCTACTTATTTAATTCTGATTGATCTGAAAGAAAATATGCTTATTTTCCACTGTTTAGGTAATCCTAAGTGTGTGGTCTACTTTTGTAGTCATTTGATAACAAGGCAGAATTTTAAAAACTAGAATTGTAGCCCTAACTGGTTTGGCTTGTGGACTGAAGGATCCCAGGTCCGATTCTGGTCAAGGGCATGTACCTTGGTTGCGGGCACATCCCCAGTGGGGGGTGTGCAGGAGGCAGCTGATCGATGTTTCTCTCTCATCGATGTTTCTAACTCTCTATCCCTCTCCCCTCCTCTCTGTAAAAAATCAATAAAATATATTTTTAAAAAACTAGAATTGTAGCTTATATGATATTATACATGTTACATTAGCCTAATTACATGTTGTGTTTTATTATTGACTAGAGGCCCGGTGCACAAAAATTTGTGCACTCGGGGTGGGGGGGGTCCCTCAGCCCAGCCTGTGCCCTCTCGCAGTCTGGGACCCCTCAGAGGATGACCACCTGCTGGCTTAGGCCTGCTCCCCAGGGGATTGGGCCTAAGCTGGCAATCAGATATCCCTCTGGCAGCCCGGCAGCCCTTGGGGGATGTCCACTTGCCATCAGGGAGCAGGCCTAAGCTGCAGTCAGACATCCTTAGCGCTGCTGAAGAGGCAGGAGAGGCTCCCACCACCACCGCTGTACTGGCAGCCATCAGCCTGGCTTGTGGGTGAGCAGAGCTCCCCCATGTGGGAGCGCACTGACCACTAGAGGGCAGCTCCTGCATTGAGCATCTGCCCCCTGGTGGTCAGTGTGTGTCATAGTGACCAGTCATTCCCAGTCTTTCTGCTGTGAGGGTCAGTTTGCATATTACCCTTTTACTATATAGGATAGAGGCCTGGTGCATGGGTGGGGGCCGGCTGGTTTGACCTGAAGGGCATCCCGGATCAGGGTGGGGGTCCCGCTTGGGTGCCTGGCCAGCCTGGGTGAGGGGCTGAGGGCCGTTTTCAGGCTGGCCGGCAACTGAAGCTCCCAGCCTCTCCTTTTTTTCTTTTTTTTTTAATTCTGGGATCTATTTACCTTCTATAATTGAAACTTTGTTGCTGTCACTGGAGCTAAGAGCCGGCTCCATGGCCACGGCCGGCTGAAAGCAGGTATCTGGTGTTTGTTTAGCTTCTATAATTGAAACTTTGTTGCTTTCGGAGCTCAGAGGTGGGCCGCGCCAGGCGGGGAACCTTGGCTTCCTCCATCACTAGAGCAAGCAAGCCTCCTGCCCACTTCAGCTGCGTGGCTGCTGGCCGCCATCTTTGTTGGTGGTTAATTTGCATATCTTGCTGATTAGCCAATGGGAAGCGTAGCGAAGGTACGGTCAATTACTCTTTTTGCCTTTTATTAGATAGGATATTAATAACCACAGTGCTATCTACTGAGGCAGAGTCTTTTAGGTAAAGAAGTTTCTCAGCTCCAGCCAAACCACCTTTTCACTATTCCTGCAGCCCCGTGACCTTGTATGGGGGGATGACAATTAAACAATTTCCTTATAACTTATAAGACAGACAGGTGTGTAGCTGGTTGACAGAAGCCCAGGTAAACAGAGGAGTAACCCACAGAAGAAAATTGGCAGAGAAGAAAAGTAAATTCTTATCTGTGGGTTTGTACATAACATGGGATCTGTGAAGTCAATGAGTAATAAGACAGCAAAGTCCATCTCATTTAGTTTGTAAGCCAAAAAGGCAAGGTGAAAGGTAGTTGAGAAATTTTCCACAATTCCATAAGACCACATGGAAGGAAAAATATAAAAAAGAGGGCAAAAAGTAGAGAGCCTTGTGAGGGTGAAACAAAGAAGAAGGTCTTAAAAATGAACATGTTCAACCAGGAGAATTCAAAAGCTATTTGAAAATTTCTCACTGCCATTCTCATTCTTATTTCCCTTGCCTCTTACTTCCTTTTCAGTACATTATCAAAGTAATTATTTTCATTCAGGGAGCAGCCAGTTTAGTGAGTTTGGCTCTCTGAGGAATAGCTTTTGTGAGCATAATCTGTCTTACCAGAGTACAAGTGAAAGATAGGTCAGTCAGCAGCCAGTTCAAACTCATGTACTCTGCCCAGAAACCAAACTACACACCCACTAACACATACTGAAGGAAGTTATTTAAAGCCCAGTGTGCACACATATCTTCACATGGAACTGCTCATGGTGGGCCACTCTCAACTATAGGCACATGGCCCAACATACCTACACCCAAAGTCTCACACTCATGTTTCTACCCCTGCACCTGGAGCACATTCATTACAGAGCACCCATCTTGGATACAATATGCATTTACTGAAAAACATTCTCAACCTCACTTTTATTTGTGCATAAGTAGTTTAAAGAGGTTAGTCCTTTTTAAAAAAAAATTTTGTGGTTAAATTTCTTTAATTTCCAGAATGATGTTTGTATGATACAGAAAAGCAGCCCAGTCGCCACATACTTAGCTACAATTCCAGTATTTATACTTGACAACTGGTATTCTAATCCAGAGATTAGATTCAGATTTCACAATTACAAAGAGCAGAACATCAGCATCTTCCTCATAGAACATCCACCAAAGGAGCAATGCAAAGGCTGTGGTTATTGACAAAATGCTTTAACCAAAAATTATACTGAAAAGAGATTCCTCAACAAGCCATCAAAATCACAGCCAAGGAGACACACAATATTAGCAACATAGCAGCATCCAATAGGTAATAGTCAAACCAAGCTGTAGTTCATACTTTGCCAGAGATAGAGCTTGGGAGACTGGGGGATAGGTCTAGGACAGTGATGGCAAACCTATGACACGCATGTCAGAGGTGACACGCGAACTCATTTTTTTGGTTGATTTTGCTTTGTTAAATGGCATTTAAATATATAAAATAAATATCAAAAATATAAGTCTTTGTTTTACTATGGTTGCAAATATCAAAAAATTTCGATATGTGACACAGCACCAGATTTAAGTTAGGGTTTTTCAAAATGCTGACACGCTGAGCTCAAAAGGTTCGCCATCACTGGTCTAGGATCTGAAGCTAGCCCACCCACCCCCACCTGCCAGGTCCCTGCAGTTTACAGTTGGATCTGTTCATTCTAAGGACCCCACCAGAGACCCTATGCTAGTCTCCCCTAGTAGTTTGGACTTTTGTTTTTCCTTTCTGGTCTATGTCAAAAGCCCGATCCTCAGTGTGGGGTGTGCAGGAGGTGGTCGGACAGTGATTCTCTCTCATCATTGATGTTTCTATCTCTCTCTTCTTCTCCCTTCCTCTCTGAAATCAATAAAAATAAGCTTAAAAACAAATAAATGTCTTTTTTTAAAAATATATATTTTATTGATTTTTTACAGAGAGGAAGGGAGAGAGATAGATAGTTAGAAACATCGATGGGAGAGAAACATTGATCAGCTGCCTCCTGCACATCTCCCACTGGGGATGTGCCCGCAACCCAGGTACATGCCCTTGCCCGGAATCGAACCTGGGACCTTTCAGTCCGCAGGCCGACGCTCTATCCACTGAGCCAAACCGGTTTTGGCAACAAATAAATGTCTTAAATTTGTGTAACACTTCAAAGGAAATAAAGTGTGTTCATCGATGTGATCATACTTAAAATCGTAGGTGACTTGTAGCATTAGTGGGCACTGCACTTTTATGTTATGGGGCCTGTGTGTCTTGCAATCACTCTGCTCCTTTACAGAGCCAACTTTTCAGGAGGAACCAAGATACAAATTAGTCTTCCTCATCTGTCCTGTATATCACCTTTGCTTCAGGAATGCCTGCAGACAGCTAACAATAAGAAGCAAGAAAAGATGATGACGCTCAGTCTTAGTGTCAAAAGATCTCTTTGAACAGCGTCAGGACTCCAGCCACCATGGGTGAGCTTGTTTTCTAACCTGTTCAAAGTGCATTTCAGGGCCGGGGTCCCTGGGAAAATAGGAGAGGGTGGAGATTAGAACAATCACTCTGGGTAATCACCTTCCTTTTTGCCTCATGCAAATAGGAGATATCACCAGGCATAAAGCAAGTTATCTACACAAGTCTGATTCTCTGGATTTAAAGAAGGTCACCTCTTCCAAGTGCTCTTCCATTCATTCTTCGTCTCACAAGTTTGCTTCCTTGGGAAGGTTGAGCCTGGGCCACTGTGTGATCCAGCATGGAGACCCTGATTCTTAGGCCAATGCTTCATCCTCCAGGTGTTCTGGCCCCTTCCCACCCTTCAGGCTCACAGCAAAACATTGCTAGTCCTAGAAGGCTTTTCCCTTCAAAAAGCAGAAGTTAGAAATAGAATTGGCATCAGAACCAGGGAAGTGAGTGAAGAAAATGATGTGAGATTCCAAAATCTAGTGAGTACTGGGGAAAATTTCTGATTCCACCCTTATCTTCAGAATACATTTTGAAGGCAGACATGCAGGCATCATCTGCCCCCCTATGACTTGCAGGCAGACTTGACTCATCTGTTCTTTCCAATTTATGGCATTTTCATTGATGAAGTTTGGTTTCAACATTATGGTTTCCATGGTTCTTTTGGATTCTGACACAAATTCTTTCTGACACTACTGATCTTGTCCAACTGAGTGACAAGGACGTGTGTGTAGTAGTTTATGGAGTATTGGATTTGTAGTTAAATGACTGGAATATGGGACCTTGTGCCCTAACCAGTTTGGCTCAGTGGATAGAGCGTCGGCCTGCAGACTCAAGGGTCCCAGGTTCAATTCTGGCCAAAGGCATGTCCCTTGGTTGCGGGCACATTCCCAATAAGGAGTGTGCAGGAGGCAGCTGATCCATGTTTCTAACTCTCTATCCCTCTCCCTTCCTCTCTGTAAAAAAATCAAAAAATATATATTTTTTAAAAATATGGAACCTTGCTCTGCCATTTACTTGCTTTTTTTCTTAACCCTGGCTAACTCAAAATTTACTAAGATAAATTTAATAAGAAGAGAATAAGAGTAAAATGGGAAGTGAAATTCACCCCAAATCTTTGCAAACATATAGTCTGGAGACCATAGAAGTTAATAATTATGACTAGAATTGAGCTAAATAGTAATATTAACTCTCCAAACTCTTACACCTGCTCACAATGCCAGCACAATGCTACGATGCATCTCTACCTTGTTTTACACACACAGAGCATTTTATCTGCAACTATAACACAACTCTCATAGTGACATTTCTCTTCAGTTAGCACATCTAGTCTCCCAGACATAATCAACAGTTTACTCATGAGTGTCCAGAAGAAATTTTTCTTACCAAAATATACCTACAGATAAAACTTTTTAAAAATGATACATTCTCCTGTACACTATCTGCCTATGTGTTGTCAGAAATCCCTTGACTGACCGCTGTATAACATCGGGTCCCACCCCCATAATGTGTGATTAAATCTGTTATGCTGGCCTCACCCTCAACCTTACTGCCTGCATATCCACACAAGTAGATCTGCCAGCCATATCTTTTTACCCAGATAAGTGGCCGACCTTTCTGGATGGATGCCACCCTGGGTTAAGGTAGTTATTAATAGCTATGGGCTATGGGGCAAAGGACACAAGGACCTAAAGTGAGGGGAGGTAAAATATATGGAGATAGCAGCCCCCAGGCTGAGAGTCTGCCTTCTAGCTCAGTCACTCAGTCTTCCCTTTTCCTCCCCTTTTCATCCTTACCCGTGAGCTAGCTAGCAAAGGAAACAACAAACAAGCAAAAAACTCTAGTGGAATGAACATATTAAATTGAGGAAAAAATAGAGAACTGCTCAGATCTAGAGGATTCCAGAATTATCTCCAACATTCTGAAGGTAAGCTGTCCTTCCTTTTTTCAAATCCAACAAACATATACTGAACAACTACTATATATATATCAGGTATTATGTTCTTTTATTTTGTTTTCTTAGATTCTACATATAAGGAAATCAGATGGGATTTGCCTTTCCCTGACTCAGAAATAATATATCTTAAATTAGACATTCTCCCTCTGATTATTTTCTATTCCTAGGATTACTAATCGATAGCAATTTCCCCAGCCCAGAATAAGGGATGTCCAGAAGAAGAAAAAGTCAAAAAGCTTCTCCACAGCAAAAGAAACCATCCTTAAAATGCAAAGGGAATCCAGGTGTGGGAAAACATATTTGTCAATGATACACCTGATAAGGGTTAATTTAAAAAAAATATAAAGAACTCGTACAACTCAACAAGAAGACAAACAATCCAATTTTTAAAAAATGGACACTTCTCCAAAGAGGACATATAGACAATAGACATATGAAAAAAATGCTCAACACCTGCCAGAATGACTACCGTCAATAAACCAACAAATAACAAGGGCTAGAGAGGATATGAAGAAAAGGAAACCCTAATGCACTGCTGTTGGGAATGCAGACTGGTGCAGCCATAGTGGGGAGTGGGGGGAACAGTATGGAGTTTCTAAAAAAATTAAAAATGGAACTGCCTTTTGAGCCAGTGATTCCACTTCTGTGAATATATCTTAAGAATCCCAAATACCAATCAGAAAGATTATATGCACCCATATGTTCATAGCAGCATTATTTACAATATCTAAGATCTGGAAAGAGCCCAAGTACTCTTCAGTAGATGAGTGGGTAAAAAAGCTGTGGTACATTTATACTGTGGAATACTATGCAGCTGCAAAAATGAAGGATCTCTTTGAGACCTCATGGATGGACCTGGAGAGTATTATTCTAAGCAAAATAAGCCAGTCAGAGAAAGACAACTATCACATGATCACACTTATATGTGTAATCTAAAGAATAAAATAAACTGACAAACAAAATAGATCCAGAGACATAGAAACATGGAACTGACAGATCTCAGAGGGAAGGTGGAGAGCCAACAGGAAGAGATTAACCAAAAACTTATATCAGTGATGGCGAACCTATGACACGCGTGTCAGAGGTGACACGTGAACTCATTTTTTTGGTTGATTTTTCTTTGTTAAATGGCATTTAAATATATCAAATAAATATCAAAAATATGTCTTTGTTTTACTATGGTTGCAAATATCAAAAAATTTCTATATGTGACATGGCACCAGAGTTAAGTTAGGGTTTTTCAAAATGCTGACACGCCGAGCTCATAAGGTTCGCCATCACTGACTTATATACATGTATGCATAGCCCATGGGCATGTACAATAGTGAGGTGAAGGCCTGGGGTGAGGTGGGAGCCAGGTTGAGGGGAGCAAAGGGGAAGAAAAGGGGAACATCTGTAATACTCTCAACAATAAAAATAAATTTAAAAAAAGAAGAGGGAAGCCCGACCAGTGTGGCTCAGTGGTTGAGTATCGTCCTATGAACCAGGAGGTCATGGTTTGACTCCCAGTCAGGGCATGTGCCCGGGTTGTGGGCTCGATCCTCCAGTGTGGGGCATGATCAGGAGGCAGCTGATCAATGATTCTCTCTCATCATTGATGTTTGATCTCCCTCTCCCTCTCCCTCCCTCTCTGAAATTAATAAAAATATTTTTTAAAAAGAAGAGGGAAAAGTCAAAAACACGCAAAGAGCACCCCCCTCTAAACACAGATTTGCCCCTGACCCATCTGTGTCTCCTTCCTCCTACCTGGGTAACTCTCCAGAAGACACCTGCGTGTGCCACTCTCCTGGCTTCTTTCAGACACCTTGTTCCTACTGTTGTCGGTCACATTATATTTTCAGGGATCAGCCTCCCTCTTTGCAACGCATCCCGCTCGGCTTTTCCTTCTAAAAGGAGGATTTCTGGTACATTCGAAATCTTTTGGTGTTTCCCCTCTTAAGTAAGGAGACCAATTCTGTTTTCTGGCCTCTACTCCAGCCTGTTCTAGCACACTGCCCTCTGGCAGAGAGGAGGCCCCAGCTGAGGAGGACGGAAGACAGCCTGCAAATGATTTCAGGAACACACACACACACACACACTCACAGGCACACACTCACACTTACACACACTCCCAGGCACATGTCCCACAGTGCGTGCACACAGTTTCTCATTCTCTGATAAATGCATCCCAGACCCAGGCAGGCAGAGGCACAAATGGCCAGGGGATTTCACAATGAGGAAATCCTCTCAGCTGCTGTTTAACTCAGTCTGGTGTCAAACAGGGTGTGTCACTGTAAAGATTCCAAACATGAAATGTAATCCCAGGTAAACAAAAACAAATACCTGGTAAGATAAAAAAGACACTTCTGGGAACACTTAACCAGCTCATTCTGTGCAGCCAGGAACAAACAGCTGATGCCCCCTCGGGAGTGGGTGTGCTTGCTTCAGAGCTGGGTGCCGCTGGGCGCTGACCTGGTGCTAAGATAACCGAGTCGGAGGTTCAGAGTTCTAGTTCTGGTTTGGTAAGTAATTCATTGAATGTCTGGAGGCCTGACCTCGCCATTCCTTCCCTTCCTAGTTTAAGGACCAGGGCACTCCTGCGGGCAGTGAAGAAGCATCAGAGAGCAGCAGGAAGTGAATCACACCGGAACAGGGCTGGCCAACCAACAAGGCCCCTCAACCAGTTATTCCACCTTGCTGCTCTCAAATTCTTCATCTTCCTATCCATGTCATGGCAGCCCCAGAATCTCACAAGTTTTTGTTCCTATTCCTACTCTGCCTATAATTTCCTAAGAGGTAGCGGTAAGAGAAGGAGCTTTGGAGTTGGGCTTCTATTTGAAAGCTGAGTTCTACCAGCCATCATGACTGTGTACGAGGTATTCTAACTGTCTGAGCCTCTGTAAAGTGGAGACAAGCATATCTACCATCTAAGCCCTGGCAAGTGTAGCTTAATGGTTAGAGTGTTGCCCAAAGGGTCGCAGGTTTGACTCCTGGTTAAGGGCACGTACCTTTGTTGTGGGTTTGCTCCCCGCCTTTAGTTGGGGCGCCTGTGGGAGGCAACCAGTCAATGTGTCTCTCACATTTCTGTTTCTCTCCCCCTCTCTCTCTTCCACTCTCTCTGAAAGGCAATGATAAAAAGATCCTCATGTGAGGATTAACAACAACAACAAAAAATCCACCATCCAAGATTGTTAAAGGTGTTGACGTAAAAAAGTCCAAACCTATAGAGAATTGTTATGAGTTTATATGGGTCAAAGTGACACATGCCAAGGAGCAAGATCTAAAACGCTCCAGGTAATAACAGTTTTGCCGTTTCTTTTATGCATTTGAAATGAAGGAAAAGGGAGAAAGCAAAGCAGGGGTTGGATTACAAAATAGTTAAGATTATGTGCTCTCCTGCGGGAGGTTATTTCAAAAGTGTGTTAACCTAGATACACAAAAACAATGGAGAGGGCTTGATTGAGGCAAAGATAAACCTTTTACTAAAAAGTTTTACCTGGGGCATAACTACTCATCATGACCTGCCCAGTCAGGAATTTATGATCAAATCACCCTGTAAGGTTACTTTGCATAGAACACCCCCCTTTTTTTAATCTACAAAAGTTATATAGGATAATTCATGTAAAGTACCTAACACAGTGCCAGGCCCATTACAATCAACATGCACCAGTCTCTCCCGTCCTCCCTCCCTTCTTCACCTGTCTCCCTATACTGAGAGGCAGTCATATAGCTGTACCAGTCAGAATTGGTTGAATTAAGTCTTAATTATTTCATAATAAGGAAATGGGAAGGTAGAAAGGCTGGAAGGCAGAACAGGAACATGTTTCTGTTCTAGCAAGATTCATTTGTGTACCATAATTACTTTTCAGACCAAGGGCTCCAACTTAGTGTTTGAAAGTAGAGGCATCAAAGAAGAAAATTGGCTGAGGGTGACAGAAAACACAGAAGGTGGGGGAGGGAATCTTCCCAAAGGCCTGGTAATCAGAATTAAAGATGAGGGAGAAGCACTAAATCAAGATTTGTGGCTTCTTAGAAGGCTCTGTTGTCCTAAAGTCAAGGTGAAGACCTGGGGTTAAGTTCTTCCTGTTGCTTGGTAAAGGCATTATCCTTCCTACCTGGGAGAGAGCCAAGTTGGAACTTCCAGGAACAAAGTTAATGTATCGCCTCCAGGAAACTGTAGTAGAGAAAACATAGGGACCAGTGTCAGAGATGTGGGATGGATGTATCTTAACCTTGTAAAGCCTTAGTTTCCTAATTTTTACAACTAAGATAATTATGCTCACTTACCTGAAAGGATTCTATTGAGAATTAATGAGAAAGTAAGTGTGTTTTTCAGTGGTAACAGTTACATATTCCTATTCTAGAAAGAATTCATTAGTGTACCATAATTACTTTTCAGACCAAGGGTTCCAACTTAGTGTTTCTGAATATTACGTTGTACTGGAGGTTCTCTAACTTTAACTATGACTGCCCCACCACAATGGTCTCCGGGGGATGTGGCTTTCTTGCAAAGCATTGGCATAAATGTGGGTAAAATCTCTTTCCTCTTAATATTGGTGTAATGCGGTGAAAGTGCCAAAGGACTAGCTAAACATTGAGAGAATAGTTGGAAAACAAATTCAATGAGCTAAAAGTGCAGAACCAGTGTGAATGTGCAGGCAGAACAGGAACATGTTTCTGTTCTAGCAAGATTCATTTGTGTACCATAATTACTTTTCAGACCAAGGGTTCCAACTTAGTGTTTCTGAATATTACGTTGTACTGGAGGTTCTCTAACTTTAACTATGACTGCCCCACTGCAATGGTCTCCGGGGGATGTGGCTTTCTTGCAAAGCATTGGCATAAATGTGGGTAAAATCTCTTTCCTCTTAATATTGGTGTAATGCAGTGAAAGTGCCAAAGGACTAGCAAAATATTGAGAGAATAGTTGGAAAACAAATTCAACGAGCTAAAAGTGCAGAACCAGTGTGAATGTGCGTGGATGTGGATGTGGGTGTGTGAGGTGTGTAAGCATGTATTTTCTTAAGCAGAAAATTGCAATTCTACTATAGCTGTCTTCTTATCTTCATACTAGAGGCCCAATGCACAAAATTCGTGCAAGGGTAGGCCCTCGCAGCCCCAGCTTCGTCAGGAAGGTAGTCTGGAAAGTTGTTCTGCTGTTCGGCCATTCGGTCGATTTGTATATTACACTTTTATTAACCACACTGCAGCCCAACAGCTGCCACCCTCAGCCATCTGCCTTAATCCCTACTTCTCTGCTCCTGAATTTACTAGTGTATGCATAAGACGCTGTTTTCAGACACTTCTTTCCTTAAGGTCTTTTTACTAGTACATCTTCCACAATAAAGGCCAAAGGGCATATTTCTAGGATCCAGTTCACTTTCATTTTTATTACCAGTTTCAGAAGCATAGCCCAGTCCATTTCTGAAATCCAGTAAACCCATCTCTACTACTAATTAGCTGTGTACTCTTGAGCAAATTAAGCTCTCCTAAACCTCAGTTTTCTCATCCGTTCAACTGGGTTTACAATATTATCTCATGAAGAGTCAGTGTAGAAAGTAAATGATACTTAGAACAATAGCTAGTGCATAGTAATTATTTCTATAAGAATAGGAATAAAAATATTCCTGTAATAATTATTATTATCCCTTTTCTAATTATGACATCTTCAAATGACCTCTCCTTTTTTTTTTTTGGATAAGAACTTCATACTATGCAGCATAAATATGATGACATAATACCATAATTAAGATACTCATATGTCTACATATCACATAGGAATAAGATAATTATTTCCTGAAATCTAAGATTAATGCATCGTTATAGTAAATCTTACCTGGGCTTCTACTATAATTTTCTCGTTTGCCTCTGTAAAGTATCTGCTTCTTTCAAATCTTAAATTTTCAACTACCCTGTTCTTTTTTTAATAAATTACTTCAGAGTTTTTGAATTTAAATGCATCCTTTAGGTTGATTTATGACCAAAAAAAATGGAACTGAATGAAAAAAAGTGGTGGTTGGGGGTGGGGGAGGGGTCCTATGGAAAGTAACCTCACAGGGTAATCTGATCATAATCCCTAACTAGGCGAGTAATGGTAGGTAGTCATGCATGCCCCAGGCACATAACTTCTCTAGTAAAAAAGTTTATCTTTGCCTTAAGCAAGCTTTGTCCATTGTTTCTATGCATCTGAGTTAATACACTATTGAAATAACCACACTCAAGAGAGAACATAGTCTTGTTAACTATCCTATAAACTAATCCCTGATTTGTTTTCCTCCACCTCCACGTAATTTCAAATACATAAAAGAAACTGCAACTTGAGATCTTGCTTCCTGGCATATGTCATCAGTATGGTTCAAATAAACTCTTATAAATTTTTTTTTAAAAAAAGAAAAAAGAAGGTTCTAGAAGAAATGTACAGTGAAGGGAATAATTCTGTCCCAATACATGCAAAGGAATCATGAGATCTGTTATGGCCCTGGGTCAACAACTTCCTGTGTGTGACCGTAAGCTAATTAACATCTCTGTCAGAGAGTTGTATGTAAAGGATTATGAAACATATAAAGAGTAAAAAGACAAGGCATCTATCGATATCCAGTGCAGAATTTCTCAGAAAGCACAACTATGATGAAACCAAAAACATAAAAAACATATTTACATACAAGAGAATTCAGAAGTGTAAAACAAGAGGAAGGGTAGGCAACAGTTTTTCTCTATCATTTTAAGTGAGGAATTTAGTACCTTATATCCATCCCTCAACGTGGGTATGTAACCCAGTCCTTCTAATAGAATCTGTATTTGCTGTCAACAGGAAGAGCAAGAGCTACAAAAAGAGATCAAGAATTGCAGATGTACCCCTACAAAGACGCAGAAAGCAGCTCAAAACAAAGGGATATGAGTATCGAAAAACAAAACAAAAAACCTACCACCTTCCTGGGTTCTTCTGGATTCTTGATTTGTCCTGGGGAACAAAACTGTGACAGTAACGTGAACTTTAAAGGTTTGTTTGATCTTATCTTTTGAAATGAAGAGGCAACAAAGATCCCAATAAAGACAGGCCAGAACAAAGATAATGAGTTTAGTGTCTAAATTCCAGAAGAAAACCCTCAAAAGTCGTTGCTTAATATTTATTTAAACTGAACAAAAACATATTAAATGCTGTTCACCATCTCTTGCTCTGGTCTCCTCCTCTGTATGTCTCCCCTAACATATTCTTGGACCTTTTTTCCAGTGTCCTGGTAAGAAGGTATTGTGTCCTCAATCCACATTACTTCTCCCTTCTTTTCCACTAACCTCGTCTCTTTCCATGTGTCAGATGGGGCAGAGTTCAGGCAATAAATCAAATGGAGTGTTAAGCTCCACCCTTGCTCTGCTCCTCCTTAACTGACATTTATGCCCAGCCCTGCTTCCTTGATACTGGATTTTGCTTTCCACTATGCCTTAGTACATTTTATGGCATATAGTTAAAGTGACAAACATTTATATAATACTCACCATGTGTTAGGCACTGTTCTAAGCATTTCACATATAAGAAACTGGGTCACAGAGAAGTAACTTGCTCCAGATCCCAGAGCTAGTAAACAGGGATTTGGATCTTCAAACAGGTCCTGTGGCTTTAAAATCTTCTTCCCAGGTAGATTTTCATAAACTTTTTTTCAAATTAGAATTATCTTTAACATTGCTTTAGGTTTTTGTTTATTGAGATATAATTCACGTACCATGAAATTCACCCTTTTAAAATGTACAATTTGGTGATTTGTAGTATATTCACAAAATTTTGTAACCATCACTCCTATCTAATTTTAGAATATTTTCATCAGCCCCAAAAAGAAACTAGTACCAATAGCAATCACTCCCCAGTGCCCAATCCCTGGCAATCACTACTTCATTTTCTGTCTTTATGGATTTGCCTATTTTGGACATTTCATGTAAATTGAATCACACAATTTGTGGCCTTTTGTATCTAGCTTCTTTCACATTCACCTGTTTTCAAGATTCATCTATTGTGTTAGTAAGGGTTCTCTAGAGAAACCCAGCCAATAGGATATACATATGTGTCATCAGGAGATTTATTATAGGGATTGGCTCATGAGGTTCTGGAGGCCAAGACGTCCCATTATCTGCCAAACCAAGAAAACAGGTGGCATAATTCAGTCTGAGGTTGAAGGTCTGAGAACCAGGGGTCACTATTTAAGTCCTAAAGTCAGAAGGTCAGAGAAACAGGGGCTCCAATATTAGACGGAAATAAAGATGGACATCACGCTTGGCCAGCGTGGCTCAGTGGCAGAGTGTCAACCTATGAACCAGGAGGCCACTGTTCAATTCCCAGTCAGGGCATATACACAGGTTGTGGGCTTGATTCCCAGTGTGGGGAGTGCAGGAGGCAATCCATCAACAATTCTCTCTCATCATTGATGTTTCTTTCTCTCTCTCTCTCTCCCCCTCTCCCTC
>NW_005358943.1:7034565-7040261 GCF_000412655.1 Myotis brandtii | reverse complement strand
ACTTTGAAGAAATGTCTATTCAAATCCTTTACCCATTTTTAAATTGGGCTATATGTCTATTATTGTTGAGCTGTAAGTGTTCTTTATATATTCTGAATACTAAACCATTATGTGATATATGATTTGCAATATTTTCTCCCATTTTGTCTGTATGTGTGTTTTGGGGTTTGTTGTTGTTGTTGTTGTTGTTGGTTTTTTTTACTTTTGATAGTGTCCTTTGAAGCACAATAATTTCTAATTTTGATAAAGTCCAATTTATCTATTTTGGGGGGGGGGGTTGCTTGTGCTTTTGGTTTCATAGCTAAGAAACTTGCTTAACTTAAATCATGAAGATTTATACCTATGTTTTTTTAAGAAATTTATAGATGTAGGTCTTTGATCAATTTTGAGTTAATTTCTGCATATGGTGTGAGGCAGGGATTCATCATCATTCTTTTGCATGTTGATACCCAGTTGTTTTAGCACAGTTTGTCAAAAGACACTTCTTCCCCTAATGAATTATTTTGGCACCCTGTCAAAAATCAAACAGCCATAGGCAAATGGGTTTATTTCAGGACTCTCAATTCTATTCTGTTGGTCCATATGTTTATCCTTATGCCAAGAACACAGCCTTAATTACTGAGCTTGCAGTAAGTTTTTAAATCGTTCAGTATGAGTCTTCCAACTTTGTTCTCTTTTTGAAGACTGTTTTAGATAGTCTAAGTCCCTTCCGTTCCCTTTGTGAATGTTATAATCAGCTTGACCTTTTTCAGAAAAAAAAAATCCATCTGGCATTTTGGCAGTTACATACATATAAATTCTGGGAGTACTGCCATCTTACAAATATTGTCTTTCTACATAAGAACACAGATTGCCTTTCCAGTTATTTAGATTTTCTTTAATTTCTTTCCATGATAGTTTGCAGTTTCAAGTGTACAAGTCTCATTTGTTGTTGATGATAACATTTACAGTTCCATGTCCTCTAAAGATTAAACAAGAATTTGTGTGCAATTTGGTGATACCAAGGACTGTCCTGTCTCCAAGAAAATCAGTTCTAGATCAGATTGGGCAGCACATGCCTCCTAATTACTGGCCAGACATGCCATCTTTATCTAGCACCACGGCATAATATAAGGCCACCACTGATCTTCTCATATCTGATTAAGTACACAGAGCCCTACATTTTGTAGCTCTGTCAGACCTAGTTTATTTACTTGGATAGCCTTGAGTTGGTCTACATGTCTCAGGTTGCCATGAAATGGTGGAACTAGAGAGAATATCCAAAGTATCACATCTCTAAATTCCTATCAACATAAATGCTTCTACATATCTAACCTTCAGAGAACACTGCTCTCTGGGTACCCAAAATATGTTTGATTGAGGTTTAAATAAAAGCCATAAAGGTGCAGTCCCCAATATCATTTTTGAACCCCGTAACTCAGATATGAAGATATGGGGATTTCCAGCTGGCACAGACAGATCTATCCAGGGTTCACTGAACTTATTTTTGTGAGTGATTTATCTCACACATGATCTGAATATCTATGAACTCACAACCTGTGGCCTTGCTGATATTATCAAATCTTTATTGCTAATCAGTTTGTAGATAACCTAAGCTCATACTTTCATTTTTAAGTCAGTGTGTCTCTGTTTCTCAATCAATGTTAACTCGGTGAATCAAAAATAATCAATTTTAATATCAGCCCATGAAGAGTAGACTTAGAAAGATAAAAGTGGTGATGGTGAAGAGGAGGTGATTTATAGATCATTATAAAATCACATTTGAAAAAATAAAATAAAATCACATTTGGTTCATTTACATTTCTTTTTTTCTTAATCCCGCAAAAATTGAATTAGCCTTCAAAGCTACTGGTATCTTGAAATTTATAATAGAAAGCCACTTCAGAATAATTGATGGCTGCTTTAACAACCTCATATTGCATGTGAAACTAAGATCTAAGTGAAAAGGTGACTGGCCTTGGGTCAGGAAAATAAATCGGAGATCTAATCAGATGTGGGACCTCCTGATTATGAATCCATTCATCTTAAGAGTAGAACACGGGTGAGGACATGAAAGACAGGGAGTGAAATTGAGGACACTTGGCGTTATGGAAATTGCTTGGGCTCCAAGAAGGCATGCAAAGACAGCAAGTTCAACTTAGTGTCAAAAAGCCATTCTTTGGAGGAGCCATTACGAGAGCTGGAACTGCCGATTAATCCTGATCAAGATGACAACCTCCCAAAAGCACAGAGACTTCATGGCAGAGCCCATGGGGGAAAAGCCAGTGGGGAGCCTGGCTGGGATTGGTGAAGTCCTGGGCAAGAAGCTGGAGGAAAGGGGCTTTGACAAGGCATATGGGGTCCTTGGCCAGTTTCTGGTGCAAAAGAAAGACAAGAACTCTTCCAGGAATGGCTAAAGGACACATGTGGCCCCAATGCCAAGCAGTCCCAAGATTGCTTTGGGTGCCTTCGAGAGAGGTGTGACGCCTTCTTGTGATGCTCTCTGGGGAGCCCCCAATCCCAAACTCCAGCCTTGAGTCTTCAGAGTTTGCAGCTGAGTGGGGGTTACTCCCTTGTCCTCTACAAAGGAAATGATTGCTGTCTACTCACCACCGATGTCCTCTGGGTCTTTGGGGGGAGTTCTCTCCCCTCACCATTTCAACTTTTTTGCAATTCTCACTCTTGCAAGCATCTTCCTTCTCTTTCCCCTGCCAGGTTCAGGCCAATAATCAGCTTTTCTGAATGGATTTCTGGCCCCTTCCCTCACCCCGACTCTCACCTCTGGTCTGTTTAATGACATTTGGCTTCTCTTTTGGCAAAACAGTCACTGTCCATATAAAGTTTTTTAGATCAATAAAGTTAATGGCCTTCCAAAAAAAATCAATTTTTTCCCCCACACTCTATATGAAGTAGCTATATCTTCTGTGCCACTATAGTCATATCTCCCTGCTAAAGAAACAATAAAAACAGCAACCCTGGCTCCATTTCTTATTCTGCCTGGCAAGCACACTATGGAATGCAATGCGTGTTCCACAGATGCCATAGAATTCTGAATGTGCACAACCAGAGAGCCCTTTGAAAGCAATCAAAATACCTAACCTCCATAACTTACTGATGAGGAAACTGCCACAGAATTTAGGTGTCTTCCAACAGCTAATTAGCACCTAAGTTGAGACTAGTATTGTGTGTCTTGAATGGCCATCTTATGCTCTTTCACTATCATTTTCCATCACTCAGGATATTTGACTTCTTTTTATTCAGTTAAGTTTTGTGGGGGTAAGGATAATGAGGAAGACCCTAGCTCTTGAAATTTCTCATGTGCGTAGATTTTCATAGCTTCTTCTGTCTGCCAGGCCTTTGGGCTGTAAATGCGTCTGGACTAGCCTCTGGAAATCTTCCCCACATACCTCCAAGGCTGAAGACCAGAGACTACTAGTATACATTCCAGTTGTATATTCACTGGTGGCATTGCAGGGCTTTAAGAATATTCGAGTGACTACTCTGCTTCATTCTTCTTCCTCCATTAGAACTCATTTTGACTCATAGTCAGATATCATCCCCAAAGAACACTAAAGGGGTCGGTCAGTGAGACCGACGGAAAAATCACAGATGTAGGAGGCAGGGCAGGTTGAGATCAGACTGACTAGATTTGCTGCATCTGCTTATAAATCTGAAGGAAAACCAGACAGGCCAGATAGATTGTCAGCATTCCCTTCATCCTCCCACCCCCATCCCTCTCCTTCCTTGAAACAAGCCAAGCCTGTGACTTCCACGATTCAGATAAGCAAGTCCTTCCCTCTAACTGGCCAGAGGCAGCACTAATTTGGAGCCCGGTGGAAGGGGCATCGGTGAGCACTGAGACAAGGATCAACAGGAGCTTTCCTGTCTGGGCCCCGCCAGGCCCAGTTGCCTTAAAAGGGACTCTGAAGAAGTTGATTCTAATGACACACACTTCTAGGCATGGCTTCAACATACATTTGGTTCTCATAGCTGATTATTATCAGGAAAAAAGGTGCGTAGGATCATCTTCTCTGAACTCCAAATTATCATCTTGGGCAAATATTTTTCATCATTCAGTTGTTAGCATTTGAATATAACATAAATTATATCTCCTGGAGTCACTCAACATAATACCCTACATTTAACTAATAATATAGTATATCTGGTTAAATCATTCCAACAACTGATTATAAGACAAAAACTAATAATTTTGAAGCTTTCTCCAGAAAGCTACCTGGCTTAAATTCTGAGTATTATATGTGGCCACAATGTACCTTTTGAAACACATTTTTCCGCCGAAACCGGTTTGGCTCAGTGGATAGAGCGTCGGCCTGTGGACTGAAAGGTCTCAGGTTCAATTCTGATCAAAGGCATGTACCTGGGTTGCGGTCACATCCCTGGTGGGAAGTGTGCAGGAGGCAGCTGATCGATGTTTCTCTCTCGTCGATGTTTCGAACTCTCTCTCTCCCTTCCTCTCTGTAAAAAATCAATAAAATATATTAAAAAAGAAACACATTTTTCCCCTTTACCTTTAGCATCTGCTACAATTTGTTCTTAGTAGAATTCTTACACAGCTTAAAGTTACTAGTATATACCTACAACAATTTTCATTTAGATCAGTGTTCTAGAAATAGCACCATATTTCTATGTATTTTGTTACCAGACAACTTTAAGAATCACTGTTAAATATATAAAGATGGGCCTGTTAACTGTAGCTGAGGATATAAGATGTTAACTGCTGTAGAATGAAACATTAAAATGGGTTTTCTTTTTATTTATAATTCTTGCCCGTAATTTAGTCCACAAAAGTATGAAAGAGTAGGACTGAAAAATGCAATCACACCATAGCTGGTTTGGCTGAGTGGATAGAGCATCTGCCTGCTGACTGAAGGGTCCTGGGTTCGATTCCAGTCAAGGGCACGTACCTCAGTTGCAGGCTCCTCTCTGGCCCAGGTCCTGGTCAGGACTCATGCAGAAGGCAACCAATTCTAAAAATCAATGGAAAAATATCCTTGGGTGAGGATTAAAAAAAAATGCAATCATTATATTCAAGTTGCTTTGACCATGGCATTGTTAGCAATTGGCTGTCCATATACTTTGCTACTGCAGTGGCTAGAAGGCTTATTATTATACATCAGAAAACAGGTTGGGTTGAAAGGCAGACAAGGCTTAGAAGCTGGGATGCAGCTGAGAGCTATAGAAAGTGGAAACATCAGGAAATCACTCTGTTGCCTGAAGACTAACCCTTAGGGAGTGGTATTCACAGCATAATAAAGCTGGAATCTGCACTGCCCAATTCATCTGGAGTTGTAGAAAGGAGAAAGAAGTGGAGAAGGATAGTGAGTTAAGGGGGTAAGAGTGAATTCAGGAAAAGAAGCTCAAGTCAAGGGATGGCTAGGAACTTCTTCACTCCACCCCATTTTCCTTCCCATATCCAGAGGTGATTAAACTCTAACCTATCTCCTCACGACTATTCTGGTTAGGAAATACAGTGACATTATGAGAAGTTAAAAATTAAAAGACTTTTTTTGTGTCTTTCTTAAGCCTGAAAGAATGCCCTGAGATTTCCCAATCTACCTCAACCCTTCATTTTCTGAGAGAAGAAAATCCTATCTAATAAAAGACAAAAAGGGTAATTGACCATACCTTCGCTATGCTTCCCATTGGCTAATCAGGGTGATATGCAAATTAACCACCAACCAAGATGGCGGCTGGCA
>NW_005358943.1:7031688-7033872 GCF_000412655.1 Myotis brandtii | reverse complement strand
GGTGGTGGTGGGAGCCTCTCCTGCCTCCTCAGCAGCGCTAAGGATGTCTGACTGCAGCTTAGGTCTGCTCCCCGCTGGCAAGTGGACATCCCCCGAGGGCTGTCAGGCTGCCAGAGGGATATCTGATTGCCAGCTTAGGCCCAATCCCCTGGGGAGCAGGCCTAAGCCAGCAGGTGGTCATCCCCTGAGGGATCCCAGACTGCAAGAGGGCACAGGCCGGGCTGAGGGACCCCCACCCCTGAGTTATTTTATAAGAATAAAATAACTCAGGCCCAGCTGGTGTGACTAGTGGATTGAGCATTGTGCCATGCACCAAGAGGTCACTGGTTAAATTCCTGGTCAGGGAACATGCCCAGGTAGTGGGCTCATTCCCAATAGGGAGCATAATCAATGCTACTCTCTCATTGATGTTTCTCTCTCCCTCTCTCTCTCTCCTGCCCTCCCTCCCTCCCTCTTTCCGTGGCAGTGCTAAGGATGTCCGACTGACGGCTTAGACCCACTAAGCCGTCAGTCAGATATCCCCCTAGTGCTCTCAGACTGAGAGAACTCTAAAATCAATAAAAACACATTTAAAAAAAAAAAAACTCAGAACACTGAGGTAAGTGCCTTGTTCTTTGCTCACAAAAAGAGAGTCAGAGCTTAAAACAGAATGCGGGCCCTTGGACTCAAGACCGGACTCTTTCCACTCTACACCGATGTCTGTGCAATTAACTGCTTTTTTCTTTGTGTACATTCATTCCCTTCAACTTTCATTTTCCCCAGTTACGAACTTTGTCCAAGAAATGATATGCTAGTGTAATCATTGAATACCCAACCTATTTAATCTGCACTTAATTAGTTTGCCTTTTATTATCTGTTTCTTCCCAACCAGACAGTAATTTCCTTAAGGGCCCAGTCAGCTTCTTTTGGTCCTTTATGAGCAGAGCCAAGAAGTAGGCACAGAGCAATAGCCACATCTAAAGTCATGGCACTTTGGGAAACTAAACCACTCAACCTAGGTTGGTAGGGAAAACAAAATGAAGTGACAGAGTTAGAAGAAAAAGCATGAAACCTTCATGACAACAGGAATTTAGGGCCCTAGCCGGTTTGGCTCAGTGGATAGAGCGTCAGTCTGTGGACTGGAGGGTCCCGGGTTCGATTCCGGTCAAGGGCATGTGTCTTGGTTGCAGGCACATCCCCAGTGGGAGGTGTGCAGGAGGGGCTGATCAATGTTTCTCTCTCATCAATGTTTCTAGCTCTCTATCCCTCTCCCTTCCTCTCTGTAAAAAATCAATAAAATATATTTTTAAAAAAAGAATTTAGGAACTTAAAAAAAAAAAAGAATTTAGGGACTTAGGCTATTTTCTTCATCACTGTATTCTTTCTCATTGCTGTATCCCCTAGCACCTAGGGTGACTAGTGTCGGGAACATATCAAGATTCATATGCTTACCTGGCCTGTGTGCCTCAGTGGTTGAGCATCGACCTATGAACCAGGAGGTCATGGTTGGATTCCTGGTCAGGGCTCCATCCCCAGTAGGGGGCATGCAGGAGACAGCCAATCAAAGATTCTCTTTTGTCATTGATGTTTCTACCTCTCTCTCCCTCTCCCTACCTCTCTGAAATCAATAAAAACATATTTTTTAAAAATATTCATATGCTTGTTCAATAAATAAATCACTAAATTCACCTATAAAAATAGCATTGGGCCCTGACAGGTTTGGCTCAGTGGATGGAGCGTCGGCCTGTGGACTGAAGGGTCCCAGGTTCGATTCCGGTCAAGGGCATGTACCTTGGTTGTGGGCACATCCCCAGTAGGGGGTGTGCAGGAGGCAGCTGATCAATGTTTCTGTCTCATTGATGTTTCTAACTCTCTATCCCTCTCCCTTCCTCTCTGTAAAAAATCAATAAAATATATTTTAAAAAAATAGCATTGGATCTGAAATAACCATTTGCAACACCATGGATGGAGCTGGAGAGCGAAATAAGTCAGTCAGAGAAATAAGTCAGTCAGAGAAAGATAAATATCACATGATCTCACCATTTGTGGATTATAATGAACAACATAAACTGATGAACAAAAACAGATCCAGAGACAGAGAAGCATCGATCAGAAGCTCAAACCTCAGAAGGAAGGTAGGGGAGGGTGGGAGTAAGGGGGAGAGATCAACCAAAGGACTTGTATGCATGCGTATAAGCATAACCA
>NW_005358943.1:7000090-7031342 GCF_000412655.1 Myotis brandtii | reverse complement strand
GTTCGTTTTTAATAGTGTTAAACTAGCACCGGGAAATTAAGATTGCAGATGGATTCATGAACTGACCTTAAAATAGGAAGGTTATCTTGGATTCCCCATTGGGTCCAATGTCACCACAAGGATCCTGAAATGTGGAAGAAAGCAGAAGTGTTGGTGTCAGCATAGGGATGTGAGAAAGACTTGATGTGGCTTGAAGATGGAGGAAGGGAGTCATGAACCAAGGAATGCAGGCAGCTTCAGATTCTCCCCTCCAGCCTCCAGAAGGAACACAGACCTGCCTACCCCTCTCAGACTTCTGACCTCCGGAAATGTAAGACAAAATCCGTATTGTTGGAAGCCATCAGGTTTGTGGTAATTTGTTAACGCAAGAACAGGAAAATAGCTCCCTCGGGTTAGAATAAAACAGAGCTGCAGAATCATGTAGGAGTTTGGAGCACATACTTGCAGGAGCTGGTTGGGAAGAGTTGCAAAAGGTGGGAAAACCAAGTTTCTGCAGAAGAAAACTCAAAGAGATGTGATGCTCAACGAACTTTCAGCATGTGCATAATTAGAGAACGAGGCATTGTTATGGGTTGAAACGTGCTGACCCAAAATTCATATGTTGGAAGTCCTAGCTTCCAGTACCTCCGAATGGGACCTTGTTGTTAATTGGGAGATAATGGAGGTCACCATAACTACTTCATCAGGGTGGGCCTTCATCTAATATGACTGGTGTCCTTGAAAAGGGGGGGAAATACGAAGATAGACACATGCCAGCTGAACATAAAAATAGTCATCAACAAACTAAAGAAAGAGGCCTGAGGCAGATCCTTCCCTCACAACCCTGACAAAACCTTGATCAAGGGCTTCTCGCCTCCATAACTGTGAGATAAATTTCCATTGTTTAAGCCACTCAACAGAGTATATGATGCTCACTGAAGCAAATACTTTGTCAGGTCTCTTTGAAAGACTGGGATGGCCCCTCACTGGCAGTGAGTGGAGAGCCTGCTGTACAGAGGAGGGTGAATGAGGGGAACAGCACAAAGCCCTGTTTCCAGTTGCCGTTCAGGGTGGGTGTGCTACACGTTACTGTAGCCTTTATTTGCACAACCCCGCATGGCTCTCACTTAGTGGGAAGGAAGCGTGGGCTGAAATATAGGAGAAACTCTGATGGGGAAAGGATTCGCAGCAGAAAGAGGCCACAATCACAGAATTAAAGGGGAAGAAAGGAGACAAAATGGGGCTGAGGTTGAAGGCCTGATGATGAAAAAGGAAAGAGATAGAGAAAGAGAAGACAGATGAAGAGAAAACAGAAATTCAGTCAACAGGGAACAGCCTATCACACTGCAGAGGTATTATCTCACTTACAGTAATCATCACAATGACCCTACTTTACAGATGAGAAAGCTGAAGCTGAGAGCGGTTTGCCCAAGGCCACACATGGGTGGCTATATAGTCCTGTGACAAGTAATTCCCGAGCCCTGCTTCTTTCTACCTCCCCTCTCTGACTGCCCCTCTCCAGGAATACACGGAGGCCCCTCATCACTGGGCTTTCTAGCTGCTGCTGCTCTTTGCCAAAATCGCTAAGGCAAGTTTAGTCTCTTGTCATAAAAACATTGAAAGCAAAACCCGCAAGATGCTTGTTCCAAAGAAATACAGATTCATTCACCTGGTGATTATTGTTTGCTCACATGCAATGCAGCCGCTCACAACCATCCCACTCTGGCCTCCTCCCTCTTTTTCTTTCCGAATGCCAAAGTCCACCCCTACCTGCATCACTACTTCCTCCACCCCCCACCCTTGTACCCCCAAACCCCTATTCTCTACCGTGTCCCTCCTCCGGTCACTCTGGTTTCAGATGAACTGGCCCAGCCAGAAAGAAAGAAAAAGAAAATGACCGGTTTGGGTAGGGCAAGGTGTGCCAGCCTCAAGGAAATGCTTTTCAGTCCCTCCTTCCCTGTGGGGCGTGGCTGCCGGCGAAGGATGGAGTTTGGGCGGGCTTCCCCACAAGGGAAGTCTGTGGGCACTGCGGTTTCTGGGGCTCACCACACACCAGCCTGCGGGAAACCTCTGCTGAAACTGTGAAAGCTGGCCTTGTTGCTGACCTCCATACTCATTTCCTTCCCGAGTGATTGACTGATAGGTATAAAGCAAACCTCCGTCCACCTGAAACTGCTAAATCCTGATAAAGCGCAACAGCGCCACCTCAGGTCCGCCCCCAACGCAGCTGCCTTCGTTGGTGCTGAAAATGGTCAGGATTTGAGGTTCAGCTTGATTAGTCCCATCGGGGACAATCGCAACCGAGTTTTTGCTGGGTGTAACAAATAGTCTGACCACTGCTATGGCATGAGGGAATCGAGGAATAAGTGGAAATAAAAATCCCACAATTAGGTAACTCATCATTAACATATGCTTTTGAAATACTCTCCGTACCAGGGGATGCAGAGGTGAGCAAGGTAGTTGTTACCTGCCCACATAGAATTTACAATCACAGGAAACACTAAAGAAAAAAAAAAGAAGGAATTCCAAGTTAGATATTAACACCTAAAATAAGTTCAATTTAAGAAATACAGGTCATTGGTAACTTGATTCAGCATTGATAGCATACCAAGCAGAAAGGAGCATCCACTAGAAGAGAAAGAGTTAGGGTACACCGTAATGGGGAGTATGTAGAGACTCAGGTACTTCAGTCCTCTAGTCTTCCCTGTCAAAATATTTATTTCCGTTAGAGCTCTTTTAAAATGGGATGAACTGTTCTAAATGTCATTGCATTGTACAATTAAAATGGTTATTGGTTAATTTTCTGTTATATAAATTTTACCTCAATTTTTTTATAATGATGAAGTCTCATCAGTCAATTGTTCTTCCCATCATTTATGTCATAATTGATTAATAAAAGCCAGATGAACTGGTAGAAGGTCTATATTATGTAATCTCCCACTCTACTTCTCCAAGGACCCAAATCTTGAGGGCAGAGATTGTGGCTTACTCATTTTTGTAATTCCCACAGTGCCCTAGCATATTGCTAGATAGCCATTCTGATACACAAAATATTAAAAAATCTTGATATTGTCAAGAGCTATTAAAATGATAGAAGCTATAACCTCTAGGACATAAGGACTTTTTTTAAAAATATATTTTATTGATTTTTTTACAGAGAGGAAGCGAGAGAGATAGAGAGTTAGAAACATCGATCAGCTGCCTCCTGCACATCTCCCAGTGGGGATGTGCCCGCAACCCAGGTACATGCCCTTGACCGGAATCGAACCTGGGACCTTTCAGTCCGCAGGCCGACACTCTATCCACTGAGCCAAACCGGTTTCAGCGACATAAGGACTTTTAAAAATATACATATTTAACAAAGAGGAAAAGGCAAAATTTTTCTTACTCCCTAAATTTTATTGGGCAATTCAAACAAATGATGAATTTTTAAATTTCTGAAATAGAGAAAACCCTGGAAATAGCAAGACACAGAAACAACTAAGTATGTACAAAATGCAGTGCTAGTTAAACAGAAGACATAAACAGGAGGTCCCACACATTATACTAATGAATAAGGTGGTTAGAAATCTGTTGTGTCTCTTTTCTCTCCAAGTGTTCATTACCTTATAATTTCAATTATTACCTCTAACTCATTTTCAGCAATGTTTCAGTTCCACCATCCCTGTCAGATGGTTATTTCTGTCTCAGTATTAATTCAATAAGCTTTTAAAAGTGCTTGTTCTCTGCTCTGCTCATGTTAAGTACTGAACAGTAGGAAGTCATACTGATATTTACACTGGGGAACCTCTTCATTCTACAGTTTCCTCCACATGGACCTTTACTAGATCCTGTTTTCCTCTAATATCCTAACAGCCATCTAGTCACGTGTTATTTAGTGTATTCTCTCTTGTACAATTCTGCAATTGTGAGGGATCCCAGCTTGAAGTCTGGTGAGGTGGATAGTCCCGAAACCTATTTATATGGGGCATGTAGAAATACCAACCACTTTCCTTCTCTCTGACTCCTGCTCTGCTCGGTTTCATTTAATGGCACTTTCTTTTCCCTGCTCCTAGGGACAATATTTTTCACCATTCTTGTTCCCACAGTTCTCTAGTTAACTTTGCCTAGTTCACATTTAGGACCCCGGATTATTTTCTCTGGAAGCCTGTAGCTTTATTTTTATTCCTATCAAACAATTTCTGCCTTATACAAAATGACTGCCTTAGCGGCAGTGGTGGGAGCCTCTCCCACCTCCATGGCAAATGCTAAAGGCAATGCTTAGGCCCACTAAGCCGTCAGTCAGACATCCCCCTAGGGTTCCCAGACTACGAGAAGGCACAGGCCAGGCTGAGGGACTCCCCCCAAGTGCACAAATTTTATGCACTGGGCCTCTAGTTCATTAAAAGGAAAATAGAGCATGAAAGCTTTGCTTAATAACAAGAATAGCTTGGTGTTCAGCATTATGTCTGTATCTTAAATTCCTTTGGCCAAGACCTCATGATTTATAATTGAGTCCTAGGGAAACAAAACTGTAAGTATAACTGATAGAGTTATTTCACACACACACATTAAAAAAACACACAAAAAAAACAATAAACCAACGAAACAAATTACATTAGACCTTGGGTAGCATTGCTTTGGAACTGTTCCAAAGGAATTTGACACACAAGGGAGGGAGACAGATTCTTCCAACTTTACCTGAAAACATGGGTCAGCTTCACTATAGGTGGGCAGCAGGGGCTCCACAAGGTGCTGGGGCCTACCTGCAAGGCTTCTTGCACAAAGAAACAGAGCGACCATGATGGAAGCTGTAAGTAGAGTCAGCAGCAATGCCCGGCACCTGCATGGGACTTCTAAGGGACTGAGAGAACAGTAGAAACAGCAGAGGGGATCTAAGTCAGAGCAGGAAAATGGTGGACTCTATGTAGGTGGGATTTGAGTGGGTGAAATTTATGAGGTATTCCACGACCTTGAGGACCCCCAGGGACAGTTGAGAAAAGGGTTTTTAAGATAAACCAGAGGTTCTGCAACCAACTAAAGGCAAACACAAGAGAACATGGACTATCACTCTCAGTAAGCCCTCATGTTTAACCCAGCTTAGTGTGTCCTAGGGATTGTTGATTATGGGTATACAACTTTCCATGTATACTTGTTCCTTTTTTACATTGTGTATTGGTTTTCTGTTGCTGATGAAACAAATTACTACAAACTTGGTGACCTAAACAATACAAAATTATTATAAAAAAAGTCACGTTTCGGGACATTATGTTAATAACAAGAATAGCTTGGTGTTCAGCATTATGTCTGTATCTTAAATTCCTTTGGCCAAGACCTCATGATTTATAATTGAGTCCTAGGGAAACAAAACTGTAAGTATAACTGATAGAGTTATTTCACACACACACATTAAAAAAACACACAAAAAAAACAATAAACCAACGAAACAAATTACATTAGACCTTGGGTAGCATTGCTTTGGAACTGTTCCAAAGG
Source organism: Myotis brandtii (assembly GCF_000412655.1). Classification (NCBI taxonomy): domain Eukaryota; kingdom Metazoa; phylum Chordata; class Mammalia; order Chiroptera; family Vespertilionidae; genus Myotis; species Myotis brandtii. Next base: position 7,025,888 of record NW_005358943.1, on the reverse strand, counting down.
AATTTGACACACAAGGGAGGGAGACAGATTCTTCCAACTTTACCTGAAAACATGGGTCAGCTTCACTATAGGTGGGCAGCAGGGGCTCCACAAGGTGCTGGGGCCTACCTGCAAGGCTTCTTGCACAAAGAAACAGAGCGACCATGATGGAAGCTGTAAGTAGAGTCAGCAGCAATGCCCGGCACCTGCATGGGACTTCTAAGGGACTGAGAGAACAGTAGAAACAGCAGAGGGGATCTAAGTCAGAGCAGGAAAATGGTGGACTCTATGTAGGTGGGATTTGAGTGGGTGAAATTTATGAGGTATTCCACGACCTTGAGGACCCCCAGGGACAGTTGAGAAAAGGGTTTTTAAGATAAACCAGAGGTTCTGCAACCAACTAAAGGCAAACACAAGAGAACATGGACTATCACTCTCAGTAAGCCCTCATGTTTACCCCAGCTTGGTGTGTCCTAGGGATTGTTGATTATGGGTATACAACTTTCCATGTATACTTGTTCCTTTTTTACATTGTGTATTGGTTTTCTGTTGCTGATGAAACAAATTACTACAAACTTGGTGACCTAAACAATACAAAATTATTATAAAAAAAGTCACGTTTCGGGACATTATGCCAACCATATGCTCCACTCATTTCTTCTTCCATTTTCCCCCACTTCCCCAAGATTCTCAGAATCCTTCAGTGTAATTTAGAGATTATTGGCCTACAGCTAGTTTCCATAGCTTACATCAACATGGACAGGTTGACCTTTCTGGGCCTCAAGTTTTCTCACTTGTAAAATGAAGAGGTTGGAGTAAATCAGCCCCAAATCCTTGTCAATTTTCACATCCCAGGATTCTCTAATCCTTGAACACACACAAAGACTCATCTGGTCCAAATTCTTGCCTCCAAGAGCCATTTACCACAGCAGAACATCTCCAGCAGGTAGTCAAGCTCTGTTTCAACTTTATCAGTGCTGAGGACCTGCTACCAGATAGCTCATTGCATTGTCAAAACTTTTGCTCATACTAAGTAGAAAATGTGACTTAACATCTCTAACCCCAATTTATCTACACTAATAAAAGACAAACATGCAAACTGACCGCACCTTCGCTACACCTTAAGCCATGCCCACCAGCCAATCAGAGCGACTATATGCAAATTAACCCAACCAAGATGGCGGCCAGCAGCCACGGAGCTGGAGCGAGCAGGAGGCTTGGTTGCCCCAATGATGGAGGAAGCCAAGCTTCCCGCTTGCCACAGTGGCTCTGAGCTCCACTCAAAGCAACAAAGTTTCAATTATAGAAGGTAAATAAACCCCAGATACCTGCTTTCAGCCGGTCGTGGCCACGGAGCTGGAGTGAGCAGGAGGCTTCTCTCCCACCCGCCCTGGCCTGCTCTGAGCTCCTCTCAAGGCTACAAAGTTTCAATTATAGAAGGTAAATAAATCCCAGAATAAAAAAGAAAAAGGAAAAAAGGAGAGGCTGGGAGCTTCCGTCGCCAGGGGGCTTGGCCAGCCTGAAAACAGCCCTCAGCCCCTCACCCAGACTGGCCAAACCTCCATGGGGTGAGGGTCCCCACTGGGGGGGGGCTTGACCAGCCTGCAAACAGCCATCAGCCCCTCACCCAGGCTGGCCAGGCACCCCAGTGGGGACCCTCACCCTGAAGGGAGTGTGACCAGCTGCAAACAGCCATCAGCCCCTCACCCAGGCTGGCCAGGCACCCCAGTGGGGACCCTCACCCTGAAGGGAGTGTGACCAGCTGCAAACAGCCATCAGCCCCTCACCCAGGCTGGCCAGGCACCCCAGTGGGGACCCCTCTCTCTGAGTATGATTTTCAGAAAAGTTTCTTATCTCCCTAAGGGGCTATAAGCTTCAAGCTGAGTACCACATCCACTTAACTGCAAATTAGAAAGCTCCGAAATGTTGCATCAATACTTACTACTTTTTTCAGCCCATTTCATTCCATCATATGGCATTAAGTACAGTCCTTCTACCTTTTATTTAAAATTTTTGTTTGTTAATCTTCACCCAAGGATATTTTTCCATTGCTTTTTAGAGAGAGTGGAAGGGAAGGGGAGAGACACGGAGAGAGAGACATTGATGTGAGAGAGACAGATCGACTAGTTGCCTCCAGCATGAGTCCAGACCAGGGCAGGGTATCAAGCCTGCAACTGAGGCATGTGCCCTTGACTGGAACCAAACCTGGGCCCCTTCAATCCTCAGGCTGATGCCCTATCCAATAAGCCAAACTGGCTAGGGCAGTCCTTCTATCTTTTAAATCTCTATCATCCCTCTTTTCTATTTTCCTATTGTCTTGAGTTCACTCCCTCTTTTCTTGGCTGAATTATGGTAATAGGCTTTTTTTGTGTGTGTAATTATTATTTTATTTTTTATTGAATTTATTAGGGTGACACTGGTTAATACAACTATATAATTTTCAGGGATACAGTCTATAATACATCATCTGTATATTGTATTGTATGTTCACCACCCAAAGTCAAGTTTCCTTCTATCACCATTTATCCCTGCCCACTTTACTCTCTCTTATCTTCCCCTATTCCCCTTTCCCTCTGGTTTATTGTAATTATTATTATTATCATCATTATTAATCCTTTCACCTTTTTCACCCTCCGCTTCTCCCCTCTCCCCTCTGATAGTTGTCAGTCTGTTCTCTGTATCTGTCTGTTTCTATTTTGTTAATTTTGTTCATTGATTCCACATATAATGGAAATCATATGGTCTCTGCCTCTCTCTGACTGGCTTATTTCACTTAGCATAATACTCTTCAGGTCCACCCATGCTGCTGCAAAAGGTAAGACTTCCTTCTTTTTTGTAGCCAAGTAGTAATCCACTGTATAAATGTACCACAGGGTTTTTATCAACTCACCTACTGAGGGGCACCTGGGCTGCTTCCACATCTTGGCTGTTATAAATAACACTGCAATGAACTTAGGCGTGCATGTATTCTTTCAAAATAGTGTTTTGGGTTTCTTAGGATATATTCCCAAAGTGGAATTACTGGGTCATAAGGCAGTCCCATTTTTAATTTTTTGAGATAACTCCATGCTACTTTCCACAGTGGCTGCAAGGATCTGCATTCCCACCAACAGTGCATAAGGGTTCCTTCCCTTTTCTCCACATCGTTGCCAGAACTTGTTGATTTATTAGTGATAGCCATCCTGACAGGTGTGAGGTGATCTCATTGTGGCTTTAATGTGCATTTCTCTGATGATTATAACGGTGAGCATTTTTTCACATGTCTATTGGCCATCTGTATGTCCTCTTTGGAAAATAGGCTTCTAACTGGTCTCCATTCCTGTCGTATCTCCCATATTGCTGCTACAGTGATCTCTCCAATAAGCAAATCTTACCATGTAAAGGCTTTTAAAATCTTGAAATTATTGCAGAATGAAATCGAGCTAGTTTACCAGATAAAACCCCAGGAAAAGACAAAGTTGATGAAGTCTTACCCTTGACACTGACAAGATCAACTTATTTTCAGAGATTTATATCAGCACCTATTTCCTTTCCTGATTTTTCCTATTGAACAAGACACTTATACCATAACTAGAGGCCCAGTACACCAATTTGTACACCTTGAAAGGAACTGTGGGCTGCGAGGCTGCGGTGGGCACAGGGGCAGGTCTCGGCCCATCCTCCACACCCCCACCCTGCCCCGCCTGCCACAGCCCCCGGTCCCTTTCTGCCGGCAGCCCCACTCCCAAGTGCTGATGGCGCGGAGCAAGCGGGGCCAGTGCCATCAGCAGGTGCGAGCAGCGGCAGCTGCCCCAATCGCCCCTCAGGAGCAGGGGGAGGTGGAGAAGCCCTCAGGGGCAATTGGGGCAGCTGCTGCTCACACCCACTGATGGCGCTGAGTGATTGGGACTGGCACCAGGCACTGGCAGCAAGTGCGAGCAGTGGCTCTGACACCAGGTGCAAGTACTCAGCAGGACTGTGGCGCATGGGAGCAAAGAATTTTCAGTAACCAACAGAGGCTCACCCCGATGACAGCGACTGGCGCCCCGCCTTGGTCTGGTGCCCCCTGCTCACCTGCTCCACCATCCCGCAGCTGACAATGCCCGCCATGTTCTTCACTCTGCCGCCTGCCATTTTTCACGTGCACCCCCTGGTGGTCAGCGCACGTCATAGAACTGGTTGTTCCGCTGTTCAATCTATTTGCATGTTAGGCTTTTATATATAGAGATATAAAAAAATCACCCCTCTGGAGTCTAGATTTTTCCTCTTTTCAGTTGAAACCAAGTACTATTAGCTCCCAGAAGCTTTAATCTGTGTCAACTCTAAGCCTAAAGAACTTCATTACTTCAAATCTCAAAGTATTAGCCTTTATAAATACATTTTCACTCCACACGGAGCAATAGTACTTTCAAAAACTGCCTCTTTGCATTCAAAACTGGAGCCCCTATGATACTGATCTGGCTGAGGTATTTGTGATATGAAAGCTCCCAGATCATTCATGGCAAATAGTAGGCACTCAAATATTTCAGTGGTACATGGCTACTTTCTGAATAGGCGCTGTTCCAACAAATATGCAAAATTCATGAGCTTCAAATATCAATCACAGCTAATGTGTGACCATGGTATGCCAGTCTTCTAGTTCATCTCTGGCTATGCTATCACCCAGGTAGCCTGTGTCTCTTGGTAAACAGTTCAAGTCCCTGATCCCCTGCTGTGAAAGAACTTATTTCAGACCCATCCTCAAATCATATCCAATTGTCTTCTTTCCTGTGTATTTTTATTGTTGATAGTATTACTGTTATCTCCCATTTCCCCCCTTTACCCACCCTGCTCACAGCCCCTACCCATTCCTCCAGGACTTCACTACCCAATTACCCAGGTCCATGGGCTATGCATGTAAGTATAAGTTCTTTGGTTTATCTCTTCTCGTCCACCTACCCCAAACCCACATTGAGGTATGTCAGTCTGTTCCATGCCTCCCTGCTTCAGGTCTTATTTTGTTGGGCAATTCATTTTGTTCATTAGATTCTACAAATAAGTGAGATCATGTGATTTCTTGTTTATTTTCAACGTGTTTCAGTTTGTACTCATGTCAACGACCTAAGCCAAGACTATTATTCCCAACTGTGCATTAATTTTTTTCTGTAGAAATAGCTGTAACCCTGAAGCAGATGGTATTTAGAAGCAAAGGTCTTGGAATTACATGAGATAAAGTGTTTATAACTGCAATTTAAAAAGCCCTCAATATCCAATAGTAAGAGAACAAAATTATAGAAAAAAGCAGTAAAAATATTGGGTGAAAACAAAACTCAGTGCCAAAAGTACAGTACATGGCACATTGTTAAGACATTTAAACAAGGACCAGTTGGAGTGCAGAGATCCACAGAATTTTAAAAAGTTATTTCTAATGATTATTAAATGGTTAGGGTAACCTCAGTTAAAACCTCTTCCCTCTCCCTGAATTTGGGTCAGTTTTTGGATGTTTACCAATCTTTTGCCACACTCACAAACATAGTATCTGAAATAGAAGTATTTAAACACACACACACACACACACACACACACACACACGCTAATTGGTTGCCTTGAGGGAATCAGGACTGAAATTGAAGACTTTTCTATGAAGTATTTTTTATACCTTTGAATATTTTTGCCTTGTACATATTACCAATTTTGATTTCTTTTTAAGCTTGCAAGGCAATACTCTTGAGCAATCCACTTTCTCCTGCTGGCTGTTTTTTCAACAGGCCCATATGGTCCCTCAGAGTTACTCCCCCCAAACCCACCCCTCCCCACCCGGAATGCTCTTCTCTCAAGATATTCAAGTGGTTATTGATCTTCCGTGTATATATTCTATTATCATTTAGAAAAGACCCCTCTCCCTCTAGTTAAACATACTTCCTGAAATTATGCCAATTTCTATCCCTTTACTTTTGATTTTTCCCTTGTAACATTTGTCATTACACATTTGTTTACATATTTGCTTTTTCTCTATATCACTCACTAAAATATAATAAGTTCATTGCAACTAGAATCTTTTGTTCATTTTTTTCCCTCCTAGCCACTAAATGGTGCCTGGCACAACGCTAGGCTCAATATGTACTGAGTCAAGTACAAGAAATTTGAAGGTGCAGTGGGTCTGAGACATTATCTACACAGCACTGATATATGCCTTGGTTTCTCAACTTGGAGGTACTATCTACTCTCTGGGGGAAGAAATTTCTAATGTGGTGGCAAAGAGCCTCCGTTCCTCTTTCTGAAAGATACACATATAAACATACAATACAACCTCAGGTTAGAAGCTGAAGGATGTCAGAACTAACTCTTCCATCAATCTAAAGGAAGCAGTTTAACCTGCGTGCCATCCACTCACCTCAGTGAAGATTACTCAAAAGATACAGAGGACCAGAAAAACAAAAGGATGCCTAAGTGCTGAACTCAGACACCAACTTGTTCATTCCCAGATGCACATTCCAAACGCATCTACCACCATCTCAAACGCATATGCCTACATTTATTAAATAGCACGAGTGCACCTTTACTTTTGGTTTTGAGCTTACTATTAAGTCAAATGAATTAAGTGGGGGGGGGGGGGGGGGGAGACAAAACATACGCCGAGACAGGAAAACATACTCTAGTTATACACCTTCTCCTTTCAAGGGTAAAAATTTTATTTTTGAGGAACTTCATGCTGCACATTTTCAGAGAGTCGCATAAGAAAGCAAAAATGTTATCCTCCCCTCATCTAGAAATAAATAAGAAGAGCATAAAATTTCTTTTTAAATCACGACACTTGGAAGTTTAGCACCAGCATCCAAAATGAACTAGAAAAGGGAACAAAAAAGCATTTACTATATATTTCAGATTTCTTTGGTTGGGGTTCTCCCCATGTGGTATTAATATTTCTTCTTTCAATTCATATTACCAAAACAGTAAAAACCAGGAAAAAAATATAAACCTAGTGGTTGCCGAAACTGGGGAGGTTGCTCTCTTGTCTTCTGTGCAGGCATTCCAGAAAAATTGCTGGAAACATTGGCTGACATTCTCATTTTGTACTTGTTTCATAAAGAATAATCGTAAACATTCCAATGTCCACATCTTGGTTATTAGTCTTCCACTTTATTGCTTGGATGTTTCTTTGGTGTTGGTAAGGTCGTGTCTGCTTTTAGTTTCATTTTTTGAATGGTCATTAATTCTTTAGGTCACCTGGAAAAAATTAAAGTCAAACTTAGAAAAAGTGGCAAAATGACCAAGAGTTAAAGAATAAGAAGACAAAAATAGCCTGTTTTCTTGAAAATAAAAAAAAACCCAGTATTTCAAAAGCTCTAAGCAAAAGGTACATGTTTATCTTCTCTAGATTTGTAAACTGTACGTTGATTTAATGGAAACTCTTTCATAAAATATTTTTATAAGCGAGAACAGTCAGGACACAATAATGAAACCAATGAAGATTAACAAGCTAACCTGTACAAAGAGGTTATTCTTTACCGCTCTGTTTAACCACTTCAGAGGTGTTATCTCATTAAGTCTTTGCAAGGACCTTGGTGGATAGTCTGTTGGTGTTCCCATTTTCCCAGCAGCAGACATTGCCGAGGCAGAGGGTAAACGAACTGCTCCAGATCACCTAGCAAATGAGCAGTAGATCCTGCACTGGATGTACAGGCCTTTTGGCTCCTACAACACATTGTCCCCACTGCCTCCAAATGAATAATGTTGCTTGTCAAAGGGAAAAGGGAAGAAAAACACCCTCTAATTTATTCTACAAATCAGTCTCCAGATATTAAAATAAGGCCTGGTCAGGCACTTGAAACTGATCAAATTGGCCACTAGGTGTCACAAAAGTAAAACTTCCAAAAACTTTCTTATTGGTATACCATATTAATACTATAATAGTTTAAAACTGTCTGTCTAAAAACAAAACAAAACAAAAAAAACTGTCTAGAAAAAAATTTGGCTCTCATTAACTTTCTGAATGCTTATGTCCCTAAAGCTTAGCAAAAAAAAAAAAAAGTACATCTCAAAAACCACTCTTTCTTCAAAATTCCAATGGAGAGGAGGGGATGGTCCAGGTAAATCACAGAACTAGTTTAGACTGATTTGTGCTCTGGTTGAGAAATCAATGACTTAAAAATAACACACACACACACACACACACACACACACACACACACACCCCTCCCCGCCCAATATAAGCCTGGGCTGCCCAAGCTCTTACCTAGTGATGGTGAAGGTGCCTGGGGAGCCTGGTGTTACTCAGCACTGCTCTGCTCGGTGGCCGGAGCAGGGTTCTCAGATGGCACGTCACCTGCCTTGGTCTAAAACAGAACAAAATCACAAACCAGAAATGAAGCAATTCAGGTGACAGCGGAAAGTTCAAGACTAAAGTCTCCAAAGTTGGAGTCCTCTTGTCTATGGAGGCAAATCGCCATCTCAAGTATGAGTCAAAAATCCGTATCACAAAGAATGACTTCCAAATAGCAAATTAAACACGGCCACTCTCCATAACAAAAAGCCTATGACATGCAATTACTTTCCACACACCTAGAGGCGGGTTCCTCTCTATAAATGCGGTCCTTTATTTGGACAGCCCTAAACCTTTTGGCTCTGAGTCCCCACCAGGATGGATAATTCTTTCAAAGAATGTCACTTTAGTTAAACTCAAATATTTGGTTTTTGTGTTATGTGCAGAATATACTCTATATATATATGTATGGACCTTAAGCAAAATGTTAATATACATATAGATATATAGAAAATATATGTGAATAGATACTACTTATATATAAAATGTTATGTGTAAATAATTATATGTTATTTATAAATAACATTTTACATAAACGATTATATGTAAATATACATATTTTTATATATTACATATATTTAAGTATAGGCTATCAGACTAGAAAACCACTCTTAGAATAGATACTGAAGTTTGACATGATTAAGAATGACCTGGTACCACCCGCTCCGGCTGGCTGGATTTACCTCTTTGCCATCTTGTGAAGGAGCATTAGGAGGACGGGGACGGCGCCGATAGTTGTACGGGCGCCGGTATCCGCGGCGAACAGATGGCTGGTTTGGACCATTGGCCGCTTGTTGATTCTCTTTATCTTCAGCTTCTCCCACAGCTGGGGCAGGTCTTGGGCGAGGAGGTCCCCTAGAACAGAGATCACAAAACAAAGAGAGAAAAAGTGCAACGAGACAGGGACTCTCAAGAACATAGATTTCATTCATGTTTAGAGATTAAAAAGTCAGAGTGACCGGGTACTTATTACTAGAAGTATGCACAGGCTAATGCAGCAAATGGAACAAAGTTTTGGTGGGGAAAAAACCCCACCATTTATTTTCCCCTTTTCATCTGAATACCTATTTGTAGTGAATAAACATATCCTGAACACATACTAAATTCCTACCAGGCACTCTGATAGGCACTAAGGAGAGGAAAACCAAAGAAGAAAAGTGGTCTGGTGTCTGCCCTCCAGGAACAGAGCTTCGTGGAGACTATGGGGATTAAACATGGGAAGAAAACACCCACCACGTGCCAGAGCCTGTGCTGGAGTGTTTACACGTTAAGTGATTTAATTTCAACACCAATTCTGTGCGTCAGATTCACAGTGAGAAAGCCAACAGGTTGAGAGAGAGAAAGTACTTGTTTGAATCACATGGGATGGCTGCTTTTATAGGTCAAAAAGGTCAACTGTAACTCTGCCAGGATCACACAGCTAGGAATTGACAGAGCTGGACTCAAACACTGTCCTGTCTCCTCAGTTTTCATGAAGACATTTCTCTGAAGTCTCTCTTATTTGAAAGTCCTTAGTAATCAATCCTTAGAGTGATTATGCCTAAAACTGGAATGACTTGGGAGAAAAAAGGATGCCGAGTGGTACAAATCCTTTCCCCAAATACCACACTTACTAGTACTCTCCTTTCAATAAACCCCTATTGCCGAACTGCACGGTGGTCTACGTGTGATTCAGGAATGAAGATGCTTCTTCACTTACCTCAAGGACAGGCTAAACAAACAAACAGGAAGGCTTATAATACAAAAAGCTGAAAAGGCTCTCAGGGAATCTAGTTCAACTTGCAGTCTTTACAGGGACAGAGCACAAATAAAATAACCCGCTCCTTCACTAACTTTAACATCACGGGTGGTCATATTTACTGAGCACTTACTAAACCAGGCCACACACTAATTATCTTAGGTAGATGCTTCTTTATACGTTTAACCCTGACAACTGTAGAATAGTCCTTAATGTCCATTTTATAGGCCTAGTACTAAGTCTTAGAGATTTCGCAAACCTGTCAAAGGAGTTATAGCTACCAACTGCAGGGTGGGAATTGAAACAGTGTGATCTGTAGCCTGATTTAAGCCTTACACTAGATTGGCTCAGTTAACAGAATATGTAGTATCCCAAATACTCTCTGGCACTCAATCTCCCTCCATTTGCAGCACTACCAGTGAATTACTCATCAATTAATTTCTGCTTATTTCATTAAATATAATTTAAAAATAAGTATTAATTTATAATTAAAAAATAAGAATGCTATCAAATACAAATAATGCTTTGGGATAACTAAAAGTTATAATTATTTAAGTAAGGGGGAAGAGTCACAGGCCATCTGAAAACATATACTGCAGAGTCTCCCCTAAACTTGGACACATAGTGAAAGAAAGGAGGCACATCTTCTATTACATAATAAATCCTCAGAACAGACCCACAACACCCTCACACATTCTACCGTCACTCCCGAGGCCTTCAGCTGATCACGCCTTAGTGAAATGTGACGTACCTACGGTATCTTGGGCGGTAAGTTGGATTTCGATGAACCGGTCCCTGAAGTTGAGCTCCCTCTGGGACTCCATCCTTGATCTCTCCAATCTCACCAGCCTAGAAGGGAACAGGGCTGAAAATGAGTGCCGTGCTACAGGATACAGGAAACACAGAGCACACGGTTGTATTCAGAATTTTTTTGAAAAGAAATAAAAACGCTTCCTTACAAAGCTGCAAGAACGCTCAACTGTAACAGTGAACTTTTTACTGACTAGATCTTTGTGAAGGATAGAAAAGAAAAGAAAAACTCGCTCCCACTAGGGCAGTATTCCGCCTTGTTCCAGAGCAACTAAAGTCATTTCACAATGTTAATTTAACATTTAAAGTGCTCCATTCATCTCTTCAAAGAAAACCTACTACTTTTGAGCAATGAGAATCTGTTCAAACTCAGACCCACTAACTCTACAAACTGGGTATCCCTTCAATATCACTAATGGTTTCTACATTCGAAGTTTCTCTCACACCTTATAACCATGCTTTCACCTTTGATTTCTTCCTTTCACAATTTCTTCCGTGTCTCTATTTGCACTATTTAAGTATAACTTTTTAAAAATAAAGTACACTTTCTTGATGATAAATTTTTTGTAAGCTGTGGGAAATAATTTTATTGTAGAACTTCTAGAGGAAGAATAACTAAAAACTAAAATAAAAAAGCCCACCTACCGACCTCTGAAATGCCAACAATCTCTGAAATTCATTACAATAGTCACAATGTCAATCATCTTCCCCCCCCCCCTCAAAACTAACATCCCTTCCTTCTCCATATTTCACTAAGAAGCAATCAGAAAATATCGTCTACATTCTTTCACTACAGAATCTACTAAGCTACCTATACTAGTATTTATAATAATTGTCTTCTCTCTCATTACACTGGCTAAGTGGTCCAAGCTCATATCCATGGCCAACCCCTCTCTCTTTATCCTAGAGGAGTTTTACTCTTTATCCCCCTTCACTGTGTATTTTCTCCCCTTTCTGCTCCATCATTCCCACCCAGCCCATGAACATGCAGAAATAACACCCATAGTTTTCAATTACTTTATTTTGAAATAATCAAACTTGTAGAATCTAATCCTCAGACCCCATCCAAGTCTCACCAATAATGTCCTTTATAGCAAAAAGACTCACTTAGCACCATGCCTTGAATTTAGCTGTCTCTCTTTCTGACATAGTTATTCAATTTCTACTTGGTTTCCATGACTGTGAAGGACACTTTTAAAGCTCACAGGCCAGCCCTAGCTGGTTTGGCTCAGTGGATAAAGCGTCGACCTATGGATTGAAGGGTCCTGGGTTCTATTCAGGTCAAGGGCACATGCCTGGGTTGCAGGCGCAATCCCCAGTGGGGGGTGTGCAGGAGGCAGCCGGTCAATGATTCTCTCTCTCTCATCCTTGATGTTTCTAGCTCTCTCCCCCTTCCTTTCTGAAATCAACAAAAATATATAAACATAATAAAATAAAATTGTTAAAAAAAAGATTACAAGCCAGATATTCTGTAAAATACACCTCAGTGTGGGTTGCTGGGTGTTTCCCACGCTCTAGTGTATGTGTGGATGGCAGGGAAGCCACAAAAGTGACACTGCATTCTTCTCACTGCCTCCTGCCAGGTGGAGTCTGGCTTCAATTTGCACCCAACTGACAGTGTTGGTGTTGAGCGGTGGATGAGGTGGTATCTACCTTCTAAGGCTCCTCTGCTTTAGGTTTACTCTTTTTATTTTTCTAAATATGTTTTTATAGATTTGTTTTTTTAGAGAGAAGGGAAGGGAGAGAGACATCGATGTGAGAGGAAAACATTGATTGGCTGCTTCCCACATGCACCCAGACCAGGGATCGAGCCCGCAACCTAGGTATGTGCCCTGACCTGGAATCGAACCAGCAATCTTTTGGTGCACAGGACTACGCTCAAGCAACTGAGCCACACTGGCCAGGGCTAGGTTTACTCGTTTCTCCTTTGTAATTAAGAAGAATTTTGTGAAGTAATTTCAAAGTCTATAAATATTTCATTCCTCATCAAATTCTCAATACATTCATTTATATCTGTCTATACAGACTCATGGTTTTCTATTTCATTCAATGGGTTATAATCTGTTACTATCATTACTGGCCAATGGGAACCCATTCAAGCTGCCTCATGTCCTTTTGACATGTCTCCAACATTCTCTGAGTACTTCCTTGCTTTCTGGCACGACAAGATGTTCCAGGTTCATATTGTCCCTTCTCTGGTTCAGATCTGAAATCAGCCATTTCTCGAAAGGAGCTTCCTTTCATTGGAGAATGGTGTTTAGGAAGCTCAATGCTATCAAGGTGTCACTGATTTCAGGCCATTTCAGTGAACAGAAATAAGGACCACCACATACAAATATATATGCACACACTCTCTAAACTATACATATACAAATGAGTGTATGAATGTATGAATGTGTGTGTGTGTGTGTGGCATTTGATCTGCCCATCTAATGCATCATGGGTAAGTAGTTGGTGAGGGAAGGGCTAAGGGAAACCAGGACAGAACTCAATGTGAAAATAAAATCAACCCCAAACCTTGCCCTAACCTCAGATCCTCCTCCAGATACTGCCCCATTTCTCTGAGCTCCTTTACAGAAATATATGCTAAAGGAAACCCATCACCACCACAAAAACCTCCTCAAAGGGAAGAAAATACCTCTTCTCCCCCACCCCCGCTTGGCTCGCTCTTGAATTCACTCTGACTAGATTTTTGTTCTCACCATATCACTAACCTCCCAAGTTACCAAACCTAGTAATCAATTCTCAACCTAACTTCCTCTATTTTTTGGCAGCACTTCCTTCTAAAAATACTTTTTTTTTCCTACCTGCTCCTTCTCATGTCATTTGCTAGGCTCATCTTCCTAATCTTCCGTTGGTATGCCTCAGAACTCGTTCCCAGGGTCAATTCTCTACCTATGCTCATTTATAGTTAACTAGAGGCCAGGTGCACAACATTCGTGCACTGTGGGGGGGGGGGGCGTTCCTCAGCCTGGCCTGTGCCCTCTCGCAGTCCGGGACCCCTCAGGGGATGTCCGCCCTAAGCCGACACCCTTGAGGGGTCCTTAGCGCTGCTGTGGAGGTGGGAGAGGCACCCGACACCGCCATTGCACTCGCCAGCCATGAGTCCGGCTTCTGGCTGAGTGGCGCTCCCCCTGTGGGAGCACACTGACCACGGGGGGCAGCTCCTGCATTGAGCACCTGCCCCCTGGTGGTCAGTGTGCATCATAGCGACCAGTCATTCCATTGTTCAGTCAATTTGCATATTAGGGTTTTATTATATAGGATATCATCCTATATGATGCCTTTCAATGTTTTGTGACTCCAAAGTTATATCTACAATCTCATTTCTCTTTTTCAGGTTCCCTTCAGCCTTTGTACTTGCCAATCCCTTTGACATGCATGCCATTCCCAGTACCCCAATAACTCGCTGCCTTGCTCCCCAGGTCTCTTCTCAAATACAGCACCAAAGACTTTGTCAACCAACTTCTTTAAAATGAAACCTTCTTAACTCGAGCCACTTTCTGCCTCTTGACTCTGCTTTGTTTTATTTTATTTATTTATTTTCTTGCCTACCTGACATCTCCACTTGGAGGTAAAATATAATGTGAAGAAAAGACTCCAAATGATTCCCACCTCTCTCCCAAGCATTATCTTTCTTCACCCTTCCTATATTTGTTTAAATAAAAAACTTGGAGGTATCCTCTACTCCTAAAAGCACACATGTACTCCAGCACCAAATGCTGTCACTTTCATGGTGAAAACATTTTCTGAATCTGACCACCTATGACACCTTCATTGCAAGCACTCTAATCCATGCCATGATCATCTCTCCACAGGAATGACCTCTCCATAGTAGCTCATCTTCCTACTTGTTGCCTCCTGTGGTCCAGCCTCTAAAAACCGTCCAATGATCACTTAAATATATTTCTTCCCTGTTTAGATTCCTTTATTGGCTTTTTATCACATTTAGAGTATGTTAACAGTCCCTATCATGGTCTATCAGGCATGCCTGGTCTGCCCTGAGCCCCTAGCCGTCTTCTCTTGACTCATCCCAGCCCAGCCACATGAGTTCCCCTCCGTTCTCTGAACACGCAAACCTGGTTCTTCCCCGGGAACTTTGATTAGGGGGAAAAAAAAAGACAGAAAGAGCAACACATATAGAGAATGAAAGCTGACTAGAATGAGAAAGTGGGAAAAGCATGCATAGATGGATTGAAGCTCTACCACTTCTTGCCCATGTAACCTTAGGCAAAACTTTCTAACTTTTTAAAGTACTCAAATCCCTTCATTTGTAACAACCAAAACAACCATATGCAACCCAACACCAACTTAAAGCTGCAGGGAAAACTGAGTAAGAACTGATTTCAAATGCCAACCATTTGGCAGATGCCAAACAATGGTACTCCCTTTCCTCTATCATATATTTATTTTCTCAAAGACTACAAACACTTGATATTAGCTCAGTAACCAATTCCACTTAATTTTCAAACACACTGATTATCTTTAAGAATCTGGAAGTCATTTGGTCACTGACCATGCGATATTATGTTCTTGGTACATAAGGGAAACACTATTGGCCTGCATAGTGTTAGTTTTCCCTGTTGTGTCCAATAAATGTCATAGTTTTTGTATATTGTAGAAAATCTTAGATTTTTCTATATGACCTCAGTAATTTTTACCATCTAGAGATCTCTCAGTACTTGTAAGTCATTACACTGACAACCTTGAAGTAGCCTAGTTTTATGGAAGGCAGTTTCAGGAATTTTCACTTGATGCTATTGTTTAACTCATTCAGTGAACATCCAAACATGTATATTAGAAAGAGTATAAGGAAAACGGTTGGAAAAAGTGTAAGACAGTTTTTACTTCAGATATGAAACGTAAAGTAAAAAAAAATCCAGGCCACGTTTAAAAAACTATATGCAGTTATCAGAATAAGCATATATTTCAAAAATTAGTTTTCAACCAGCATCTGCAAATAATGTTCTACATGGCACTCCAGACTCACTTTACTCTCAACCTTTAAATCCTAAGGTGAAATATACTTTATTTCAAATACAGAAAAGAATCATCATGTGTATATGCTAAATACTAAAAATGATTACTTCAGGAAGGTACCACCAACACTGAAAATAAATGTGCATTACAATCTCACTTACTCTTCCTGTCCTCCTAGGAGCCCCAAGTGCTGCCCTACAGGAACCTACTATGCCTGTGCCTCCTGTACCCAAGCTCTCCATATACGCAAGTCTACTTGTTATTTTTAGCACGTTTGTCAGGGACAGCTGTTAAAGAGTGGAAGAGAAAAAACAAGAAGCAATGTAGAAAGAACACAGTCATGCATGATGAGACAGGAGAAGGGTAGCAAAGAACAGACTGAACATAGTGTTCAGTCAAAACACTTAGTGGAAAAACAACCCAAGGACACTAAGAGGAAGTATTTGTAGCGAGTGATAACAAAAATGATGCCCTGTCCTAAGTTTTCCAAGTTTCCAGGGACTGGGAAGTTGCTATAAGGCTCAATAATTACAAGTCAAGTTCACAATAGTTGTATCAATATTTTGTGATTAAAAAAAGAGGAGTAAATCAATAACCAACAATCCCCACCCTCTGGTAGGGTTTCTTAAGCAACACCATCTCACCTAAATTAAGGACTTTATAGATGTTAGCTATCCTGAGGCACCACACTAAAGTCTTTACCTTCGATTTAATCATAGTGAGCCCCATGGTGGAGGCACATTATTATTACCACTTAATGTATGAATAAGTTAATCTCTCTAAAGTTTGGTTTTCTCAAAATTTCACAGATAATAAGTAGCAGAGACAAGATTTAAATCCAGGTCTGTCTGACTTCAGAGTTTAAGCTCTTAAACATATCACTGGCCTCTCTACTTTTATTCTTCCATAAACTAGAAACTATAATCTATCCACTAGTGTCCCCAAGTATAGGCATGGCTCATGTGGTTGTGCTTTCAGAAATGTTCCTAGAATGAAAGACTCAAGGCCTTGCCTCAGCTTTTGCAGCACCAGGAAGCCCACAAGCAAGGTTTTGTTTCCAGCGGCTGGTGTTGGAGGAGGAGGAGGAGGAGGAAGAGGCAGAGGAAGGACGGAAGGGTGAGGATTGCTGAAGAGAAGTCCCAGGTGCAATTTTACCTGCATTCTGTTGGGATGGGGATAGACCCGTGAGCGACGGTCAAAGGTCTGTCCCACGTGGTAAGGCGGGAACCGCCGCCGGTACTGAGGGCGATACTGGGGGCGGCGCAGCTGACTCCTGGCCCCAGAGAACTGCCCGTCAGTGGCAGGGGGGTCAAATCCTTCACTGCTGCCGCTCCCTTCCTCCTCCTCCTCCCCAGCGTACTAGCGAAGCAAAGAAACAGAGATTCAGAAGAAGTTTCAGCAAGGAAAGAACCAAAGAATACCACTTAGGGTGAATATCACCAAAAGAAAAATATCTTCCCAAAAGGAATAATCCTTTTTTTATACGAAGTGCATTTAACCCAGATCATTATGTGATAACCTGGGATAAACTACATTCAGATTAAAGTAGATCTATGCAGATAAAATACCAAGAAGCAGAAAAGCAAAAGCAATCACTCTATAATAATGTTAAGTCATCTAATTAGGATTGATAAGTATCAGTTGACCAACCACCCAAAGAACATCTACAATGTTTATAATATTTACCTTGGCCACATGTGTGTCTCCCAACATTTGCCATTCACAGGGGCAAAGTCAGGGCAGTCAAGAAAAAATATATTTTGTAATGTTATGAACAGTTTGTTCCATATAGTATACTTCGTACAGCTATTTCATAACCCTTCAGGGGGTTATCAAGGTCCAACTATTCTCACAATGCTATGAGGATGCTATTTGCCTGTTCCCATCTCATCATCTCATGAGAGTGTGGTGGGGTCTCCCAGAACAATAATGACATGTAGTCTCAGCAGACTCAATGCAGGAGATATGAGGACTCAGCTGTCTTCTATTAAATCAAACATCAGAGATTTGCAGAAAACATCAAGCAACCCCACTCTTCTCACTCAATTTTGAAATATATACTTTTCAGGGAGAAAGTTAGGTTTTCTTTATATGTTCAAGAATAAAGTTTTAATTGTACATTAACAGATAGTAATAAGTAAAAGATACAGGTAGTTTCTAAATACAGATCTTACTGCCCAGCCAGCATGGCTTAGTGGTTAAGCGTCAACCTAAGAACCAGGAGATCAAGGTTCAATTACCGGTCAGGGCACATGCCTGGGTTATAGGCTCGATCCCCAGTGGGGAGGCATCCAGCAAACAGCTGATGAATGTTTCTCTCTCTCTCCCTTCTTTTCTGAATAAAAAATATACATATATTTTTAAATGTAGGTATTACTGGCAAAGGAAATTATTGACCCATTTATGTAACTTTTCCTGTATTTCAACTACCGTGTCATATACTAGTAGTTTATATTAAAAATAAAAGCTAATAGCCAAACATCCCTCAAAAAACTTATTTAAAATCTTACTTTAAAGTGGGATATGCAGATGCCAAAGTAGTCTTATGGGAAGTAACTATAGTTATTAAAAATAGCTAAATTAAAAATTAACATAATGACCCATTTCTTCTAGAGGGTGAGGATATTTAAGTTTTAGAACTGTCCAGTTCAAGCCAACATGGGCAACTAAATTCCCCAACAGGAAACGCTTCAACAATAACCTGAGCTCATCCAATTTCAGAAAAATCAAGCCATTATAAACTTCGTATAACCTGAATCAGATGTGATCCCCAATTATGTAATGACGTATTAGCAGAAAAAATGTACACCAAAATATTATGTGTGAGACTTCATACATTTTTTTTTCTTTTAGGCTTTTTGTATCTTTTTGAGCTGTAGACAGACAATCTCTCATTTTTACAAAATGAGAATAATGGCAGCATCATTAACAAACATGCTCTTGAACTCTAAGGACTTAAAACATTATAACAGAAAAACATTTAGGTACACTTTCAGAATTTTGACATTTCTAAATATCTTTTACATGCACTACTTCAAATTTCCAGCTGAGGAGAATAGTCTCTAAAGGGAAAATTTTCACTAAAGGTTCTACCACTGTATTTCTGAAATAACTTAGGAGTCAAAATAATTACAACTACAGCTCCATGAATCTGATGAACTTGCGTTAACCTGACATAGTAAATGCTCATTCCTACCTCTACTTCCTGCACAGCTTATTGGAAAAAAAAAACAAAAAAACACCAACAGAATAAGCAAAATGTGGGTAAGAAAAATACAGAAACAGGAAAATAAGATGCCATAAGCAATCTGATAAAAATCAATTTGGGCAGGGTGAGAAGATGACAGAATGAAGGGGAAAGCATTCTGTTAAGCAGAAAGATGTAAGCTTATCAAAGCATGGGGATAAATCATTCTCAACCTGCATATATTTTATTCTGGTGAGATTTTTTTCAAGTTTTTCTTGGGTGACCAGCATAGCCACAACCCTGTGCTCACAAAACATCTGGAGTTTTATTCTATGGTGCCAGTCCCAGATACTAATTCTAGAAACATCGAAAAGTGACTCAAATTTATAGAATCCTCATGACCACAAATAAATGGGATTCTTTTTGGGTGCTTTGAAAGTATTGATACTGCGCCTCCTAAGAAAGCTCTAGCCAGACTTGGTTGTAAGCCTTTCACCTGGATTGATAACCAATCTGAAGAACTATAAATCCAGACAATTACTACTTCTACACTTTAACATCAAGTAAATGCTATGCTAAGTAAAATAGCCACTTACTTGAGGCAAATTTAATATTTCTGCAGCCCACACTGTTTATTGCCTCTTCCCAAGCTATCCCTACTCTTCCTTGCCAACCAACCGCTGATTTTCTTAGAGACCAGCAGTGCCAGTGTCAGTGGCAAGGGATGAGCCACAGGTTTGAGCCAATCCCAGAAATCCCATTCCCCTTCACCAGTGAATGCCCTAAAGCCAGGTTCTGGTCCCGGGAAAGAGCCCAATGAAGAGGATGCCTATTTGACAACCTTGGCACAGCCTACCTTAGTTAAGCTTTCTTGTTATAAGATGGTTAAATGTCTGTTATATGCAGCCAAGTACGAACTGATGTAACTTTTCAATGGCAAGTTTCTAATGAGACCAGTGTTTATGGATAAATTCTGGGTATGAAAATTTCCCATCAAAACAAACAAACAAACAAAAAAACAATGATAATTTTGTGTTTGTGTTGCCAAGAGAAGACACAGTATTCATCTGCTCTAAGTATGTACACTCAGTTTCAGATGTGAACATCTTTGCAATCACCAATCAGGAAGAGAGGCCAACATACATTACGGGGAGGTCCACGGCGTCTGCCATAGTAACCGCGTCGGTAACGGCGTCGATCAGCAGCATAACGGCTCCCTTCCACAGGAACTCCATCTGGGCCGGTCACATTGGCTGCTTCGGCACCCTGAGACAGAACAAAGACACCCTCAAAATTTACAAGAAGCTAGGCCAGTGTGGCTCAGTGGTTGAGCATCGATTTGCTGGTTCGATTCCCGTCAGGGCAAATGACCGGGTGGGTTATGGGCTCGATCCCCAGTAGGGGGTGTGCAGGAGGCAGCCAATTGATGTTTCAATCTCTCCATTTCTCTCTCTAAAAATCAATAAAAACCTATTTTAAAAAAATTTAAAAGAAGCTAAACCCCCCAAAACAGCCTTAGACAACAGACAGACTGTACTCTCAATTCCTGTTGTTAGACATCAAAAATATACCCAAGTTTTAATAAGGTGAGCAAGGTTACTGATCTGATTGAAATGTATACAGCTTGTTTGCTCACGCAGCCTACGCTCTGCCTTCACGGCTGGTCATGCTAGGTTCAAGAGCAGTGTGTACCTCTTTGACGAACACAAACTGGTCAATATAACACAACTATAAAAGAAAGAATGCTAGACCAGGAAGGAATATTCCTCAGTGGAAAACAACTGAGATAATGGTATCTTGCTAGAAAATGCTGAAACCTGTTACCCTGGAGGTACCAAGAGAATTCCCATTCATGAGCTCATGTGTCTCTGTCCAGCAACGAACAAGAGCGAAACTTGGGAGCAACGGGAAAGAAGGGCCCTTGGATTTAGTAATAGTTTCCATACATGTCGTCCCTCTTTAGATCTTCCTGTTCTCCTCTGAGCAGACTTAGCATTCTTATTCTCTTACAAATGAATAAAATAATGCTGCAAGCATATAAAAAATTAAAGCCTCAAAAGAGTGTATTTCACACTATATCAATTTGTAAAACCTCAAGTTCTGAAAACAAAGAGGTAAAATTACCTGACAAAACATACAGAGGTAAAATAAAATAAACCTGACAAAGCAAAATTTTAGAGATCATTACAGGCCAGCATTTGTTGGTGGATGATTCAAAACTCCAAGAGATTTGCAAGATACCATGGGGATCAAATCAGTAAAGACATCATTTAAATTGCTATGTTAAATGAAATAAAGTTTTTCTTTTAAAACAGAACAGGTTGGGAGTGACTAAAAATACAGAGTATGGAATGGTATGTATGTATGTGTGTAGGAAAAGCACATGCGGGGAGTTAACTAGCGATTCACTCCATTATTAGTTTATAATTCAGCTGGCATGATTAAATGCCACGGTGGTTGTAACATATATGGCTTTAGGATGTTTTTTTAATGCTATGGTGTTTTATTGATATCTATAGTAGACTGCTGTCTAAAAGCAAAACAGAATGGACATTACTAATATTGGAATTAAATAATATAACAGCATTAAAAAAAAATCCAGGTACATTTCAAGATGATCAATTAGCTTCATCAGAATAAAGTTGTTATACAGTCTATCAAAAAGCCTCCAGCTTTCCAAAATCTAACTTAAAGATTCAATTGAAATCTTCTTTTATGAAGATTAAAACATTCTTCACTGTGTATTACTTGTATTATTAAAAATCACAGCCTGAAAATTTTATTTGTATAAAACAAGTCAAATTTCATCCCATTTAAAATTTGCTTTTCCTTCCATAATTAAATAGGATTCATCATTTATTCAATGAGAAATTAAAACATCCTTTTATAATATATATCAAAGAATGCTATAATGATATCCAATAATCAAAAATATTTCTACTTAAAAGTCACTTCTTCCTGTTAACACAAAAACATCCAAAGTAATGAGAGTTCATAAGGGGCTGAAAGAGCATTTACTCTGCAAGAAAACTAAGTGTCCACACTCTGAGACCCAACCACAACCCTCTCACCTTCTCTCCTTCGACCACATCAAACTCTACAGTTTCTCCATCTCCTACACTGCGCAGGTATTTTCGTGGGTTATTCTTCTTGATGGCAGTCTATAAGAAGAGACATTCGAAGTAAAGTATATGTCAGTACTGGTAACATTTCACTGCTTTCAAGTTTACAGGGTATATTGAAGACACACGTGACCTATTACACTTTTTTAATTATCATTCTCCTACTAACCTGAATCTCTAAAATAATAAAACAAAAAACACTATAAAAAACAATGTGTAGTTGTATTCTGTTACAGCCTGAACACTTAGTCGTGATACTGGATATATTAGTTCCCTCAAACTAGTAATCATTGGAGATTCAGACTGTAGGCTCTATCAGTGGGAGTGGGAATAGGAGTGGGGATGCCTTTATGAAATCTTACACACACACACACACACACACACACACACACACTTTAGGTATAAAGGTTTCTGTAGACAAGAGAAGCTGCTAACCTCAAAAAGTATTAAAGAGCCCAGCTGGTGTGGTTCAGTGGTTGAATATTGACCTATGAATCAGGAGGTCACGGTTGGATTCCCAGTCAGGGCACATGCGCCCGGGTTGCAGGCTTGATCCCCAGTAGGGGGCATGCAGGAGGCAGCCAATCAAAGATTCTCTCTCATCACTGATGTTTCTATCTCTCCCTTCTCCCTTCCTCTCTGAAATCAATAAAAAATATATTTTAAAAAAATATTAAAGAATATGTGTGAAGGGGCAGGGGGGAGGAATGATGAACAGGAAAAACGAATTAGAAAATGCCAAGGTGTAAATATTTCTGATAAAATATGCAAAGTTACCTCGGGAATCAGAACATTGCTGATAATCTGGTCTTTCCCCCAACCTGCCCTTCCTTTTATGGATGAGGAAACATGAGGCTAAAAGTGATGTATCCAAGGTCATATTCAAGATGCAGCAGGGGAGAGGGTGGATGGAGGGTAAGTGGAGGAACTCATATACCTGTACTGCATCTATATATGTTTTCAATATTTTCCCCACCACACCATGCTGTGTCCCTGACAATACATTAAGAGGTTGATAAAGATGTTACCCTGCATTAAACATCCGCACCTAAACATCTGCTCGTGAACAGACCTTTCTTTTTCAACCAGTAGAGGGAAGTGGAATGACTCCTGCAATGAATTTCCATTTCTCTAGCTGGTATCTCTAAATAGTTAAAGGGGCTCTGAGTTTCTATGGAACTAGGTCAACCTTATTTTATAAAGCGATTAGGCATGTGTAATCCAGCCCTTCCCTTACTCTTGAGTAGGAGGGAGGGGAAAAAAATAAAAGAATGAGCCAATAGAGCAGAGACTTCACCCACAGAGGAAAAAGGCAGTTCAGGACAGGATATATGCGCACGCAGCCTGCCGCCTGAACACTCAGCCATTCCAAAGCCAGCCCCTCCCTGCCGGCTCCTTCCCCTTTTCCTGTTAGACTAGGCAGGCCTCAACACAGGGAGGTGACTCACCACACAGCCTCACAGGGGCTGGAATCAGGTCACACGCTCACTCACAGGCCAACAGAGCTGGCCACCAGCACAGAAACTTGTGAGGTCCTTTTACTCCAGCAGTCACCCAACGCAGAGTTCTTTCCCCAACAGGTCTATTAACCTCTTGGTATTATAAGCAACACTGCCTGTCAGTCTGCTATGACTTTAAAAGTCAATGTATGTGAACAACAACAAAAATCTACCCAAGTTATCTAGGCACAACTGAAATATATCCAGTCAAGTGGACATGTAAACAATAAAAACCACAACCAGAGAGCTTCTTCTTAACTATCACTATCTCCAGTCACCATACCCCAACACACACACATACATACACACATAATACACACACACCCCTGAACAGAAGGGAACAAAAACACTGAAAACCAGGTGCCTGACAGAGCCCTGGAGGTAAATATGCTGGTGGTAGTACATGCCTCTCTGCTTCCCTGCTATACACTAAGAACTACACACATATTTGGGGCAATTCATTGGAAACTGAATATACAAAAAACAGTAAGGGTGGGTATTTTTTTCTTTTCACCTCTTTTGTAAAGTAAGTCCAGGATACATAGTAATAGAATGAAGAACATCCTAGGCTACTGATGTCAAGAAGACTGAGATCCTGGAGCAGCGACGCCCATATTTCCCATGTGTTACCCATTTTCTACATTTGCTTCGCTCCTCGGGCAGCGTGGGCCTTCCGACCTGGCCATGTGCTAACCATGCCTACCTTTCACAGGGGCGAGGACGAGTCCCGGGAATGGGGAGCTTCCTCACCTCTCACACACACACCCTAACCATCTGCTTTGCTGCTGTGCTGTTTACTTCAAGTTAGAGCTGCTCTGATAGAGGAGCTTCAACCAACACCCACCCAGGCAAAAGCCAAACGGGTTCTGGCCAAACGCTAGGGGGAACCACACAGTCCGGAGGGTAGAACACCCAACCACAGAAACAATGTTTGTGCTAAGGACTCCAAGGGCTCAAAAATTAAAAAGTGGCCTAACTAAATATTACTTCATGCCATTCGAAAATAAAAACTGTTTGAAAACAGTTACTATGATGGCACAGAAGCGCTTATCTGCCCATCTTAACATGTGGGATTGAGTTCTCCTGCCAAAATGAGAACCACAGAAAGGGTTTAGGGCAGTGTGCATTCTCCTCCCAGGAGCACACCCACGCCTCTCCCTGCCCCTCCCCCACAGGCACACATCTCCTAAACCGTAAGGGACCCCAGGACACTTGTAACCAGGGGAGCAATGGGCGGCAGCAGCTCGTCCCACAGCAGCCCCGCCTTGGCTCACTTCTTTCCCATAACATTTCGGCAGAGCCAAAGCAGCCCAGCCCAGGCTCTCCTGTTACTGCTTCTATCATCCTATGCCCGTGGTGGGCAAACTGCGGCTCGCAAGCCACATGCGGTTCTTTGGCCCCTAGAGTGTGGTTCTTCCTAAGCCTTAGGAGTACCCTAATTAAGTTAATAACAATGTACCTACCTATATAGTTTAAGTTTAAAAAATCTGGCTCTCAAAAGGAATTTCAATCGTTGTACTGTTGATATTTGGCTCTGTTGACTAATGAGTTTGCCGACCACTGTCCTAGGCCCTTCCTTGTTTCACTGTTCCCAGTTCTAATACACACACTCTCAAAATAAAAAATTTAAACAAAGAGTTTAGGGTAGAATGATGATGTCCATGACTACCTCTGGGAATGGGAAACAGCACATTACCGACACCCCACTTTTCACAAATAAAATGTAACATTTATTACCCCTCATACCTGATGCACAAATACATCTTCTTTGGTGTCATTTCTGTTGGAAGAGAAAAGGAACACAATTAATAGGAACTAGGTATGTGAAGAAAAACTTAAAAAGAACAAATGTTTTATAAGAGTTCAGATTTCAAAACACAACACAAACTTTTGTTTATCCTCTAAACTCAATTCAGATGCCTGGACTCAACCCTCACTGAAAACTTCTAATCCCCCAAGGCACCCACCTTGCTCCTCCACATTACCACGGTGCTCAGATGCGAGCGTACAGATGCCACACACTGAACTATCCCTCCCCTCTCATCTCTGGCTAAGTCACGTGGGATGTAATCAGAGCCCCAGATTTCCCTCCCGGCAAAAGCAAAGCAAGACAGTTAAAAGGACAAGGCACAGCTGTGATCTAGGCTCTCCTTACACTGAAACCAGAAACAGTCACCCGCCCCCCCCGCCCCAACATCACCC
>NW_005358943.1:6995890-6999961 GCF_000412655.1 Myotis brandtii | reverse complement strand
CCCCCCCCCCCCCCCCCCCCCCCCCCCCCAAAAAAAAAAAGGGGGGGGGGGGGGGGGAGATGGAGGATTTCAGAATTGGGGAGCAAGGTAGGAGGGGGAGCAAAGCAAATGACAGTATCATGTGAAAACGTAATGCTCCCAACAGCCTGCACTTACATTCTCATTCCTATATGGTTAGGAGTTACCATGGTTTAAAGAAAACACTACAGTTCCTACACAGCATTTGACCTGGGTAATAGTTCCAGCTCAATTACGCACTAGTTGTGTGACCTTAGGAAAGTTGCCTGACCAGTCTAAGCCTCTGTTTCTCCATCTCTGAGATTATGGATATGGACTCCATTACCCTAGGCTCTTCCCATTTCTGATTTATCGACCGCCCCCCCACCCCTTGTTTCTTTTAATGACTAGATTTTATAAAAATAAGTTACTTATCAGTGTTCTGATAATGACCAGTAGCTTAGAAATGAGAATATTGACAGTGCTTACAAATCTTAAAACTTATACAAGTCACTAATAAAGTATGGTAAAAAATTTATAACCATCGGTACCATAACATAAGTATGTATTTAAAACATGTCGAGACATACATACCGATTTATAAACCCATATCCATTTCTGACGTTGAACCATTTGACAGTGCCAAGGACTTTGGTGGCTGAAATAGGATTAAGCAGATAAATTAGTAGCTGACCTACCCAGAGATAAAGCTCATATCACTTAAGGTCTTGACTGCATTATACGAAGCCTAAACATACCTGAGGAAACCACGAAAAGCTTAAGTCCAAAATATAATAGAAAAAGAAAAGGGAGCAAGTGAAGATATCATGGGGAAATACTTTTCAGAAGGATAAACCTTTCTTCCCTGTTAAACTTTTCAGTAAAGTCATAAGATAAGGGTGGTCATAAGTCTATTTACTTCTGCAATAATTAAAATTGAGAAACACTGTTTAAAGGGGGGGGGGCCTTTAAAGTTTTAACACTGAAAAATGTTATTAGTGCAAAACAAGGGTCACAATGAAAGAGAATGCAGGTAGATGAACAAGGTAAGTACAAGTGACCTTAACACATGGCTTTCACACTTTGAAATACTGGCAAACTTCATTAAGTGCAATAGTAGCTCCTAGTTAATCTACAAAGATATAACATAAAGTAGCCTGTCTAGTTGCCAGTTGGGGCCTATCAGAGTCAAGAGTAATAATAGAACTGGTGCTGTCTCAACCTGGTTCTGTACTCACCACCCTGAAACATGATGTAACAGGCCTTTTCAAACCACAGTGATGAATTTGGGCTTCTGTTTCATTGTTTACCCTACTCTCTGCAGTTGGTGGGAATCAAAACCCAGAATTTTCTATAAAATTCCCTCCTAAACTTGATTATGGGTTTTACTTTGCAACAAGGGTAGGACCATTTCTGTACCCCAGATTTCAACAGAATTTAAGAGAAAACCCAATGGTATGGTCACCTAAGTTGTACTTTGCAGATTCATAATTATTTCAGCCATCAAGTATGATTTGAGATGACTCCTTTAAATCAACCGTGAATGTCAAATTCAGCATCTCTAGGAAATGCCTATGCCTAAATTCAGAAAAATGTATAAAGCAATTATCAAGGCTCAGTGAGACAGGAAATGTGACAATCATTTGGCAGTAACTGAGAAAGCCCTGGGAATAAGTACGTTAAGAAAAAAAAAACTTAGCAGAGAATCAAAGTAACAATTAACATTAATTCATGCTGCCTCTCTATGAGATTAACTTGCAAGGATAAACAATAAGGATTCAGTTCTTTTAACTCAAATCTAAAACAGTAATTGGGACTTGCTTTGTTGTGGGCAGGGTTAATTCTGAGTGTTGCTAGATTGATATGCTTGAGGAAATATTTTAGCTCTCTTTGTAAAAAGAAAAAACAAAACAAAACTATATTATTTACGCCTCCAGAGTCATTCAGCCCACTACTGACTGAGCAAGAAAGATCTCCCAATGAAGAGATTAAACCATTAAAGCTTCAGTTTTAGGCCATTCTAACTAGAGCAGTGGGGCCAAGGAGGAAAAAAATTATGTTTTAGACCCAAATGTGCACAGAAGTGGCCTGTTTTTGATAAACCATATGCTTTTCAGCCATACATTATTTCAAACGATTTGTCATTGTGCCTCCTTTCATTTGCCCTAATGACCTAGGAAAATATAAAGAAACCCGTTTCTGACTCATTTTCATGTAAGTAAATGTTTACCATTGTCAAAGGAAAAACCTTGACTAGGAAGCCAACACTAATATAATAGGGGAAAAGATAAAAAAAAAAAAATGATTTCCAAGTCTAACGTCAATCAAGGCCGAAGGTTATTTTACTCTCCAATGTAGTTTTAAAAATACTTCCTAAACGACTTCATATGGCCAAACACATTCATATACACTTCTTGCTTTAACACCATAAACTCACTCACATACACACAGGGTGAAGAGGAGACAGAGGAAGACCATATGGCTTTTCATCAGAAGGGAGTGTTGTTTCACTCAGGTAAACTACTTTTCCTGGCCGATGGTTGGCTGTATGTCCACTGAAGTTAAAGACTGATTGTAAAAACTAGAATGGGAGACACCAAAACCCAAATTCCATCTCAGTCAGCCCTGTGCCTGGCACATTTCAGGCACCCACGTGTTTGCCTGGCAAAGGAAAGGGGATGGCAGAACACGGTGGACAGAGACAAACGGTGAAAATGTCATTTTGAGAGCTGGAGTTATAGTGGAAAGATGAAAGACTTCCAGACTGGTCACCAGGATGCGGTAGACAGAGGCTAATAGCAATTGGTGGTTGACAAAATTAACTTGATCTGTTTCCTTCATCTTTAACAATCCAAAGGGTTAGTTCAGATCCAAAAGGGTAGATGGATTAAGTGAAAAACCTCAAAATTCCCTTTGTACAACAGAAAAGGAAAAAAGAAAGGGGAGGGGGGGAAGGAGGTATCTACACCCCTTTGGATAACCCAAGGTTGACGCTATAGACATTTGGCATGAAGTGTTCCAAGAAACACTTGTGGGAAACATCACAGTTCCATCCTGAGGAGGCTTCAACGACTTTTAGTTGGGCAACATGAGCGCTATTTTATGTCTTAACCTACACAGGTTGCATTTAGCACGTGGTTGGCAGTAACTGAGAAAGCCCTGGGAATAACACGGGAAAACGGGCCCCTCACGGAGTGGAGCATGGGATCCATATTACTTTCATCACATTATTCCCTTCGTTTTTCTTCCTAGAAAATTGGAAAGGCTAGGAGGGATCCAAACACACCCCACCCACAATACTGAAAAGGTCTCTGAAGGCTCCTACATCGTCCCTTAACTCCTGTCTAGAAGGGAGCGCGTGAGACAGGCACACACCCCTGAGAAAGCTTTCCACCACCCACCTGTTTTGCAAGCCCGTTGAAGGCCCCACACGGGGCTCTACTGGAGAGAAGGCTGAAATGTGTGGCACACCCCACCCCGACGACGACGACCACAGAAACCCTTCCTGGTGCTCGGCCCCCCTTGAGCCCGAAGGTCTTATCTGCCAACTTCCTTCCCTAGGTTGTTACCAGTCCTAAGATAACGAGGTACGGAGCAGACGTCATACCCACACTTCCCACCAAGTTTTTCCAGCTGCTACACCAAATGCGCCCGGGAAGAAGAAAACGGGGTAGCGACTGGTAAACAGATTTGGTTTTTTTTGCAGCAGTGGGCACCGGGGAGGGAGGAAGACACGAAACCAAGACCCAAGAGGATTGCGACACCCCCCTTCCCAGCATGTGGCCCACGGAAGCATGGCGCCTTTCCCGAGCCAAAGTGGGAAGGGCGTCCGGGACAGACACCTGAGCCTCCCGGCAGGAAGCCTGTTCACCTTTTTCCCTTCCGTCTCCAACCAGCGCCCCACTCTTCTCCAAAGGAAATCCTTTCCCCACCCGGAGCCTCAGCGTCCACTCCAAAGTGGCCGTCCCGCGGGTCCGTCCCGACCCTCCATCCACCTCCATCCCCGCCCTGGGTCCTCGCCCTCCCCGCCGCCCCCGTTCTCCCGGGACGGAAGCCTTCCCCGCTGCAGGAATG
>NW_005358943.1:6979483-6994878 GCF_000412655.1 Myotis brandtii | reverse complement strand
TGAGGCTTGCAGGGCGCGCTGCGGGTTTCGGAGGAGCGCGTCCTGCTGTCCCTTTGTTGGAGAGGGTCCGGAGGGCTCTCTTCCCCACGACCTCGGGGCCACCTGAGACTGACCTTTGGGAGGGGAAAACAGGGCAACCAAATTACGCCGCGCTTGTCTCCCCCAAACACTTGTTTTTACTCCATGTTGATCAGGCACCGGAAACTATTTGGTACAGCAATTAAGAACTGACCGGATAAAATCTTAAGACTATCTGACAACTTACTCCTGAAAGATCATTTACGGATCATTTCACCTACCACCCACAGGTGAGGAAATTGAAGTCCAGCCCTCGGAGAATTAATTTACACCCATTTAACAGACAAATAATGAGTTGTTAATAATGAGTTGTTAATAATGAGTTGTTAATGAGTGTTTTAAATAATATAGTTTAAAGAAAAACCAAAAACCTGAATAAATCCATATCCTCCCTTCGACTCCAATTGCCTGGGCCATCTAGTGAAAGTTTAAGCAACTGAGCCCTCAGCCTCAGGGATGACAGGTACAGAGACAAATCACCCAATAAACGTTATCTCAGTTGAAAGAGCCAACATGGCCTTTAGAGAGTGGACTGGGTTATGCTAAACCATGTACATGCCAGAGGGACTATAACTTGTACCCAAGAACTATCTGTAATACAGAATGATTTGGTCTTTGCCTCTAGGGCCCAGGCAAACGTAGGTATACATTTCTAGTGCTGCTCTTTATTAACCGCGTTAACTTGGGCCAGGTATTCAAGAGTCGGTTTCCTCCATGGGAGTTTCTGAAAGGTGCTATGGAAAGTAGATGAGATTATCATATGTAACTCCAGTGTCTGGTCTCACAAAAGCTCCTTTTTTTTCCCTTCCCTATTTCCCCAAACCATTTACCTATTTTCCCCCCTGGAATTATCTGTGGCTGTCTGCCCTACCTCAGGAGGGTAGGTATCAAGTGTAATTCATTATGTTTCCACTGGTTAGCACAGAATCTAGCATAGAGCTGGAGGACAGTAAATGCTTACTAAATGAAAACAAACAAAAAGACCAAATTGTTCCAAACTTAATTATTTATCAATACATTCATTATCAATAATTATGAAATCATCCTGCATTATTACTTTCTTACTCCAGCCATGGAAAATACTAATTAAATTAATTCTTAGAAAAGAATAGCAAAATATGGGATTTTTTACTTTTCCATGCACTTCAATAGTTTTAAAATTACAAACTCCTACATGTTAAAGTCATATTTTAGTTTGACTTCAATATAGAGTATACAGAATGTTATTTATATGTGGTGCTTAAAAAATGCTGGACTCAAAATAATTTTAAAATGCTGGTCTAATTCTAAGCATGATTAAATTACTTCTTAATTTTTTTAAGATTATAGTCATTAATTTGCATTATAAAGCATGATTTATTCTCGTGAGGACTGGCCATTGACTTTCCTATCCAACAAAATAATTATCATTGCTATTTACTATGCAGAATTGGATTGCAGGAAAAACAAAGAGAGGGTATGTGAAAATATATATATATTAGAGGCCTGGTGCACATTTGTGCACTGGAGGCGGGGAGGGGCCCTCAGCCCGGCCTGCACCCTCTCATAGTCCAGGATCCCTCAGGGGATGTCCACCTGCCGGCTTAGGCCCAATTCCCCCCCACTCTCCCCTTGAGGATCACGCCTAAGCCGGCAGTCAGACATCCCTCTCTCAGTCCAGGGCTCTTGCAGCCCTGGACCCCTCGCTCCTTACCGCCCACCTGCAGTGGAGGTGGGAGAGGCTGCTGCCACCACTGCTGCACGGCTTCTGGCTGAGCAGTGCTCCCCGTGTGGGAGTGCACTGACCACCAGGGGGCAGCTACTGCATTGAGCGTCGGCCCCCTGGTGTTCAGTGCATGTCATAGCAACTGGTCATTCTGCCATTTGGTCGATTTGCATATTAGGGTTTTATTATATAGTATATATATAAATGTATGTATATATATATATATGTGTGTGTGTGTATATATGTGTGTGTATGTATATATTCACCCTTGGAAAATAATTCATAACAGGTGTGGCCTCCAACCTCTGGAAGACCCTAACATAATTACAGATGCATCCTGGAATTTCCTAGAATTTGTGCTGGACTGGCTCCCGAATCTACTTATTTTCATCCAAAAAAAAGCAGTTGAGCAGCTGGGAGTTCTTGATACTGGGCTAAATAAATCTAGAGAGAATTAGTTAGAACAAACACGATCTATATTGTTTTAATAATCATAACAAGAGACCAACTTGGATACAAATGCTCATAAAGTCATCCATTCCTTCACTCACTCATTCACACACTCATTAGCACACATTTACTAAGCACACACTGTGTGCTAGACAAAGCACTACACTGAGTATCCAGTGTTGATCAAGATGGAGCTTACACTAAGGCTTTTTCCAAGTGATGTTAAAGAATTGTTTTCCTATTATTTCTAGTGTAAAGAAATGGTATTTATTATAGTGGAGATTAAGTGGAACAAAAGAAGAATCATAATCTAGTTGTTGACAGAATCATTTTTAAGCACTGACTGGTTCGGTCATGAAAACAAAAACCAGTCAGTTCCTAGTGACTTTTGGAGTTAGAGCTTCTACAAATGTTGGACAGACAGGGGAGGAGAAAGTCAGAGGCTCCACTGAAGATTCCTAATCCAAGACCCTAAGCCACTGGTTTTCAGGAACACTCTTCAAGTCCCTGGAGACACAAGATCCCTGGGAGGCTCTGAACCATTCAGGACTAGAGCCAAGTTTTGTGAGCCTTAAAGCGTATGCAATTTAGAGAGCTCTCTTTCAGAAAAAATAAGTAAAATGATGAATACGAAAGTGCTAAAGCCACTCCCAGAACCCTAGAAAGGGTTCATGCCAGAAGGGAGCCCTGAAGTTGCAACTTCATTAGCTTCCCTGGGAGTCCACCCTCATCAGCTATCTAAGCAACATAAAGGCAATTTATCTGGAAGCAGCTTTGGGCCTTTATCTGCCCACACATCTTCCTGTAATTGACTCTGGAAAACAATGGTCTCCTCCTGTTCAGCCTTCTAAATTTTGTGCAAGCGCCTCTCATTTCCCATATTGGGAAAGAGATTCTGGGAAATGTAGTTCCTGCCTTTGCTGATACTAAGGATGATGCTGAGTTGACAAAAGACTACCCAGCATATCACCCTAAGGTAAAAAATGCAATTATTTGACCAAGGAGATTGAAGAGAGTTTAATCCATTCAAGAAACTAGAGCTTAAAGGATGGAAGCATTGATATATTAGCAGATCTGAAACTGGGAAACACTGAAGTATTAATCTTAACCTGATTGATGCTAAAAACAACACAGAAAGGAAATTGGTCAGTTGGGAATACAAAAGTAGAAGAACAAGAAAGCAAAGGGTTTTTTTTCATGGCCTCTGATGATATTTCAGGAAGGAGGTACCCTGATTATAAGGGTCTGTTTGACATTCACCAATAATGCATTCAACACACTTATTGATCATTCACATTAGGTGCTAAGAATAGCATGCAAATCAAGACCAGAATGACCCTACATTCAAGGAGGCTATGGTCTACATCAGCACTGACCAAATGAAATATAATTTTAACTCCAAGTGTGACCCACAGATCTAATTTTAAAATTTCTGGCAGCCAAGAAATAGATATAATTAATATTGAGTTCTACCAGGCAACTAGAAGTTTAGCTTGAATAATTCTCTAGAAGCCCATTGTAAAAAAGTTCTGGCCCTTTAATTTGGACCACACATCTGTATGTAGTAACCCATCAAGATAGTGCTACCTATTGGGCTTGCTTGAGCTTCCTTATCCTATACTAGGGGCCCAGTGCATGAATTCATGCACCTTGAAAGGAACTGTGGGCTGCAAGGCTGTGGTGGGCACAGGGGGGGATTTTGGCCCATCCTCCATGCCCTCACCCGGCCCCTCCCGCCAGTCCCCTGTCTACTGGCAGCCCTGCTCCTGCCGCCGCTGCTCCCATGCATTGACGGTGCCAGCCTCACTCGCACCCACGGACTGTGTGAAGCAACTGGGACTGGTGCCAGTAGCAGGTGCGAGTGGGGCCGATGCCGGCAGTGGGTGCAAGCAGCGGCTGCTGCCCTGATCGCCCCTCAGGAACAGGGGGAGATGGAGAAGACCTCAGGGGTGATCGGGACCAGCGCCAGGCGCTGTCAGTGGGTGCGAGCAGCGGCTCTGGCAGCAGGTGTGAGCACCCGGTGGGACCACGGTGCACAGAAGCAAAGAATTTTCAGTAACCACCAGAGGCTCACCCCAATGACAGTGACCGGCGCCCATCCTTGGTCTGGCGCCCCTGTCATCTACTCCACTATCCCTCTGCTGCCAATGCCCACCATGTTCTCCCTGGTGGTCAGCGCACGTCATAGCGAATGGTTGTTCGGTTGTTCTGCCGTTCGGGCTATTTGCATATTAGGGTTTTATATATATGCAAATAGACTGAACGGCAGAACGACTAGTCGCTATGATGTGCATTTACCACTAGGGGCAAATGCTCAAAGCAGGAGCTGCCCCCTGGTGGTCAGTGTGCTCCCACAGAGGGGGCGCTACTCACCCAGAAGCCTGGCTCACAGGGAGTGGGACTAAGCTGGCAGGCAGACATCCCCTGAGGGGTCCCAGATGGCAAGAGGGCACAGGCCAGGCTGAGGGACCCTCCCCCCTCAACCGAATGTTGTGCACCAGGCCTCTAGTGATATATAATATGCAAAGGGTTTACATGAACCCTAATTCCATAATTCTGAGTAGCTGTGAAATGGTGTCACTGATACATTTTAGGGTATGAAAATAAAGTTAATTTACAATATCTGTTCTATACTACCACTGTCTTTGCAGACATACTCTTTCCTTCTTTAACTTTAATATGTACTGCCAAAGGAAAGTGCAGATAAATTATGGGTTTTCTTCATTTTCATTAAGAGAACTAAGAGTAGGGTGGGGGATTGACTGTGACTTCTATGGGAAGCTGAATTTAGGATTTGGAAAATGTTGCACCTCTAGATCTGAGATTATTGAGAGGGGAGAGCAATTACTGAGAAGTTATAAAAAGCAGATTTTTAAAAAACCTGATTATTTCAGCATATGTTAATTTTATATGAAAGTTTAAGCTTCTAAAAGATTTTGTTGTGTTAGTTTTGCTTCTATTGTTTTTATCTAACCTGTTTAGATAAATTCTTAATATTTCTCTAAAGACTAGCAAATTGGTGCACTTTTGGTTGAAGAACTTGAAAAGATTGTCTAGTAGATAAATAAGAACTAGAAAGAAATCTTAGAAAGTATCCATTTCAACCCCTCTCATTTTACTCCGTGAGAATCAGGAAAGTTAAACAACTTTCTCCAATTAATTCATCGATTTAGTGGCAAAGCTAGAACCAACCCCTGACACTCAATCCAGTGTTCTTTCTACTACACAATTCTGTCTGAAAAAATCCCCATGCTCTGGCATTGGATCTAGTGGGGCTTAAACGCTCTTCTTTCATTAAGTATATAATGGGAATTTGGTAAAATGTAAGAAACATGCAGAGAAATCTGTAAACACTCAGAACTCATCTCAGAAATAGAGTCAACTGAGAAGATGTTCATGTCTTTCCAATTAGAACCCTTGGAGCGGAAACCCAACAGCTGTGCAAAATTTTATTTTGTAGCATTTTGGAACTAACTCTCTGAAACAGTAAAATATACTCTCTTCTCCTTGAAAAAGCTTTCTTCTGTGTCTTTTGGCACAGATTACTTCTCTTTTTCTCCCTGTTTTAATTCACTTTTTTGTTAATTTTCATCCTCTTTATTACTTCCCTTTATGTCCTCACTTGTTTAAAAAAATTTCATGGGACATATAATCTAAATTCTTGTTTAGAAGATTTAATGTCTTATGTTTTTTGGTAGATACAATTCTGAAAAATAGATCCTCAGCCAAACAGAAAAAAAAAGGAAAAGCATCCATAGATCTCTTCTTCAGTTTTTCTCTTCAGAATTCTTTCTCCTCTTTAATTGGAACTCTTCCTCTTAGTCAGACTTCCATTTGATCACTATCAGAATCCCTAAGGTTTGACAGGAGCAGGAGTCATCTCTGGAGAGTGGAGTGATATTCACGTCACTGTCACTTGACTCTTCTTCGCAGCCTAGGAACTAAGATTCACTGTGGCCACTCAACAGGTATAACTGGGCACACCTTAGCCCTAGTTTCTGATCTCAATATATTCCGGTCCCTCAAGGTTAATTGACATTTTCCTGACTTCTATTATGGCTGACACTCTTAAGCAAGCTGTACATACCTTCCAAAATAGGCCACAGTGCTGTTTGAAATAGAAGTCTGTCAAGAAAATGCTGGATTGGGGTTACTTATGCCTTTTCCTCCAGATGGGAACCAAACTCATATTGAGAGTATGTTTTGTAATCAGAGGATCTTTCCTAATCACCTCTCAAACAAAAACCAGAAGGAAGTGACAAAAATGTCTCCATGGTAGAGACTTTTTATTCTATTCAGTTGACCCTTCCCATTTGCCATCTTATTATTTCATTTGTTTTTAACTATAGTCCAGTTCATTTTTTAATCCATCAGGTTCTCAGATCTTTCTTGCATGTGTTGTTTTCTGTAGTAGTGAGAGTGGCACAATTCCTTTAATACTAAAAGGAGGCATCATTTATCTGGTATCCATCATGGCCTAGGTACTAATCAGGGGCCTCATATTTATCATTTCTAATCCTCACACCAGTTCTGCAAGATTGGTATCCTAATTTTACAGAGGTGGTAACCAGATTATGGTCATTCAAGGTCCAAAGCAGGACCATCTATTCAACTCTATACTGATACTTCCTATGGCTCTTTTCCATATGGATTATAGGAGGATACCAACCCTGAAAAGCAATCTAGCATTCATTCATAGAGGCAAGTTTGTTTTGAAAATTGTAATTTCCTCCTCCTGTGTCCCTCCATTTCTGTCAAACTCAGAAGC
Source organism: Myotis brandtii (assembly GCF_000412655.1). Lineage (NCBI taxonomy): Eukaryota > Metazoa > Chordata > Mammalia > Chiroptera > Vespertilionidae > Myotis > Myotis brandtii. The sequence goes on along the minus strand of NW_005358943.1, from coordinate 6,987,877 downwards.
TCATACACATGGAAGCAAAATGAGGAGGGAAAAGGATAATATGTGGAGTGTAATACATGATTAGTCTATTGCTGTTTTCTTGTCTTTTTATACACTGATTTTCTTTTATATGCATACTAGAGGCCCAATGCACAAAATTCATGCAGGGGGTGGGGGGGGGGGGAGTCCCCTCAGCCCAGCCTGCACCCTCTCTAATCTAGGACTCCTCGGGGGATGTCTGACTGCAGGTTTAGGCCCGATTCCGGGGATCAGGCCTAAACTGGCAGTCAGACATCCCTCTCACAATCCAGAACCGCTGGCTCCTAACTGCTCATCTGCCTGCCTGCCTGATCACTCCTAACCGCCTCTGCCTGCTGGCCTAGTCGTCCCCAACTGCCCCTCGCCACCAGCCTGGTTGCCCCTAACTGCTCCCCCCACCAACCTGGTCGTCCCTTACAGCCCTCTTCCTGGTAGCCCCCAACTGCCCCCCCTGCTGGCCTGGTTGCCCCACACAGCCTGCTGTTCAGTCATTTGGTCATCCCTCACTAACCCCCCTGCCGACCTGGTTGCCCCATGCAGCCTGCTGGTCGTTACTTTTACTGGGATGGCGTCCCAGACAATTTGCATATTCCTCTAATATTAGTATAGATTTTTTTTCTCTTACATGTTAGGATTGATCTCAATTTCCCCTTTGCTATAGTACCCCAGCACCATTTAAATTTCCAATTTGTTGTATATAAATTCAATTGCATTTATTTACATTGCAATAGAAAAGAGAGAATTCTGAGCTTGTAATTTTCTGTAATTTTCTTTTGTTCTTATTCCAAAGAGAAAGCCAAGAGTTTGGCAGGTGGTAGTTTATAGGACTGAAGGCTGAAGCTGACTCAAGGAAAGACCTCTCTTTATAATGTGAACAAACCCACTAAATATAATATGCTAGGGCATTTCAAGTGGAAGGGAAGAAGAGCTAGTGTCTTTGTAAGAAGATATGCAAAAGCAGAAGCCAAGGCAATAAGATTCTCAAGCCTGGAAAAGAGACAATAGCTTACTGTGAGTAAGTGGGACTGTGGCCTGCTCTCTCTCTCTCTCCTGCCTTCTGGAAGGTCTCTGTGGTGTAGGGGATGTCTGCATGGTGGGCATATTTGGGTAGCATCACATCCCTCAACGTTCTTAACTCTGGTAAAGGCTCCCATGAATGGTGTGGAGCAAAGCCACAGGACCACCAGACTTGGATGTTCTTGCAAGCTTGGACAATGCCCATCTCAGCAGCAAGTGTGAGTGCAGTGTAGACTAAAGTTTGCTCTCTGGAATAAGGGTCTTACATGGGATGGACATGGGTGGGGAGGGGAGGCAGCGCCCATTAATGACTACATTTCTTACAACGTTGGTGGAATAGGTTCTCCAAACAAGATTAAGTTTAAGAAAATATTATAGGCTGAATTTTTTTGCTTATCTCTTAGGTCCATTCTCCACTTTTTTCTCTCTGCTCTGTGCCCCATGCCTTCTGGAAGGTCTCTGTGGTGTAGGGGATGTCTGCATGGTGGGCATATTTGGGTAGCATCACATCCCTCAACGTTCTTAACTCTGGTAAAGGCTCCCATGAATGGTGTGGAGCAAAGCCACAGGACCACCAGACTTGGATGTTCTTGCAAGCTTGGACAATGCCCATCTCAGCAGCAAGTGTGAGTGCAGTGTAGACTAAAGTTTGCTCTCTGGAATAAGGGTCTTACATGGGTGGGGAGGGGAGGCAGAGCCCATTAATGACTAAATTTCTTACAACTTTGGTGGAATAGGTTCTCCAAATAAGATTAAGTTTAAGAAAATATTGTAGGCTGAATTTTTTTGCTTATCTCTTAAGTCCATTCTCCACTTTTTTTTCTCTCTGCTCTGTGCCCCTGGGAGCTAACCTTTTTGGATGGCTTCTACAGACTTCTTTGCCCTCTGGATTCCAGTTGTGTCCAGCCATTGGGAGGCACTGGCAGGAGATCAGAGGAAGAGAAAGGATGAACTGGGATGTTTATTTCTAAGGATCCCTCCCTATGGGTTGACTGAGTCCTTTTACTGAAGGCAGCAGATCCTGTCTGGTGGCCCTGCCTTGTAGTTACTCTCTCTGGGTTGTGTTCTGTTAACCATTCCCTCTCCTTGCCCTCAAAAATCTAAAATCTTTAGAAGCTTTCCCATTGTCATTAGCATGAGGTGGGGGTAGGGGAGCTGCACTATTCCTACTTGACTTCCTTTAATCCTATCTACACTTTTTAAGTAGCTTCTTTGTTAAATCCTCCTCAATTAATTATCTTTTGTGGTGCCATCTTTTCTCTGGCAGGAGCCTGACTAATTAATTTATGGATTCATCTTTTTCACACCTGAGTTTGTGGACTCAAAACCCTTCCATGTGCCACTTGAACTGGGATGTTTATTTCTAAGGATCCCTCCCTATGGGTTGACTGAGTCCTTTTACTGAAGGCAGCAGATCCTGTCTGGTGGCCCTGCCTTGTAGTTACTCTCTCTGGGTTGTGTTCTGTTAACCATTCCCTCTCCTTGCCCTCAAGAATCTAAAATCTTTAGAAGCTTTCCCATTGTCATTAGCATGAGGTGGGGGTAGGGGAGCTGCACTATTCCTACTTGACTTCCTTTAATCCTATCTACACTTTTTAAGTAACTTCTTTGTTAAATCCTCCTCAATTATCTTTTGTGATGCTATCTTTTCTCTGGCAGGAGCCTGACTAATTAATTTATGGATTCATATTTTTCACACCTGAGTTTGTGGACTCAAAACCCTTCCATGTGCCACTTTTTTCTGTAATTACCAAAAACCCTTGTGCAGTTTCTATTAAGGACTCTGAGTAGATTATAACTCCTAGCACTGAAGCCTAATCATTTTGAGATTTTTGACTGAAAGTCCCACATTCTAGGGAAGGTCTCAGTCCCAGGCAAATCGAATGGTTGATGAACCTAGTTTTGACTCTGGTGGTTATAACCTAGTTATGACTTGGGTGTGCATGCAAAGAAGTCCCTAGTGACTTGTGTCTAGTGGAGTATGATGAGACAGAGTTTGAAAATTACTGCACAATTCTACATATAAGATTATCCAGAAGATGAAAGAAATTAGGATAAATGCAACCCTGCTGAACAATTGTTTCAAAATACTTTTTAAAAAAGTATATAAATCTATTGTCACATTTTTATCTTACATAAAATATATTATCTCTCAATATCAACATGCACAAAATTCTATAATATTGTAAATATATTTTAAAGTAAAGGTATAATTTGTAGGATTGAAAATATCTATAAAATAACACACTTTATACACGATGCTTACATTCTATAAAATTAATAAATTTGTAAGAATGATTACTAAAGAATTTACCTGGTCATGAAAATAACTCACAGCAAAGCCTCCTCCTTCATTTCACGTTAATATTCCCTTTGAAGGTTTCAAAGAGCTTCACAAATCTCAGGCCACTAGAAAGAAAGGATTTCATCTATTTGCACCATAAATTGCACAGCAAAACCTTTATCACATGTTTACTGAAAAATGCTGGACTGGATGATAAGTATAGTGTAGCATAGATCCCAGGGGCCTCCAATGCTTACCTAATACTTTTTAGTGGGTCATGGATATGAGACCCTCATTTCAGAATGATTAAAAATTCAACAACTGCCCTAACCGGTTTGGCTCAGTGGATAGAGCGTCAGCCTGCGGACTCAAGGGTCCCAGGTTCAATTCCGGTCAAGGGCATGTACCTTGGTTGCGGGCACATCCCCAGTAGGGAGTGTGCAGGAGGCAGCTGATCGAATGTTTCTCTCTCATCGATGTTTCTAACTCTCTATCCCTCTCCCTTCCTCTCTGTAAAAAAATCAATAAAATATATATTTTTTTAAATCATGTTTTTGCACATTCAAGTTTCCATGCTGGGGAGGTTTTCAAGGCAGAAAATATCAATTGGTTGAAGTGTAAAAGTTAACAGAAAAGCAAATACTGGTTGGGGAAAGCACGTTAGAGAGAGACCATCTTATTTTAGTTTGTTTTAGTTTAAACATTGCTTTTTATTGCTTGTAATATAATACACTTGTTCTGATTTACATTAATGAACTAAGAGGACTTCGGCATACCTGAGAAAGATATTATTTTAATAAGTCATGTTTTTCTGGTAGGCTAAATGACTACTTGGCTATATTGATCCATGGCAGAGAAAAATAAGAGTGAACAATGTATTAACAGTAAGATGAAAGAGGTAGAACAGATAAATGTGATTCAGAGCTTTGGTCCTGGTTGGATTTCAGAGAAAAATAGACTCGTAAATTCTTCCCACCACAAATGTATAAATTGTTTATGCTTTCTCACTGCATTATTAAGGCACTTCCAGGTGGTAAGAAACAAACATGTTTGTATCTACACTCATGAAGGGAATTCATTGTAGATTTGTAGAAGAAGAACTTGCTTCAGCAATCAAATATCTAGGCCTCAAGAGATCTGTGTGTGTCCCCAGAAAATTTTAGATGCCTCATCAGAGGCAAGGGTCTATTGCTCCCTTTTCTGGTCACTCCACTGTTTCATTTAATGCTCTGTTCTCTTTTGTGTTCACTTTCTTTTTTATTTTTGTTTCCTGGTTTCTGATAACTCATGATGTTTGCTTACTCATGGCTCTTTCTTACTCATTTACTTTTTTGAGTCTCTTAAATTTTTTTTCTCTGTTCCTTCCCTTCCCCTCCTCTAATTATGTTGAATAATCACTACTAATTTTATTCTGACCTTTTAAGTTTCCCTTCCTCTCTGTAAAAAAATCAATAAAATATATCTTTTAAAAAAATCATCATTCTCCCCTTAAAAAATAAATAAATAAGATAAATAAAAATTTTTAAAAAATTCAACTACTTCTTAAAGGTGGAGGAACAGTGTTGTCAGAATCCTGGGTACAAGGTGAAAATGATCCTCCATACCTAGACCTGACTTTGGAGGCATGGTTTACCATGTTGAAACAGATGACAGAGCTGGGAAAGGTCAAGTAGCTTGTGATGGAAATGATTACCAGAAACTAAGAGTGCTTTTCGGAGATATAGTTTCCGTCCCAAGAGGAAAGGCAGTTGTATCTTGGATGAGGCTAATTTGAGATGGCAGGGAGCTGAAAAAGAACACAATCTGTGGAATGTCTGAGGAAGTCAACCTGAAGAGGCCACTAGTGCTCCCACGTAGAACATGTCAGTGGCCGTGGTGGAAGGCACTTGAGAGCTGGTTCCAGGGCCTGCGATGAGAGAATACAGTGGGTAAAAATCCTAAGTGTTGCCAGAGTTTAGGAAAAGCTGACCATATAGTAGCCCTCCCTTATCTGCAGTTTTGCTTTCCATACTCAGTTACCCTGCAGTCAATAGTGGTCCGAAATTATTAAATGGAAGATTCTAGAAACAAACAATTCATACATTTTTAAAAATTTATCGATTTGAGAGAGAGAAACATTGATTTTTTTGTTGTTGTTTCACTTATTTCTGCATTCATTGGTTGATTTCTTGTATGTGCCCTGACTGGGAATCGAACCCACAACCTTGGTGTAGCAGGACAATGTTCTAACCAACTGAGCTACCAGGCCAGGGCCACAATTTATAAGTTTTAAATGGGATGATGTGCTGAGTAGCATGGTGAAATTTTGCACCATCCTGCTCTGTCCTGCCCGGGCATGTGCATCATCCCTTTGTCCAACATATCCCATTTATCAGAGAAAGAGAGAGAGACCACATTCACATAACTTTCATTACAGTATATTGTTATAACTGTTCTATTGTGTTATCAGTTATTGTTGTTAATCTCTTACTGTGCCTAACTAATGAATTAAACTTTACCATAGGTGTATGTGTATAGGAAAAACATAGTATATATAGGGTTGGGTACGATCTGTGGTTAAAGCATTCACTGGGGGTCTTGGCACATATCCCCACAGATAAGGAGGGCCTGGTGTATTCATAGTAAAGTTAGAGACTTTGTTACAAAGAACCTGCCCTCAGATCCTGGAGAAGAGTGTCGCTGACCCACTTGGCACAGGTGTGAGCAGGAGCCAGGATAAGCATCTTTCCCTGTGAGGAACTCAACCTGACTGGACTCAATTCCTTTCAACCTTCTCCCACGTAGGGGAGCTGGTGAAAAGGGGGAAAGAAGAGGCAGCTGTTTCCTTCAACAAGGTCGGAAACATGGGTCCGTTTGAGGCAATTGGCCCAAACCCTGCAGGGAGTAGGTCAATTTCTTCGCTTTGCTTCCACGTCTTCCCTATAAAAGTCTTCCTTTAGCTCAGTGGTTCTCAACCTTCTGGCCCTTTAAATACAGTTCCTCATGTTGTGACCCAACTATAAAATTATTTTCATTGCTACTTCATAGCTGTAATGTTGCTACTGTTATGAATCGTAATGTAAATATCTGATCTGCAGGATGGTCTTAGGCGACCCCTGTGAAAGGGTCGTTCGACCGCCAAAGGGGTTGCGACCCACAGGTTGAGAACCGCTGCTTAGCTCCTGTCTCCTAACCACTTCTGGTTTGGCTCTGCTGGATTCAAATCAACTTTTGCTCAAATAACCTCCAAAACATTTTTAATGTGCCTCAGTTTGTCTTTTAACACCCCACTCAGCTGCTCTGTTATCTGAAGACTTCAAGTTATCTGGGCTTAATACAAACTCGGAACCAGCTCTGACAAAGGGAAGATTTGGGGCTATCCTGGGAGGAAGACATTTTTCCAAGAGGGCTCAGGTCCTGAAAGGTACAGGCAGGACATGTCCCCTGTGCTCAGCTAACATAGTTAGCTCTTGGGGAAATATTACTGTGATATTGTGATTTATAATCATAAATACATACTTGGTTTTCCTCCCCATTCCTGGCACAGAACTCCTTAAACTCTTCCAACTTCCTAAGTGATGAAAGCAGTGAAGCTGCCTTTTGCTATTCATAACAAGCCCCTTTAACCACATCGGAGTTTATGTTAACGAAGTGGCTGTAGGAAAGCTCCTAGGTCACTGAAGTTTGGGGGCTGGTTGCCAGGGAAGCCGACCATGTGATTAGAGGGTTGGAACATTCAGTCCCACTCCTAACCTCTGGGGAGGAGAGAGAGGAAATTGAGTTCAACCATCAATTGGCCAAAGATGTAATCAATCATGTCAATGTAATGACGACTCCATAAAACCCCCCGAAAGAGTGGGGTTTGGAGAGTTTCTGGTTTGCAGGGCAAAAATGCCGGGAAGGTGGTGCACCCCAAACTTCAAGGGGACAGATGCTCCTGTGCTCCGGACTCTTCCGGACTTTGCTCTGTGTGCCTCTTCATCTGTCCGTTCCTTCAGATCCCATTCATATCCTTTGTAATACGCTGGGAATCTAGTAAGAAAACTGATTTCCTAAATTCTTTAAGCTAAGTAGCTTGTAGCAAATTAGTCAAACCTGAGGAGGGGGTCATGGGAACCTTAGATCTATTGGAGAGGTGGTGATGATACAGTGGGGAATGAAGAACACCTTGACCAAGTGATCCGGATTAGTACCTCCAGTGGGAGGCAGATGGAGAGCTTGTGCGTCCAGATGAGCTTCCCGTGAAAGACACAGCATCATCGAGGTAAGGAATGTTGTATTAAAAGAAGGGAAGACTATTTTTTAAACATGCCAATGTTATAAAAGGCAACGGAAAGCTGTGGGAATATTCCAGATTAAAGGAAGCTAAAAAGATCAGACAACTAAATGCAGTATTAGGTTAGGTGTCTGTGCCGGAGGAGAAAAAAATGCTATCAAAAACATTTTTGCCTTAATTCACAAATGTGAAATTCAGACAGTCAAATAGATAAAAAGTATGATATCAATGTTAAATGTATTGAAGTTGCTAACTGTACTGGGGTTACATAAGAGATAATCATGATCCTTAGGAAATACACACTGAAAAGTTTAGGGGTAAAAGACCACGATTTATGTAACTTGCTCTCAAATGGGTGAGGCAAAAAGAGAAAATAACAAAGCAAATGGGGTGTAATGTTAATAAGTGAATCTGGGTAAAAGGTATGTGGGTTATTTTCTTACTACTCATAGTTACAACTTTTCTGTATGTTTGAAATTATTTGCTAATGAAAAGTTAAAATGATTTTCAGAACATGCTTTTTGTTCTTTCTGGCTTTTTATGTACATTTTTAAAAATTTTATTTTATTGCTTAAAGCATTACAAAGAGTAGTACATATGTCTCCTTTTTTCCCCCATTTACCTTCCCCCGGCCTCCCCTACCCCCCTGTATCTTGCGTCCATTGGTTATGCTTATATGCATGCATACAGTCCTTCAGTTGATCTCTTACCTCCCCTGCCCCAACCCTCCCCAGCCTTCCCACTGTAGTTTGACAGTCTGTTTGATGCTGCTCTGCCTCTGTATCTATTTTTGTTCATCAGTTTATAATGTTCTTTATTA
>NW_005358943.1:6977335-6978539 GCF_000412655.1 Myotis brandtii | reverse complement strand
CATTTTGAGTTTATTTTTGTGTATGGTGTAAGTTGGTGATCTAGTTTCATTTTTTTGCAAGTATCTGTCCAGTTTTCCTAACACCATTTATTGAAGAGACTATCTTGTCTTCATTGTGTGCTCTTGCCTCCTTTGTCAAATATTAATTGAGCATACTGGCTTGTGTCGATTTCTGGGTTCTCTGTTCTGTTCCACTCATCTATATGTCTGTTCTGGTGCCAGTACCAGGCAGTTTTGAGAACCGTGGCTTGGTCATATACCTTGATGTCTGGTATTGTGATTCCTCCTACATTGTTCTTCTTTCTCAAGATTGCTGCAGCTATTTGGGGCTTTTTTTTTTTTTATTCCAGGTGAATTTTTGGAGAGTTTGTTCTAGGTCTTTGAAGTATGCCGTTGGTATTTTAATGGGGATTGCGTTGAATTTATAGAGTGCTTTGGGTAGTGTGGACATTTTAATGATGTTGATTCTTGTACATTTTTTATCACATAGCCAAATACATATTTTGTCGTTACAAATCAAGTTGGCTTTTACAATGTATTATTCTATCCATTGCCATGATAAAACCACAGAGGCAGGCCCTGAAGAGGAGTTAGTGCACCAACAGCAGCAGGTCTCCAAGCAGACAGTATGGCATCTCTGAAATTAATTATGATTTTACTGTCACTTGGTTGGGTGGGGATAGGAGCAAAATGAGGGTGATGAAGTGAAGAGCCTAATGTGAATATCTTACTACATTTAAGCGCCCAAACTAAAATGTTCAACACATTATATATAATAAATATGGGTCATTATACATTTGACATATGTGTCACTTATCCATCTTAATATATGTCAGATTTGTAATTTGTGCAGTATCTAATATATATCAGAGATCTAATAAAATTCCACTGAGAAAATAACATATTTTACTAATTCCTGTTGGGAAGTTACAGTACTCGTGACCAAACAGCCAAAGAGATCCTAGTTAGGAGAAAGACTCTACTACTGTTTGTCCGCTCTTCAGAAAATAACCAACTCAGTGGAGGCCTCTTCTTACTATCTGTAAAGGGCCATAACTTCTGAGGATAGCTCTGAGGAGTAGCTTGTAAAGAAAAGTGTAAAATACTTCAATGAGTTAGGAGTACCTCATAAAAAAGAGTTCATAATGACAGGGTATCTCTGCCCCACACAGCACTTTAGTCTCGGATTGTAAAGGGTGGAATG
>NW_005358943.1:6947007-6977263 GCF_000412655.1 Myotis brandtii | reverse complement strand
GGGATTGTGAAGACCTGCTGCCTGCAGGAGGCAGTAAAGAGCTTCACATAATACAGTATTGTATGTGAACATTGTGACAGTAAAGATGTAAGTTACTGTTATTATTTGGGGAGCATAATTCCCGGAGCAAAGCACAATGTACCCAAGCAGAATCAAGGGGATAATGAAACAAAATTTTAGAACAGCTACCAAAAGGTAGACACTCAAATAGCTCAGGAGGGTTGATTTTCATGCTTAAAATTCCCAGAGTTTGACTCTGCATGTGCTTTCCTTGCTCCTTTAATCACTTTCCCTCTCTCCCAGCACTTGGTCCACCTTCAGCAACACTAGTATCTCTTTACTTTCATCTGACATGTAGACAGAAAGCTGTCTGTCACCAGTCAGAATTAATTTATTTATATTAAAAGCTCCTCCTACTATATCTGCCCCACTAGACTGAAATGCTACCAAATAGAAATTCATACATTTCAGTTAGGGTACTTTTGGCAAATAGATTTCCTATTTGTGCAAACTTCAGTTGGTTGGTGATGGCTGCCTGGCCTGCCTTGGTGAGAAGGACTCTGGGGTAAGAGCTTGTCGGAGCTCAGCATGGAGGAGAACCTTGATGGATGAGTGATGACTAGCACGGTTGGATAAGGGACTAGTGGGGGCCTTCCTGGCTCAGATCTGACATTCTCAGTAAATGTATTGCCTCCTCTAGAAACCCTCTTTTTATTCACAGGTTGTCATGTCTCCATGCATTTTTACAGATTGGAATTCCCTTTCCCCTTCTATACATTTGAGAGCTTTCATGATGCCTTCTAGACTGCGTTCAAACTTGACTTTCCCTATGAAGCCCTCCCTGGCTTCTCCAAGCACCTCCCAAGATCACTAGACGGTGAGCCTCTGAGAATCTGCTTCTTGGTCTTCTTCACCAATCTCTGCAGCACCAGCAGAGTGTCTGACTAAAAGCAGGCATCAAAAGAATGAGTAAACACATGTTAACTCTCAAGAAAAATTACAATTAGGGGGGGTGGGGGGTTAGGAGAAAACAAGTAGTATTTAATATAGAAAATTGAGCATGAAAACAACCACCAAAAAATGACTTAGAGCAGTGTGGGGATTTGGAAACTAAGAAAACTTTGTGAATAAGGCACAGAATCATGAAGAAAATTATATTAGAATTACACCTTGACAAATAGATAATATTTTACTGGGGGAGGTGACAGGTATTTATCTCTTCGTGAAGAGAAAGTAGGAGAGAATAAAATGCCCTCCAAAGGCATTTTTATCATCTGTATCATTGACAATAAAATATAGACTAGATTATGCTATCAAACAGATTCTTTTGTATCAAATAGAATAGAGAACATGGAGACAAAGGGAGAATAAATATGAACTGCCGGGGTCCAGCCCCAGCAGTCCAGGGGTTCCCAAAAGTGTGGATGGAGCCAGCGAAGAATGAAGGACACGGAGACAGCATTCAGATGATCAGCATAGCCAGGTTCTCTCTTTATTCTCCGTGGATCTTCCTGTGCCAGGCTGAGGCCACAGAGAGAGATCCAGAGGCAAGCTGAGCCTTCATTTTATAGTCAGAGGTAAACAAGGTAGTGTTTGCCATAGTTACACTGTTCTTGTGAGTTTCACTTGTTTTGGCAGCACTTGCTGCACCTCCCTCAGCCCATTAGCTTCCCAGATAAGATCTAGGGAGTGTCATAAGGTCAAGCCTAATTATGCTAAGAGGACTGTGCCCTCTAAGCTGGGACTTGTTTGTGACTTTGCCAACAGGTCAGTCCAAGGCTTAACCCTATAGCTGTGCCCTATAATGAACAATTTCCATAATTCCTAATAGTTTTCTGGCTCTCGATTCTAATTTTCTGTACCACTTAAAAGAACTTCTTATCTTTGGGTCCTTCATCTCATTGAGAAGCCATCCTTTTTTCCCCTTTAACCAAGTTTGAAATGAAATTTTATTATTTGATTAAGATGTCAACCAATGAAGAAATGTTCCTACTTTATTTAAGTGGCAGAAATCATTGATGCTGAACTTGGGGTCTTAAACATATAATACAGTGAACAGATAATATGTTGTAGAATTGTGCATCTGAAACATATGTATTTATGTTTCAGATGTATAATTTTGTTAACCAATGTCACCCCAGTAAATTCAACAAAAAACAGAAGGAAACAAAAATAAATGAGCGACCCTGAAATAAACCTTAAAATTGAAATTGCTATTAGTGATCAAACCACTCTTTAATAGTGTCTGGGGAAGTTATGTATATTGTCCCATGCTAAAAATGAATCCATCTTTTAAGTGGCTCTTCGGTTATAAAGAAAAAAGCAAACATCTCATTTCTATTTCAGTGAGGAGGGTGGTTAGGAAGGAAGGTCGCTTGTGTTAATCAAATGGGTCTTCTTCAGAGCTCGGCAAGGGTGGTGAGACGACCTTGAGCCTTGACCAGAGACGCTAAGTTTTGAATTCTGGCTCTACCGCTTACTGGCTCTGTTACCTTGGGTAATTTACTTGATTTCTGTCTTCCTAGTTTATTTTTTTCAAATATGCTTTTGTTTTAATTGAGAAAGGAAGAAAGAGGGATAGAGAGATAGAAACGTTGATGAGAGAGAAACATCATCGATCGGCTGCCTCCTGCATACCCCCTACTGGGGATGGAGACTGCAACCCCGGCATGTGACTTGAGTGGGAACCTCTTGGTTCCTGGGCCGACGCTCAACCACTGAGCCACACAGGCCAGGCTGTCTTTCTAGTTTCCTCTGTAAAATGAGGATGAGGATGGAAAAGTCTCCTTTGCATGACGGTGAGGATTGCAAGGGTTCTAGATCATAGTTGGTTCTCCTGTGGGAGCCCTCAACGCCGTCCCGCTGTGTGTACAGCCTTTGTTCTCCCAGCTCCTCCAGAGTCAGTGACATCATAAAAACACAGGAAGGGAAATCTGTAAACATTAGTCATGGAACAAGTCTGTTTCTGAGAATCCGACTCAGAATTTACTTTTACTTCACGGTTGTTGCCACCTTGTGGATTTTTTGGGTAATGAGATTCAGTCCGAGACAGTAAAAGAGGGCTTACTGTTACTTTAGCTGTCATTGTGGGCACCCTCTTCTCCGTGTTGGCTTGTAAAGTTTGAATGTAGTGCTGAGAGCATGAATAGGATCATTAACCTGCCTTCCTCCATAGATCCCTCTCCTCCCCAGCTTGCAAATATAAAAACTGAATCCAAAATAATTTAAATCCTCCTGACTTCCAATTAAGCATATTTCTCATTTACACAATTAGATAATAGATGCTTGTATTTACAATTAGCTGATGGCTATATTCTCACTTCTTTTATAGGCAGTAGTTAATTGATCAATTAATTTGCCTTATTGCACTGTATTTACATGTGATCCCACTCTCTTCTGGTCTATTTCCTGGGTGCTTCCAATTTTCTTTCTTTAGAAGCATTTTCTTATCATTCTTTTGTGTGTGTGTGTGTGGAAGCATTGGGTGAAAATTCGATATCCTGTCTCTATTTGCTCAATATTCCTTGGGAATTTTCCATCTTTGTGTATTCCTCCTGCTTCCTGAACTACCCCTCCACTTCTCTGATGTTATGCAAAAACCCCATTACTTCTACGTAAATTCAAGTTCCATCTACTTCTGAGCCTTTCAGGCCACAGTGGCTCATGCTACCTCTTTTGGGACTCGTATCATTGACTTACGTAAGTTATTTTGATGTGCATATCATTATTTCTTTAGCTAGACTATGGTCTCTTTGTAAGCAACAATGATGTCTTAAGAGCACTTGAGTTCCCAATATATATGTGAATGATTAACATGTATTTCCTGGTCCACCGTGGGTGTCCCTACTTTAGCTTCTGTTTTCTATCCCATTTCCATCTTTCCAAACAAGCAGAAAACAACAACCAAGAAAACACAAAAATGGCCTATTTAAGTATTAACAGATGGTTGCTTTTCATTTCTACTGCTTTTCACTTGTGGCAACCTGTTTTCTAATTTGTGCAAATGTGTGCATGCTGAGTGTGTGTCTATGCAAAAGGCGTGTGTGTGTGCGTGCGCGCGTGTGTGAGTGAGTGATTTCCCCCATAACTTCCAGATCTGAGCAACTTAACTATGGGTATTCTTAGGGATGAATCTGTGTTCAAGATGCTTTATTTTACTAAAGTTTTCTTTTTTTAATTCTTAGAGACAACTGATGGTATCACTTTAAAACAAATTCTCAGGATGAGATTTTTGGGACTAAATGTTGCAAACATATTTAAAAGTTGGTTTATAGTTATGAATTCTCAGATCATTTTCTCTCATTCCCCTTATTTCCAGGGTTGAAATTTGTTCTTCCCTTTTCTGAGGAGAGGTTTTTAGTTTAAAATGTGTTTTTAATTCACCTTGTCAATGAGGGTATAGCCTTCTTGTATCCAGGCATGTGTATATGGTGGTGGTGTGGGGAGGGGGAGGGGTATAGGGTTCCATAATAGTCTCCAACTTCACTAATGACTATTCACTAGTGGACGTGAGTGAGTGCTCGTTTTTGTGCCTGGGCTATAAAGTAGAAGCTTAAGATTATCCTGGTTGAGCAGATTCCCTTAATTCCTTCCCTGGATTTTGGTCTTACTTTATTTTGTTAAATCTCTAAGCATGTCCTTTGATTTTTGCTAGTTCAGTTAAGTGTTGAAAAGTACTGTTTTCAAGTTACATCTAGAATCCTCAGTTACTTGAATTGGGATGGTTGTCTTTGATGGGATCAGTGATCACTTACTTATTTAATCTATTAGATACAATTTAGAATCAATTTATAAATTTCACAGAAAAATTGTGTTATGATTTTGGCTTTAGGATTTTATCAAATTCAGGAAAACTTTATTATCTTTACTTAATATTTATTCTTCTTAAATATGGTTTATCATTCCATTTGTTTATATCTTCATTATGTCCTTCAGTAATATTTATTTTTTTTAAATATATTCTATTGACTTTTTACAGAGAGGAAGGGAGAAGGATAGAGAGTTAGAAACATTGATGAGAGAGAAACATCGATCAGCTGCCTCCTGCACACCTCCTACTGGGGATGTGCCCACAACCAAGGTACATGCCCTTGACTGGAATTGAACCTGGGACCTTTCAGTCCGCAGGCCAATGCTCTATCCACTGAGCCAAACCAGTTAGGGCTATGTTTTTCTTTTAAAGCTCTTACATTGAGGGTTTGTAAACATGTTTTAACTTTCATTTTGTATCAGTCATTGCTGTATAAATAGCTAAGACTTACATAGTACTTACTATGTGCCAGGCATAATTTTAAATTCTTTAGTAATTTTTTTTTTTACCTTGTGAACTTGTTTATTAACTTGAATAGTCTGTCACTTGACTTCCATCGAAAGTCCTAAGCTCTTTAAATCTAATCGTCACTATAATATTTTGAGGGCAGAACTATAATTAAGAATATTGTACAGATGAGAAACTAAGTGATGGAGTGATTAAATAATTTCAAAAGTGACACAACTAGCTTCTCACCTATAGTTATTGACCTTCCCTTGCTTTCTTTTTAATATCAATAATGTATGCCTTTTATTGTTCATTTACTTTTTTTTAATTGATGTTTTATTTGGTGCCTCTCTTTAATACAATTGTTTGTTTGTTTTTCCCCCTGTGTGTTTTATTAGCCTTGATTGTAGGCTTATATTTACATTTGACTGTGGACACTTTTTAAATTTACTGTTGCCTGACTCCAGTGTTGGAATGGAGACAGTTGGCATCTTCAAGTATAAAATCTTACACTCATTCCTATGAGAATTTTTCCATTCCTTTTGGGTGTTGCCAGCTACCTGGAACATTGTAGTGCCTCTGTGACCCAGTTATTCATGCTAACTTCTCCAGTCTGGAAGAAGATATTGAAGTGTTTACTGCTTTACACTGTGTGTGTGTGTGTGTGTGTGTGAGAGAGAGAGAGAGAGAGAGAGAGAGAGAGAGAGAAATGTTTGTGTTTGCCTAGGAGGTGTGGAAGCAAGACTAGCCTGCCCGACCGCTTTACATTCCATCTCTAAGCAGTCACCCTAATGGTTGTTCTTGGCTCCCTATACCTCTTCATTTTCATTAATTATGACTCAGAAGAGTCTTAAGAAATAATGTCACATTTTCTCTGGTGTCTATCTTTCAGCCAAATTTCCTTCCTCAATTTAATCCTGTCAGATTTCTATCTTTTAGACATATATAAACTTTTTCAGTTTTCTAATGATATTTTGTTTTTGCCAGTATGGTTCATGTTTTATTCCTTATTTTTAAATTCATTTTCAAACAGTTGTAAGGTGAAGTTTGTGTCAGTTTCTCATTCTGTTACTAATACCCATTTATTAAGATTAATACCCAATTATTAATCATTTTCCTCATTTCTAGCTTCTCCTTATTGGCTCTATTGTTAGTAAAACATATATTAACAATACCATTGATGAAAGAATATTTATAATCAGCAATCTCTGAACAATACATAAATCACACAAATACTGAATTGAATAAAACGTTATCACAGACCAGTTGGCATGGTTCAGCGGTTGAATGTCAACCTATGAATCAGGAGATCACGTTTCGACCCCCGGTCAGGGCATATGCCTGGGTTGCAGGCTCAATCCCCAGTGTGAAGCATCCAGGAGGCAGCCGATCAATGATTCTCTCTCATCATTGATGTTTCTATCTCTCTTTCTCTCCTTTCCTCTCTGCAATCAATAAAAAAAAATATATATCCTAATATATAAAAACCCTGGGTCTGTCACATCCACAACGACCAGAGGCTCGACCTAACGCCCAGGCTGTGTGCAGTAGGCTCCAGTGGGTGGGGACTTGTGTCAGCGGAGATAGGGATGGGTGTGGCAGGGCCAACACTCACACTCACTCACAACCACACACACAGTGCCCACCAGCTCACAGCCTTTTCTCCCTTTCTTTCTCTCCCTCCCAGCACGCTCTCGGAGCCTCTCTCAGAATGAGGAAACAAAACAGACTGGGCCTAAAGAGGCCTGGATGGAAGGGAGGGCAGGGAAGAGGGTGGAGCGGGCCCCACTGGCTCCGCCCCCTCCCAGCCAGGAAAGAGGAAGAGGAAGACAGGGAGGCAGGGAGGCCTGGAGGACTGCTGAGAAAAACAAAGAGAGACAGAGACTGAGGGAGATCAGGCCAGCAGGGATGGGAAGTTCGGGGCAACCAGGCCAGCAGGGGAGGGCAGTTGGGGCCAAGATCAGGCTGGCAGGGGAGAGCAGTTAGGAGCGATCAGACAGGCAGGCAGAGGCAGTTAGGGGCAATCAGGCAGGCAGGCAGGTGAGTGATTAGGAACCAGCAGTCCCAGATTGCGAGAGGGATGTCCGACATCCCCCAAGGGGTCCCTGATTAGAGAGGGTGCAAGTTGGGCTGAGGGAACCCCCCCATGCATGAATTTTGTGCACCAGGCCACTAATACACACACACACACACACACACACACACACACACACACACACACACATATATATGCCTAAGCAACCATCCAACTGTCCGACTGTCTGACCGGTAGCTATGACATGGAATGATCACCAAGGGGAAGACACTCAATGCAGGAGCTGCCGAGCTGTGGTGACTTGGCAGCTGCGATTCTGGGTGACACACCCAGAACCAGAGAGGAGGGAGCCCAATTCCGGCGTTCATCACCTGAGAACTGCCCTCTCGCAATCCAGGACCCCTCAGGGGATGTTGGAGAGCCGTTTCATCCCAATTCCCGCAGGCCAGGCCGAGGGACCCCACCAGTGCCCGAGACCATGCACCAGGCCTCTAGTATTTTATATAAAAAAGTTATCACAAGCCTATAAAAATTGATATCAGTTTGCATTTTTCAGAACATTCATAAATTTTCTCCACAGTCTGAGATAATGATTACAATTTCAAGTTGAGAAAAACATGTCCAAGAATTAACTGAGTTTCACACTACTATTATACAACAGAGAGAGACTCAATTCCCTGAGTAGCAATGATTTGGGCAACTGGGCAACCTCTGATAACTTGGACAACTATTCTACTTCAATTACTTGGACAACTAGTCAACCCCAATGACTTGGACAACTGGTCAATTTCTACTGATTTGGACAAGTACACAACACCTAATTACTTGGACAACTGATCAACACCTAGAGAGGCAGCAATCAGAACTTGGATTCTTTTTCTCTATTCAGTTCTTTCTTTTTCTCTTACTATTTTTAGTTGTCTTTTTCTCTGTTCTTCTATTTCTTTATTTCCCACTTGAAAAATATAATTGTTTACTTACAAATCAGAAGCACAGATCTACAACAATCCTTTGTTTCAATTACATTACAAGAACTGAAGATGGGAAAGCAAGGTGGTTTCCTCAAATTCACACTCAGGTCAATGACATAGTCAAATTCAATTTAAGTTTCTAACTACCAATCCATAGTTCATTTGCTCTGAACTATCTCAGGGAATCTTAGAACTAAAATGCTCATCTGGAAACTGGTTAGCTTTATTCTTTAGAAAGTTGAAAAGATGTTAAGCTAAGCTCACAACAGCTTTCCTTTTCAGTTGGTAAGAGATAAGAGTTACCTGTGCAATGTAGTACACACATTGTATATGCAATGCCCTGCATTTAGTACATGCATTCTAAGTTCAACAGATAAGTCTAAAGAGACTTGCAGGAAGATGACCTTGTCTATCCTATAAAATAAATTACCTTAAATATATATAAGCAAATTAGTTTTAAAATTATTTTACAATATTCACGTGGGTAAAATGTGAGAAAATGGAAACTCACAACCACTAATAGATGAATAAATAGTATGGTCTTTGGGGGCACTCTTTAGTATAACTTAAAATGCATTATCTAACAAAGCACATATGGAATCTATATGCTGAAAATTAAAAAAGGCTGATGGAAGTAATTGAAGAAAGCCCATATAAGTGGAGAGATGTATTGTGTTCATATCAGAAGAATTCAAACATGTCAGTGCTCTTCAATGTGATCTAAAAAATTAGCACAAGTCCAATCAAAATGCCAGCAGGATTTTTTATAGATAGGTAAGCACATTAAGAAATTCACAGGGAAAGGCAATAGAACTAGAATAGTTAAAACAATTTTTAAAAGAAGAAGAAAGTTGAGAAATTACAGTACACAATTTTAAGATTTCCTGTAAAGATACAGTAATTATGATGGTGGGTATTGGTGAAGGAATAAACACATCAATCAATGGAATAGGATAGAATTGAGAAACAGACCCATACAAATATGGCACATTAATTTTCAACAAATGTACAAAAGCAATTCAATCGTACTCTAACAGGATATCCATGTGTAAAAAGAGACTTTGATCCATACCTTTTGCCATATATAAAAATTAACTCAGAATGATTATAGATCTAAATTAAAAGATAAAACTGTGACACTTTTAGAAAAAAAATAGAAGAAAAATCTTTGAGCTGGGTTAGACAAAGAGTTCTTCAATATGACACCAAAAACATGACCCATAAAAAGGGGGGGCAGGGAAATAATTTACTTTCATCAAATTTCAAAACCTTTATAAGAGGCATTACTAAAAGATTGAAAAGACAAGCTGTAAAGTTGATTAAAATATTTGCAAATCACATATCCAAAATAATTTACATGCAGAATACATAAAGAGCTCTCAAAACTCAACAATAAGAAAACAAAAAACCCAATGTTTGCAAAAGAATAAAAAAATTTTTACCAAAATATTCAATGTCATTAGTCATAGGAAAATACAAAACCACAGTGAGATATCACTGCATATCTATTATAACAGCAGAAAAAAATATTTAAATACTGACATACCAAGTACTGGTGATGATACAGAGAAATTAGACATCCCATACATTACTAATGAAAATGCAAAGTAGTACACCATACTGGAAATTGTTTGGAAGTTTCTTATAGACTTAAAGAGATATTACCATATGGCCCAGTGATCCCACTGTTGGGTATATACCCTGAGGAAATGAAAACTATGCTCAGACAAAAAAAGTACACAAATGTTTAAAGCTTGTCTATTCATAATTGTTCCAAACTGGAAACAATCCAAAGTCTTTCAATGGGTGAATGAATAAACACAATGTAGTTCATCTATACTATAGAACACTACCCAGGAATAAGAAAAGAAAGAAATATAGATATGTACAACAATTTGGATGCATCTCAAAAACATTATGCTGAATGATAATAGATAAGCCTCAAAAGATTACATATTATATGATTTCATTTATGTGACATTCTTGAAAAAAGAAACTATACTTACAGGGAACAGACCTGTAGTTACATGTTTTACAAAGGCAGGGAAGGGTGTTATTATAAAGCAAGGGTAGGGAACATCCAGCCCATGGGCCTTATAAGGCCTGCAAAATAATTTGGTCTGGCCCTGCCAAGACATTAGGGAATGAGTTAATTAAACGTTTGACCAAATATAGCAGGCTAATTTCTATGTTGATAATTTTGTATGGCCCATGAATGGTGTTATAAATACGGGCTTATTTCATTTAGCATAATGTTCTCCAGGTCCATCCATGCTGTCGCAAAGGGTAAAATTTCCTTGTGTGTGTGTGTGTTTTTTTTATGGCTGAGTAGTATTCCATTAGATAAATATAACACAGCTTTTTAAATCCACTCATCTACTGATGGACCCTTGGGCTGCTTCCAAATCTTGGTATACTTATTATTTTGGTCAATAAAAATAGCTTTTTACTATCTTAAATAATTTGATCAAATAGTTTTTAATGTAATTTTAGAAATACAGCCTTCTCCAATCTATTTAATTTTAAATTAAAGATGCATTTATATAGAAGATACAAAATCCTATATAATAAAGAGGTAATGTGTAAATTGACCCTCACACCCTCACATCATCACAAGATGGCCACCCCACATCATCACAAGATGGCCACCACAAAATGGCCACCCCCACATTGTTATAAGATGGCTGCCCCCACATCTCCACAAGATGGTCACCCCCATGTTGTCACAAGATGGCCAGCAGGGGAGGGCAGTTAGGAGCAATCTGGCTGGCAGGGGAGAGGTTAGGGGGTGATCAGGCTGGCAGGCAGGCGAGTGGTTAGGAGCCAGCAGTCCTGGATTATGAGAGGGATGTCCAACTGCCGGTTTAGGCCCGATCCCGCAGGGACATCTGGCCTAAACCAGCAGTCGGACATCCCCCGAGAGGTCCCAGACTGGAGAGGGTGCAGGCTGGGCTTAGGGACAGCCCCCCACCCCCGCCAGTGCACTAATTTCGTGCATCAGGCCTCTAGTACTAAATATGTGATTGTTCTTGAGAAACAGACAATCTTCATAATAGAGTAAGGCAAGACTAAATTTAATAAGGTAGCATATAAATAAGTACTAAATTCGCCATTTTACTGCTGGACTATATGTTACAAATAAGTGATGCTCATCCCCATGAACCTGGATGGAGTATTAAGACAGTTATCAAGTTGTTACATCATATAAAAAGAGATTAAAAAGGACCAGGTGAAATTAGTAAGAGTGGAGTACATTTAATTGGTGACTCCTCCATAGCTAGATTTGAAGTTATTATAGTATATGTTCAATCAGAATGACTATGAAAAAAGGTAGTGCTTGGAGTAATATTCATAATAACTAATGTAGTATATTACTTGAAACTATCCTATGAATTCCATTATTTTGAAAGATCATACAATTTTCAAAAATAATTTAAAAGTTAGCCTACTTTAGCCCAGCTGGCGTGGTTCAGTGGTTGAGCATTGACCTATGAACCAGGAGGTCACGGGTTTGAATCCCAGCCAATGCATATGCCTGGGTTGCAGGCTCCCCAGTGTGGGGCGTGTAGGAGGCAGCCGATCAATGATTCTCTCTCATCATTGATGTTTCTATCTTTCTCTCCCTCTCCCTTCCTCTCAGAAATCAATAAAAAATATATTAAAACATAAACAAACAAACAAGTAAGTAAGTAAGTAAATAAATAAATAAATAAAATGTTAACCTACTTTACAAGTTAATCTCAGGTGTCATTACATTTTCAACTAAATTTTAAAAGTATATATTTAAGCTTTGTAACCCACTTTTGAATCTTAATTCCTTTTTGTATGTTGCATTGCTTATTTGGCTTTATATTTTATTTGAATGCTATGTATTACCAAAAAACCCCACAATATTTAAAATAGGAAGTCATGTTAAGCAAAAAATAAAGGGACCATGAAAATGGTTGCCATTGACATCTAGAAATATAATAATAAAGGAGGTAGGACAGAAGCTGTACTAACAATGACCACAGTGTGGCATCCTAGTATCATGCATGACATAAAACTACATGGAAAAGCATAATCACACTATAATAAAAGCTAGCTCACATTACTGTAGGTTCCTCCCTACAAGAAAATCATCAAAAGAACCCAGGTTTTAAACATTATGCTTAGTTATTTGATCTTCCCTGACTCATAACTAGTTTTACCCTTCTCTTGACAACTGTCCTTTACACCTACCTAGTCAAAGTTTCCCTTATCAAAAACAAAACAAAAACACACACACACACACATACAAAAACAAATGAAAAAACAAACAAAGAAAAAATTCTTGCCTAATTCTCAAAGTAACTATATATTAGCTCACTAACTTCTTGAACAAATATTCATTTGTGGAATCCACTTTGCCTCAACCAATAAATGATCTGGTGCCATCTATTAAAACTAGCTTTCTGTAAGCCTCAAAACGAGTTTGTATTTGACACTATTATTCATTCTCTTCTTACAGAAACTCTTTTCTGTTCTGGTTTGGTGATATTGCTGTCTTTTAAATTTGTTCTTAGTGTTAGGTTGTTTGTATTTAATCATTTTACTAGTTATTTCTCAGCCAATGGTTGCATTCTCCAGAATTTTGCAGCCAGAGGTCTGTCAGCTAGGAAGTCTTATATATGAAGCCCAGAAATATATTTAATCCATCCTTTACTTCAAGTTCAAGGGATACAATCCAGCCAAAACTGATTTTATAACATAACTAGAGGCCCAGTGCATGAAATTTGTGCACATGGGGAGGGGGTCCCTCAGCCAGACCTGCACCCTCTCACAATCCAGACCCCTCGGGGAATGTCTGACTGCCAGTTTAAGCACCTGGACATCCCTCTTGCAATCCGGGACCGCTGGCTACTAACTGCTCGCCTGCCTGCCTGCCTGCCTGATTGCCCCTAACTGCTCACCTGCCTGCCTGATCACCCCTAACCACTCTGCCTGCTTGCCTAATCGCCCCTATCCACTTGCCTGCTTGCCTGATCACTCCTAACCATTCGCCTGTCTGCCTGGTCACCCCTATCTGCCTCTGCCTCAGTCCCCACCCATCACTGCAGCTTTGTTCGGAAGGTCATCCGTAAGGATGCCTGGAATGACATCCAGAAGGCCGTTCAGCTGTCTGGTCTAATTAGCATATTATGCTTTTATTATTATAGATAGGGACCGGGGAGTGAATATTTTGTCCCAGAGTTTCATCCATGATTTAAGGTTTTCGTCCCTGAGGCTGAGAGCACAGGTGAGAGTGCAGAAAGCTTCCCACCCTTTTACTCAGGCCCATCCATAGCCCTCAGTATTTTTAACTCCTTCACTGGCCCCACTTGTTTCCTCCTGTGTCTGGCCTCTGTGAGTGGGCATTGCTGCCCTTTTATTTTATTTTATTTATTTTTTAACAAAATGTAACTCAACTGCGACCTCTTTTTAAAAATATATATATTTTTTGATTTTTACAGAGAGGAAGAGAGAGGGATAGAGAGTTAGAAACATTAATGAGAGAGAAATGTCGATCAGCTGCCTCCTGCACACCCCCTATTGGGGATGTGCCCGCAACCAAGGTACATGCCCTTGACCAGAATAAAACCTGGGACCCTTCAGTCCGCAGGGCAACGCTCTATCTCAGTGATGGCGAACCTATGACACCCGTGTCAGAGGTGACACGCAAACTCGTTTTTTTCGTTGATTTTTCTTTGTTAAATGGCATTTAAATATATAAAATAAATATCAAAAATATAAGTCTTTGTTTTACTATGGTTGCAAATATCAAAAAATTTCTATATGTGACACGGCACCAGAGTTAAGTTAGGGTTTTTCAAAATGCTGACACGCCGAGCTCAAAAGGTTCGCCATCACTGCTCTATCCACTGAGCCAAACTGGTCAGGGCTGCCCTTTTATTTTTAAATATGTTTTTATTGATTTTAAAGAGAGAGGAAGTGAGAGGGAAAGAGAGAAACACAGATGTGCTGCCTCCTGCACATACCCTGCTGGGGAGTGAGCTCACAACTCTGGCATGTGCCCTGATGGGGAATCAGAGATCTGATTGGTAACATGGATCGAGGCTGAACCACTGAGTCACGCAGGCCGGAATCCTGCCTTTTTTAATTTCTGCTGTTGAGTGAGAGGAGAAAAGGGCTTAGGATCCTACCTGTGGAGGTGGGGAGGGGCTGTGAAGAGAAAAAGAACTCAAAGTGAGGTATTGTCTGAGGTCAGATTTTTAAGATGCCAAGTCTGAAATGGAAATGTTTTCAAAATATTTATTGAAGCGTTTTCCCAGGGGTGAGGTGGGTGAAGGAAGCAGGGTAGGGCAGGAGATATAGCTACGCAAGAATGGGATTTTCTATGGAGACTAGCTTAGTCTGACCCACAGAGAGTCGCTGCTGAGGGCAATTGTCTAGGGAAGAGGGCAGCTGTGAGTGTTAGCAGCCAATATTCACAAGTGGACAGTAGGGCACTGGGCAGTGGAGGGGAGCAGGGAAGGGCACCCACAACATTCACTGCCTGTTGTCTTCAGATGGAGAATCTCAGAGTAAGTATGTCATACTTTCACTACTAAGATTAACCCTTGTTAATATGCTAGGGATAGGTAAGTATCTGTCTTTGTTCCAGGATTGAGACACATTACAAAGACTCCATTCAAGGCTGGAAAACAAAAGGTAGCAACTTTGCAGAGGAGAAACCTGGCAGACTCCACCTTAACCAAGCGATCAAGTTAAGAGCATCAGTACAAAGACATAGTGCTAGCTAGCTATGGTATGAGCAGAAGAATATTTCACCTTTGTGGTATTCTTTCCAAAAACTCACAACTCCAGCCTAATCATAAGAAAATATCTGACCCAGTAATCATCTAAATCAGTCACATCGTGAAAGACAAGGACAGACTGAGGAACTCTCACAGATTAGAGGAGACTAAGAGGTGACAGCTAAATGCAATGTGTCATCTCACATTGGATCCCAGAGCAGATAATGAACATTAGTGCAAAAACTATGCAAATCTGAATGAAGTCTGTAGTTCAGTTCAGAGTATTATGCCAATGTTAATTTCTTAGTCTTGATTACCATCGTGAAAGACAAGGACAGACTGAGGAACTCTCACAGATTAGAGGAGACTAAGAGGTGACAGCTAAATGCAATGTGTCATCTCACATTGGATCCCGGAGCAGATAATGAACATTAGTGCAAAAACTATGCAAATCTGAATGAAGTCTGTAGTTCAGTTCAGAGTATTATGCCAATGTTAATTTCTTAGTCTTGATCATTGTATTATGGTTATGTAAGATGTAATCATAAAGGGAAGCTGGGTAAAGGTAAACAGGCACACTCTCTACTGCCTTTGAAACTATTCTGACATCTAAAATTATTACAAAATTAAAAGTTTCTAAAACCATATTCTATTTCCTTAAACTCATAAGTGTAGCATTGGATGGTGATGAAGAAAAATTCATTCTGCCATATCATACATGCAGAAACTAATATTCCTTATGGACAATGACAAGTCAATAACATGAAAGAATATTTATATCATTCATAACTTCTATGCTACTAGCATATATTCAATAAGGTGAATTACCAGAATTAAGGAGACTAATAATAGAAAATCTTGTAGTAAGTATAACTTTCATATATAGGATTGTGAGCTGCTCCCAAATTTTAAATTCTCTAATTATGTTACACTGCTTATCAAAGGAAAATAAACTTTATTTATTCAGAATGAAGGTTTATAATGCTTCCTGTCATTCATTTAATTACTGGTAATATTTACTTGCATAGTACTTTATAGTAGTTTTAAGAGAGAAATGAGCTAACAGAAGAACATAATTAAGGAGACTATGGACACAGCTTCATTAAGTTCCTTATAGAAATGCAGAGAAGGTAAGCTCTCACAGTTTCTTTTTTCTTTTACAAATGAAGAGCAGCTGGGTATGTGTCCGGGATATATACAATCTTTTGAGACAACCCAAGGGAGTGACAGTCAAGACTCAAGTCAAACCAAGTTTAGACCCCGTACTGGGAAACAGCACTCTAAACAACAATCTAGTCTTTGCATATATTATCCTGGGGATCCTGGTACAAAAAAGATGATGACTGCAAAGGTGCTATGAAAAGCTGTGGTACCTCTTGGTGTGACCTGAGGTGCACACACCCTCTTTGGTTATAATGAAATTTTCAACTCATCTCCACAATCTAAGGCATAAGTAAGTTTCAGGTGACATGACCCCCTCATCTTTAACTTTCTCGTACTTTCTGAGTCCTTTGTCTTATATACTTCTAACTCAGACTCATATTTTATTTCCAATTGTAAATATAGGATGGAATTTATGGTTAGAATCATTGAGATTTAGACCACTTTCTCCACGATCTTTAAAAGGGCATGCCATCTCAGAAGAAAATTCTATGTATATTTCACCTGACGTTTTCATTCATTCCTTCACTTGCTCATTTATTCATTCAACTAACATTTATTGAATGCCCACAATATGCTAGGCACTGGGAATATAGTGATAGACAGAAGCAACCACTTTTCTCACGCAGTTGATAATTTTAATAATGTTCTTTATCCTTCACTAAGCCACCTGGACTTTTTTTCTTTTATGTTTCCTATGGCTCTCCTTCCTTTTCTAAGGCAACATAACCCCCCTCCCCGCCCCCGCCCATCTGAGAGTTAGAGGCCAGTTTTTCAACTCTTGGTTAAATTATTTCTTTTTTTGTCCCCCCCTTTTCCTCCCCCACCCAACCCCGGATATTGGGTGGAGAAATGGGTCCAGGAGGAGATACCACTGAGCTTTTTTTAATGACTTCTCTCTGCCAAAATATTACCCTCTCAAATGTTGTTCTTAAAATCTATGTGTTATTAAAAGCTCAGCATCATCTGTATTTGAACCTTGTGTTCAATTTATTATTTTAATTATTTTTTTTAGTTCTAAGGGTACCAGGGGTAACTAGATTGCAAAGCATATGATTTCTGCTGTCCAGAAGGGGACCTTGGGGAGCCAGTAGGGAGTCCTAAAGTTTTTGTAGACTATGAAATTTAAGGAATTTGGGGACATTTTCAGACAGCACACCAATTTCAATTTGATCATGGAAATTCCTGTAAATAATTCTGAAAGTTCACATACTGTACAGGGTTGTTGCTTTTTTTCTGTTTTGTCTTGTGATATAATTGGTGTTACTTTAATCTTTCATCTTATATTGATCTAATCTTTTAATGTTTGCTTTGGGGAATGAATATATGGAAGAAATCCAAGGCACTGACATTTATTAATTTACCTAAATTAAAGCATGTAATAGACTTATGAGATCCATGAAGGTCATCCATTATGATGTTAACTTCCGTATGATGAATTTTTCCTAGTTGTGTAATTTGAAAGTCATGAATTAAGAAATGTTTAACGAACACCTACCTTTTGCACAGACATGCTCCGAAATATGGCATGAAAATGTATGAATCATGTGGAGAGTAACTTGTATGCATTCAGAGAATCAAGAGATCTCTGGTATAAACTATCCTGGCAAATATTCTAGTTTGTTTTATATTTTACCTAACAGTGGAGAAGAATGAACTCTAAAAAGAGGAATTGCAAATAAATATCTACTAGTATGTTTCTTTTATGTTTTTTAAAGGAAAACAACTTTAAATTCCAAAATAACTCTCTGTGGTTAATAGGACATTCATAGGTACTTACCAGATAAGAAAACAGAAAAAAGAAGAAAGAAATAAAAAAAAAGGAAAGAACATTGTGTCTACTAAAAGTAAGTGACCAAACTTTGAATCTTTGCATATAGCTCAGCATTGTGCTATGTTGTTTAAGACTTTTATTCAACATACTTCACTGCAAAGCTGCAATGATGATTTTGCTTTACTGAGTCAATTAGGAAAGAGATTCTTGCATGCCTACACCACTGAAGTGAAAGTGAGCTGAGGTGATGAGATGAGGCTAATCTTGATTCTAGTCTCTAATTGGCATTAAACATGGTGAACCTTAGACATCTTGAATTTTGAGGGGTTGGATGATGATAATGCTAGTGAAAAATCTAAATCAGTTTAGCTAGCAATAAAAATTTTTAATAAAATAAATTGTATTTATTTTGAATGCAACGAAGAATACATAAGTTCATTCTCGAGGTAAAAATATATTTTTAAAAATGACTGACATAGTAAATATCCCTCCTGGTTCACCTAGAAGTAACCACTGTGAACTATTTGATTTATCATCTAAACAGGCCTTTTCTGTGCATTCAGGTATATGGATATTTCTAAATATATGGTGTTGTTTGGTAAACTTATTTAAGCAAACAGTGTATCTATTGTTGTGCAGCTTCTGTTTCTCACTGGAAGACAATCCCATGTTGGTTGATACAGAACTGCAATCCCTCAGGAGATACCAGCACCGCTGGCGCCTTTATCTTGGACTTCTCAGCCTCAATAGCTGTGAGACATAAATTTCCATTGTTGTTAAGCCACCCATTTGATGATATGTTGTTAAAGAAGCCTGAATGGACTCAGACAGATGGCAACCTACGGAAGCATCGGTAGAGCCTCGGGTCGAACTCTTTACCTCATACGATAGCTCAGGAGGCCTGGTGGGTGGTCCTCAGCTAAAACTGTAACAGAGAATAACCTGTCTGCCTTGAGTAGAGACAGCAGATATACTGCAAAATGTTAATGAGAAGTTCTAACAAAGACAACAAGCATACAGTAGAAGTGAGATACCAAATGAGTTATGATGAGATAAAATACCCTGACAGACTTTCAAAAAGGGGAAAGCTAATTACCCATCTTTTAAGCCTATTGTTTGCCTTGATCTACACATGGAGAGAAGAGATTTAGAGACTGACTTGCGAGAAGGATTTTTTTTCTTTTTGGACAGAACTGTTCTGTGACTATCTTTGTCCCTCCCTTCTTCACCACCATCAACAGAGAATGCCTTGGATGATGTTCTTCACCTCAAGTCAAGGGAGTGGTACATTAAGGGAGATTACTCAAGAGCTCTTTATGGGCTTCCTGAAATTGGGTAGTGATGTCGATGTTCAGGGACTCCTGAACCTATGGGAAGCAAGTTGTGCTTTGCACAAGGGAAACTGGCTAAGGGAGCAAGTAGTGATCGAAATCCACCCTGTGGCAAGCTTGCTAAACTGTGAAACAGCAGGGCTGTGTCTGCTTAAAGGGGACATCTTCTCATTTGCACAAAGATTTCATGTGGAATAACTATGACCCTAGGTGGGATGGGCACATTGAACTAGTGTCTGACTCCTCTGAGATATCTAAAGGCGGTTATGGCAGTAGACTGGTAACTGCGCATGGATGAAGTGAAGGAGGGTTGGCTGAGGTGGAATTGCCCTGAGCTCCAGAGATGTTTCAGGGAAAGTAATGGGTGTTTTCCATAAATCAAATGCGAATTAAGCATGAGAGCCTGGGAAGGGATCATCTTAGGTTGGGTCTAATAGCACCAACTGGAGAAGTGATGGAATCTCAGGACAAAGAAGCTGAACTGCTGGATTGTAACTAACCGAAGAAATACATTTGTTCTCATCAAAGCATTTAGGGGTAATATAGTACCAATAACTGGAGGTCTTTAAATAAGGCATGAATGTACTCCCATGCCAGTCATCTCTAAATATATATCAGGCCTAGAGAATATAGGGCCAGCTTATGACAATGCCAATAAAATGAGAGCTTTATCAATTACCTTTCTTTTATCACCCTCACCTCCCATAACTCTGTCAAAAAAAAAAGCTGCTATTGAGCAGAGAAATAGATAAGGGGGGAGGTGGGGAGTTGTGGGGGGGAGCGAAGGCAAGGGGGAATAGTTGAGTGCACCCTCTGGCCAGGAGACAGACAACTTGCTTACAGAACGGATGGAAGGAAAATAGCTATAACTTTGCCTTAGCTGGATGGAAGGAAAATAGCTATAACTTTGAATAAATATCAAAACTATGACCATTACATGGGGTTGGGCATTTTAATATATTGAATTAAAACTGTTTTGTGACAAAACAATCACTATATTTTACTATCTAAGAATAATCAGCAAGGTCATATATTTTTTGAATTTTTATCCAAAGGAAGGACAAGCCTTTCTTCCATTGATGACATTTTAAAGAGATAGTTGAACACAAATGATTCTACCCCGATGAATCTTCAGGGTGGGGTGTGTGTGTGTGTGTGTGTGTGTGAGAGAGAGAGAGAGAAAGAGATTTAAACATTCAGTTATAGATCCCTTAGTGCCTGAGGACATCTGGTGATAAGAAACTACTTTTCCCCTGAAAGAACTCAATCTATTGTTTCATTTTAATAATTCCAAGAAACATATTTATATGTTAGTCTAATATAATTAAAATTTATCTAAAGTAATGTGAAGTTAAATTTAAAGTTATCTAAATTCTTTAAATAATTATAAGAAATTATTTTACATTATCTTCAAAATATCATTCTTTAAAAATTAATAGGTCTTTTTTGTACATTCCAGAACTGTACACATAGGAATTGTTCTTTGTTCCATATAACAGTATAACTAACACGTTTAGTCATACTCTTCTCTGTCCAAGATCAGTGCTCTTAATCTGCCCAATAATTCATTGCACAATATTGTTTTCTAACCCACTCATTATTCTGATCTTTTTTAGTTTTAAGATTCCCCAGTCCATTGAAATCATGAACTCAAGGATATTCTTAATAATGATAGTCTTTGAGTCTAAAGTTGGTTTTAGTCTCTTTCTGGCAAATGCTTTCATTGTTGTTCTTTCATCTTGAGATTATATTTCTGTTATTTTAGCCTTTCATTTCATGATGAGGCTCATTCTACAGGAAAGGGGCCTGAAATAATTGACATTTGTTCAGCTTGAACCATGTTGGACATGGTAGTACAACAGAGAACCACAGTTATGAACTAAATGTTACAGAATAGAAGACAATTGTTGATACTTATAATTATAACTAATAGTTGGGGAGGATAAACAATTATTTTAAAGAACCTGATCAACATACAGTTTTTCATTGAAGAGCTTAACCAGCCCTTAAACCCAACAGGCTGGCTGAGGCCCAAATAGCAAATCAGATATGGGTGAGTGTTGTCCACCCCATGGGCTTCAAAGGCAATATTGTTCTCCTTGCTCTTATAAAGGAGCATGGCTGAGGTTCCTGAAGCATCAAGAGATTCCATGGGTTCTGCCAAGATGCTTCTGCTCTTGCTCTCGATGGCCTTGCTGGCCCTGAGCTCAGCTCAGGACATCAGTAATGGTAAGAGGGGGAAATGGAGATCATACAAGGAATGATGGGGTTAAAATTAATGGAATAGAGTGGAGTTGAATTGACCCTTCTCAGAAATTAAGTACTTTATTTTCAGAGAGTAGGTCAATAAAGGAGGAGATAAAATTAGTTTCTATTTTCTACTGATTGCAAATATCTCCCTGAATATCTGAGCCTAAGTCCCAAGCAGTATCTTCATGGTATGACATCTGTTGTTTTTAGATATGTGGACATTCAGTTATTCACTCTGTGTGGAACAGGTCATCTAAATTGAGTAAAAATTCTATAATTCATTTAGATACATCATTTTCTTATGTCAACCCTTAAACATTTAGAAATGAGAATTTTGATTAAATTTTCATTTATTTCATCAGCATTTTGACATAAAGTAGGCACTATGAATTTTTTCTTTTCATTACATTACTTATTCTTTTAAAATAAGTATAGGGCTGATCATGTAACTACTTGGCAGGCATGCATTTATAGTAAATCTAAGACTTCCTGGAAATGGGTAATTTCAAGTAATGATGGAGGAATTTATATATAATAAAAGAGGAAGGCTAAGTCTTTGTTAGTCTGTGGCTTTTTAAAGAGAACACACATGGCATATCTTAATGTTACCAAAGTCCAGATAATTGTTTAAATGATTGCAAACATTAGGTATCAGACTTCTTGTAAGACAGATAATTGAAAGTTGGAATAAGATTTTTGTTTTCTTATGAAATGTTATTTCATTATATGGAAGCATCCTAAGAAAATAAGAATATTAAACAAATACATAAGGACACATATGTAATACCTTAATCAATAAAGAAAAAAATTCTAATAGATTATTTGAATTTTAAACCTGTTCTCATAACTGAGATAAAGTTGCTGCTCATGGGCAATGTATTTCTAAAGTGGTAATTTTGGATTTTTCTGAAAGATGTATAAGCCTTAATAAGCATCTATAAAAGGGTATCTATCTATCTATATAAAAGCCTAAGCAACCAAATGACTGATCGACTGGTAAACTGGTTGCTATGACACACACTGACCACCAGGGAGCAGACGCTCAACACAAGAGCTGCTTCCTGATGGTCAGTGCGCTCCCACAGTAGGAGTGCCACTCAGTGACCGACCTGTCCCAGCGGCCCACCAGCCCGGTGGCAGCCACTCACTCCCTCAGTAGTCCTGCAGGCCCAACCTCTGGAGAATGGGCCAGGCACCGATGGACTGGCGCTGCCGGCATAATCCCAACAGCACCACAGGCCTCCTGGAAGTTGGCCTTGGGCACTGCAGCTGCTTCCCCTCCCTAGATGGTCTGCAAGGAAGAAATAATATAATAGCAGCTGCCAGGTGGCTCCTGACAACCAGCTTGAATGTCAGCGGGACGGATCGGATCCCAGGCCTGCAAGGGCATCCCACTGCCCACCTGGAGGGCCAATTGCATCCCGGCCCATCCCCACCCACCTCTGGACGGGTGCCAGATGCAGGGCTCACATCTGGCAAGTGCCGCTGTGGCAGCGCGAGCCTCTCCCAATCAGAACTGACTGGGCACCAGCCCGCGGCAGGCTCAGTGGGGCCAGGATGAGCGGGAGCAGCAGGCAGGAGTGGCAGGTGGCGTTGGAATGCTGGTTTCCACTAAATCCTTGCAGGCCACGCTAAGGGACCCCACCCATGCACGAATTCATGCACTGGGCCTCCAGTTTTATAATAAAATCATCTGAGCCTTAAACTCTACACTTTGTGATAATTTGGATATTAGATGGAAAATAACAGTAAAATTCTTTGGAAATATTTCTTCTTTAAGTATGTATTGGGAATTTTATGCATGGGAAGTTTATGCATGATCTCGCACACATATCATGCCATTGATTATTCACTACAACAATTCAAGGTAGATATTACCCATATTTCATATTCGACCCATAACCTTAGAGTTTAAATACTTTGAAGAGCTTACATAATTAGCAAGAGTTTGGGAGTGAAGGGTTCTAAGTCTTGGCACATGAGCAATTGATGCCATTAAAAAATTGAACAGATTAATGTTTGTTTAAATGGGTTTTGGGCAAGTTCCTGAAGTAACCAATAATTATTTGAAAAATTTATCTTTTGGAGGCAAGAATTTTCTGGAATAAAGTCATGGTGATACAGACAATAAGCTATGTGGCTACAGATGGTTCAATTCTCAAATTTTCTCTGTTGCAAAATGTCTCATAATTTGTATTTTGTCTACAGCCATTGTTGCTCTCCATCTTATTATATATAATACAGAATTAGTAAAATATTTGACTTCCTTTTCATCCCTGCTTCAGAATCAATGATCAGATAGATAGAGGATTCTACTTTATGAAATGTTGGTCCATTGTATTCAAACATATTAGTAGTAGTAGTTCTTTTAAGAATTTTCTAACTTCTTAAATTTAACCCTACTTGTCTTTATATAAATGTATAGCTGGGATCTTATCAAATCATATTTTTAATTTGTTTTCTTATTCTTCTCCCCCCTCACCCTTTTAAATTCTAGGTACTGATACTGAAAACTCACCAGGTAAATCCTTGTTCAAGGATGTGTTCCTTTCTTTTTTTCTTCAGAACCTATCATACCTTTTTCTTTGCTTTGTATTTGTTTCTTGAAAACTCTCAAAATTGAGTCTAGGAAAAGGCAAAACATAATGACAAATGCCTAAATTTTAGTGGTCCTCAGTCTTATTGTTAGATATGGCCCATTTCCTTCCTTTTCACATTGGAATCTTCTGTGTCAAAGACCTAGTGTCTAAAGATCAACAGAACGTGCCACCCTACGCAAATGTTTTCTATAAATCCTACAGACAAAAACAAATGATTGAATAATACAAATCCCTTACATTTTAAGGGTGTTGTCTCCATTGACATTTAACTAATTTAAGTTATAAAAATACCATGTAATCATAAAGATATTATGCAATTTGACTAAAGTACTTATATTATTCAATCAGTAAGTTTACGATTGCAACTTACTCATTTACAGTACGAATGCTTCATTCTTCTGTTATCTAAGCTTTGACGTCTGTTTAAATGATAAGATGCCTCAAAGTAGATAAAACTTAAAGCCATTATTAACTGAAAACACTTCGAATGAAAAATTTGAAGACAATTTTAGTGACATGGGTAGGAGTGTGTATAGGAGGGAGGATATAAGAAAAGACCAGAGTGCATGAGAGAGCTAATGAATTTTAAGTTATGTCACCAAAGAGTTGCAGGATTCAGTAAATGAATCAATAAAAAATTTGCTTGCTTAAAGAAAACCTTTACATACTTAATGATTTTCTTCAGTTCCTGACTTGTCAATGATCCTCCCATTAAGGTTATGATATCATTTTATACTTTATTCCTTCGTTTGTTCTTTCTTTGCAGAAGGCCCTCAAAACCAAGAGGAAGAAACCCAACCATTAGGTGAGTTATTTCGTTCTTTTGTGTGGGGGGGGGAGGGGGAGTGAGTTATTTTGAAATCAATCAACTTACTTACAATTTTTCTAAATAGATTCTAGGAACCTCTGGGTCACTGGTGTAATCCAAAATGTATATGATTTTTACTTTAATTTATGCTTAACTTTCAAAGATTTTCTTCCTCAACCATTTTACTATATAATTTTATCTTCTTAGTATATTGCAGAATGAGCATAAAAGACAAATAAAATCAATGGTTTGCTTTAGATCTATAAGATCTCTCAGGTTTAGAGAATATGGTCATTGCTTTACTTCTGATTTTTTCTTGCCTGTTACCTGGCCTTGTGAGGGCATGGCTATAAGGAGTCCTGAAAAAAAAATGCTTTTATTATCTACATTGTCTATGCCAACAATAATTCAATAAAATTTAATACTTAATAACCATGGCAGGGTCCTATTCTTGGTACTAAGAATGCAAAGGTAAATGAAGCATTGTTCCTGTCCTTAAGGAACTCAGGATGTAATGGAAGATTTCACTTTTAGACATAATGATGATCACCTTCAGAAAAGTGGCAAAAGTAAGCATTATGGCAGTTCAGAGAAAGGGAGAAAAGGGAAGGCCTCCCGCAGGAGATGCCATGTGATCTGG
Organism: Myotis brandtii; assembly: GCF_000412655.1. NCBI lineage: Eukaryota > Metazoa > Chordata > Mammalia > Chiroptera > Vespertilionidae > Myotis > Myotis brandtii. The sequence continues at coordinate 6,951,681 of NW_005358943.1, read as the reverse complement.
ACCTTGGAGAGTGGGGCATGGGGGGAGGCAAAGTTAAATGCATGGCTAAATCTGTGCATATAACACAGCATTTCAGTGGTCTAGGAACACAGAATAACCCAGTAAGGTTGAAGTGAATATAGGAAGATAAAGCTAGAGATGTGGCTTAGTTCCAGATTACAAAAGATGCCATGAATGGCAAACTGAATTTGTAATTTATCCTATGGGCCACAGAGTGATTTTTGAATAGGGGAGTCACACAGAAATTGATTTTTTGATCTGACAACAATGAAGAATAGCAACTTGAAAGCCCAAACTGTGTCTTTTAAGTGTAGAGTCTTAGTGTCTGATGTAATGGGCATGCAATAAAGTATACATTGAATCACAAGAGAATGATTGTAAGAGTGATGACCATAGCAGATTGGTAGTTACAGAATAGCCACGGGATATAAAGTACAGCATGAGGAATATAGTCAAGAATATTGTAATAACTGTGTATGATGCCACGTGGGTACTGGGAATATTGGGGGAACACTTTGCAAAGTATGTGATTGTCTAACTATTATGCTGTATACCTGAAACTAATACAAAATAACATTGGATGTAAAAAATAAATAAATGTACTGTTGATTAAAAGAAGAGTGATGACCACGAGAGCATGAAGAAATGATTGAAAGTTAATATAACAGATGGTGAGGGCTGGGATTCAATTAGAGATACCAGGAATTTTCAAAAGGATAAAATATAGGGTGGGCTTTGTGTATACTTTCTGTTGGTCTAAAGACTTAACAGTTGATAGAAGAGAGGGGAGAGTGGGTGTTATATGATTCCTCTGCTATTGGGAAGGGCAGGGTAACTGATAATTTCCCCTGTTCAATAGATTTGTGCCAAGATATCATGCATATCTATAGATAGACACAGTGACTCCATCTGGTGGTTTCTCAGACATCATGAGTTATCTAGTGGTTTATAGATGAATTCATGTGTATCACAGCAAGGTTAGACTATGGCCATATAGAATAGTGGCCGAAACATCAAAAGAGGGGAGAATAACTAGTGATGGGGTGAACAAGAGGTGCTAAGCTAACAAGTACATGCCCTCTAAAGAGGCCAGGATTTCTCTGCCCCTTGTAGGCGCTGGACCCTAGTACCATTTAAACCTGTATTATATTACTTCTAACTAAATCTAGGCTACAGTAGATTCCTTACTTGCCTCATTTAAGTTTATGGCTAACCTTTCTCTTTCCTTGTTTCTTTCTGAATATATTCTCTCACTTAAGAAGACCATAAAATTGTTGAAGAACCCCCAGAGGGATCGCAAGAAGAACATGGAGGTCAGCATGAAAAAAGAGACCATGGTCACCATCATTGGCCTCAAAGCCAGAATGTCCAGGGAGACCAGGAAAACTCACGTAGCCAAGGTGGAAGAGGAGGTAGAAGAGGAGGCCGAGGTGGTCGAGGTGGCCAGAGAGGCCAAGATGGCCAGGGTAGCCGAGGTGGCAGAGATGACCAGGGTGGCCCTGGTGGCCAGGGTGGTCAGCGTGGAAGAGGTGGCCAGGGTAGTCAACGTGGTGGTCAGTGACAAAGAAAACCAACTAGAGATGGCTTCCAGTGATTCCCTAGGTATTAATTGCATTTTTAGTCCCCAATCTAGTGAATTTCTTCTTAAATTTTTAAATTTTTTTCTTTTTGTTTCTAGTTACTTCTCTTGTTTTGATTCTTGATTTTAATCACTCAAACTGTTTGTCCATATTTGCCTTTGCCACAAATTTCCTTGCCTCAACCTTACACATAGAAAAATCTCCTTCATTCTTTTAAGAGCAAGTGTTACTTCTACCCTGAGCTTTTGTTTGACTTCCTTTTCTTATATTAACCTAAAATTTTCCAAGTCCTACCTCTCCTCCCCTCCACCTCTCTTCTCTCCTCCCTCCTGTTTCCCTCTCCTGGCTTCTTCCTCCCATCTCTACCTCCTCACTCCTCCTTCTTCTACTCTATTTTAACTTCATGTGTTGTCTTATAATGAGCCTACTTCATTATAGAAATACCAGTCATAGAGCATGCTCAGGCCAAGTGATTATTGTGTCTAAAACCATTTTTCTCTGTTTCAGAATTGATAGAGATCGACTGGTGAACATGGACTTTTCAGTGGTGTAAACATGGCCTTTTCTTTCTCCAACTTTAAATCATCAATAAAGTCATAAGCATTACACCCTGGCTCTTCTTTTTTATTTAGGGCCATGGTTCTCAGTCAAGGGACAATAAGGACAGGCTGGGAGGAAGATAGCTCTGACTGGACTCCAAATGTTCTGTATTGTGTAACTTGATAGGTAGCTCAGATTTCAATAATTGTGGAAGGACTTAACTACCACCAATATCCCAAAGCAAAAAAAAAAAAAATTATTCTTGAGACCAGTAAGAGAGTTTTCCAACTCTACATTATCAATACACACATCTTTTTCTCAGCTCAAACACAGAGAAAAAGACCTTGTATATTTCCTTGATCTCTGACAGTCTTTCAGTGTATGTGTGCATATTATTACATTTCTGTTTACGTAGGGGATTTAGGAGGGCCTCTAGGACCTGTTTGCCCTCAGCATGCCCTATTGGAAATAGACTCATCATCCAGCTGTCAACCAGACAAGCTTCCCATTGGTTTAGAGACATGCAGATATACCTCAGCACTGTCTTTGGTTCATATATGTTGACTCAATTTAGTTTTTTTTTTTTGCATATATGCATTTGTAGAAATGGCATGAAGTAAAATCTGCCAGAACTAGGGAAGGTATAAAGGAGAGTGAGTGTTTATGAGTTGAATTATGTCTCCCAGAAATTTATATGGTGAAGTATTAAACCCAGTGTCTTAGAATATGACCTTATTTGGAAATGGGGTTCTTGCAGATATAATTAGTTAAGATGAGCTTATGTGAGAGTAGGTGGGCCCCTAATCCAGTATGACTGGTATCCTTATAAAAAGGGGAAATTTGGGCATAGACATGTATACAGGGAGAGCACCATGTGAAGATGGAGACAGAGACTTGGGTGTTCCTTCGAAGCTAAGGAGCACTAAAGATTGCCATCAAAACACCAGAAGCTAGGAGACCGGGAACAAATTCTTCCTCATAGCCCGTAGACTGAACCAACACCTTGATCTTAAACATCTAGTCTTTAGAACTGTGACAAAATCAATTTCTGTTGTTTAAGGCCCTCAGTTTGTAGTACATTGTTGCAGCGACCCTTGCAAACTAATACAGTGAGAAAATTTACTTACCAGATTGTTAATTTTTTATTTATTTTATTTTTTTAAAATATATTTGTATTGATTTCAGAGAGGGAGAGACAGAAACATCAATGATAAGAGACAATCATTGACTGGCTGCCTTCTGCACTCCCCTTACTGGGGATCGAGCCCACAACCCAGGCATGTGCCCTTGACCAGAATCAAACCAGGGACCCTTTAGTCGGCAGGCCGACACGCTATCCACTGAGCCAAACCAGCTAGGGCTTAAGTTTATTTTTAAACTTACAATGTAAGTTTTAGCCTATGCACCTAATTTTCTATTGTTTCTTTTAACTTATAAGGCATTTAAAAAATTTATCAGCTTAATCAATGTGTTACCTTTTGCACGGTCAGATTTAGAGAATAAAAATTAACATATGAAACAACATATGAAAAATAAATTAATTTTTACTTTTATCAAATTTATTGATTAGAATATTTATAAACATTTTATCTTCTGTTTTCCAATTTGGATGCCTTTTATGTTCTTCTTCTTGTCTGATCCCTATGGCTAGCACTTCCAGTACTATTTAGAACAGGGGTGGTGAAAGTGGGCATCCCTGTCTTGTTCTTAGGAGAAATGAGTTTTTGCTCATTGAGTATGATGTTGGCCGTAATATTGTCATATAAGGCTTTTATTATGTTGAGGTATTATCCCTCTATTCCCATTTGCTGAGAGTTTTTATCAAGAAAGGGTATTGGATTTTGTCAAATGCTTGTTCTGCATTGATTGATATGATTATGTGATTTTTGTCTCTCAGTTTGTTTATGTGATGTATCACATTTATTGATTTGTGGATATTGTACCATCCTTGCATCCCCAGAATGGATCCCACTTGGTCATGGTGTATGATCTTTCTAATGTAATGCTGAATCCAATTTGCCAGAATTTTATTGATGATTTTAGCATCTATGTTCATCAAGGATATTGGTCTGTAGTTCTCTTTCTTTGTTGTGTCTTTATCTGGTTTTGGAATTAGGGTAATGCTGGCTTCATAGAAAGAGCTTGGAAGTGTGCCTTCCTCTTGACTTTTTTGGAATAGTCTGAGTAGGATAAGTTTTAGTTCTTCTTTGAATGCTTGGTAGAACTCCCCTGTAAAGCCGTCTGGACCAGGGCTTTTCTTTGCTGGAAGATTTTTTTATCACTGCTTCAATTTCTTTGGTAGTTATCAGCCTATTCAGGTTTTTGAGTCTTCCAGACTGAGTTTTGGGAGCTTGTATTTTTCTAAGAATATGTCCATTTCGTCTAGGTTGTCCATTTTGTTGGAATAGAGTTGTTCATAGTATTTTTTCATAATCCTTTGTATTTCTGTGGGATCAGTTGTTACTTCACCTCTTTCATTTCTGATTTCGTTTATTTGGGTCCTCTCTCTTTGCTTCTTGGTGAGCCTGGCTAGAGGTTCATCAATCTTGTTTAT
>NW_005358943.1:6945148-6946412 GCF_000412655.1 Myotis brandtii | reverse complement strand
GATTGATATGATTATGTGATTTTTGTCTCTCAGTTTGTTTATGTGATATATCACATTTATTGATTTGTGGATATTGTACCATCCTTGCATCCCCAGAATGGATCCCACTTGGTCATGGTGTATGATCTTTCTAATGTAATGCTGAATCCAATTTGCCAGAATTTTATTGATGATTTTAGCATCTATGTTCATCAAGGATATTGGTCTGTAGTTCTCTTTCTTTGTTGTGTCTTTATCTGGTTTTGGAATTAGGGTAATGCTGGCTTCATAGAAAGAGCTTGGAAGTGTGCCTTCCTCTTGACTTTTTTGGAATAGTCTGAGTAGGATAAGTTTTAGTTCTTCTTTGAATGCTTGGTAGAACTCCCCTGTAAAGCCGTCTGGACCAGGGCTTTTCTTTGCTGGAAGATTTTTTTATCACTGCTTCAATTTCTTTGGTAGTTATCAGCCTATTCAGGTTTTTGAGTCTTCCAGACTGAGTTTTGGGAGCTTGTATTTTTCTAAGAATATGTCCATTTCGTCTAGGTTGTCCATTTTGTTGGAATAGAGTTGTTCATAGTATTTTTTCATAATCCTTTGTATTTCTGTGGGATCAGTTGTTACTTCACCTCTTTCATTTCTGATTTCGTTTATTTGGGTCCTCTCTCTTTGCTTCTTGGTGAGCCTGGCTAGAGGTTCATCAATCTTGTTTATTCTTTCAGAGAACCAGCTCTTGGTTTTGTTGATCTTTTGTATTGTTGTTTTGTTTTGTCTTTTTTGGTCTCTATGTCATTTGTTTCTGCTCTGATCTTTATTATTTCCTTCCTTCTGCTCACACTAGGCTTTTCTTGTTGTTCTCTTTCTAACTCTTTGAGTTGTAGGGTTAGATAAATTATTACCATTTTTTCTTATTTTTTGAGGTAGGCCTGTAGAGCTATGAACTTGCCTCTCAAGACTGCTTTCACTGTGTTCCATAGATTTTGGATTCTTGTGTTTTCATGGTCATTTGTTGCCACGATGGTTTTTATTTCTTCTTTGATCTCTTTGGTAACCCAATCATTGTTTAATAGTATGCTATTTAGCCTCCAGGTGTTTAATTTTTGTTTTTGTTTTTATTGTAATTGATTTCTACTTTTATGCTGTTGTGATATGAAAAGATGCTTGATATGATTTCTATCTTCTTGAATTTGAAGAGACTTTGCTTGTGTCCCAATATGTGGTCTATTTTTGAAAATGACCCATGTGCACTTGAGAAGAATGTATATTCTGTGGCTTTGGGGTGAAATAT
>NW_005358943.1:6943050-6944970 GCF_000412655.1 Myotis brandtii | reverse complement strand
TTTTTTTTTATGTTTTGGGTGCTCCTGTATTGGGTGCATACATGTTTATCAGAGTTATATTTTCTTGTTGAATTGCTTCCTTTAGTATTATAAAGTGGCCTTCCTTATCTCTTGTTATGACCTTCACTTTGAAGTCTAAATTGTCAGATATATGTATTGCTACCCAGCTTTTTTATATTTCCATTTGCCTGAAAAACCTTTTTCCAGACCTTCACCATCAGTCTGTGAGTCCTTTGTCCTGAGGTGGGTTTCCTGTAGACAGCAGATATATGGGTCATGTTTTCTTATCCACTCAGCTACCCTATGTCTTTTGATTGGGGCATTTAATCCATTTACACTTAAAGTTATTATTGATAGGTATTTATTTGTTGCCATTTTTATTCTTTATGCCTGTGTTCCTTCTTGCCTTCCTATTTCTTCTTGGACTTGTGTGAGTCTCTTTAGTATTTCTTGCATTGCTGGTTTGGTGGTAATAAGCTCCCTTGGTCCTTTTTTTGTCTGTGAAGCTCCTGATTTCACCTTCAACTTTGACTGATTGCCTTACTAGGTACAGTATTCTTGGATGCAGACCCTTGCTTTGCATGACTTTGTATATTTCATTCCATTCCCTTCTGGCCTGATGTATTTCTGTTGAGAAATCAGTCTATAGTCTAATGGGAGATCCCTTGTAGGTAGGTTTCTGTCTCTCTCTGGCAGACTTTAAGATTCTTACTTTGTCATTGGTGTTTGCCAATTTACTATAATGTGTCTTGGTCTTGGTCTTTTAGGGTTCATCTTGTTTAGGACTCTGTGTGCTTCTTGGACTTGTGTGAGTTTTTTCTTCTTCCCAATATCAGGGAAGTTTTCTGTCATTATTTCTTCAAACAGGTTTTCTATTCCTTAATCAGTTTCCTCTCCTTCTGGGACCCCTTTTATGCAGATGTTGTTTCATTTTGTGCTGTCCCAAAGTTCCCATAGGCTCTCTTCCTGTTTTTTAATTTTTTTTCCAGTTGCTGCTCTGCTTAGGTATTTTTTCCTACCTTGTCTTCTATCTCACTGATGCAGTACTCTTCTTCTCCTAGTCCACTGTTGATGCTTTGTATTGTGTTCTTTATTGCAGCAATGTCATTTTTTATTTCTTCTTGGTTCTTCTTCATTTCTTGGTTCTTACACATATTGTTGAATTTGTCTTCCATCCTTTTCAGCGTCCTTATGACCATTGCTCTGAATTCTTTCTCTGACATATTGCTTGCCTCAATTTCGTTTACTTCCTTTTCTGGTGATTCCTCCTTTTCTTTCGTATGGGGGCTATTTCTTTGTATCCCCATATTTGCTCCTCTCAGGGTGTATGGTTATGTAGCTCTCTCTCCTGCGTTGACTTAAAGACACAAAATACAACATGACAAGACACAACGCACAGGGCAACAAACACAAATGTATTCACAATACCAATAACCCCAAACAAATGTGACCATCAGAGAAAAGAGAATTAGGGGAGAGGAAAGAGTGCAAAAATGATATTGAGAACAGGAAAAAAATTTAAGAGGGAGGGAAAAAAGGGGGAGGGAAATATATGAATATGGGGAGAAAACTCCAAAAAACCAACAGCTAATCCAAAAAATGCAAACAACAAACACCCTGAGATGAATGCAAACAACAAACAACAACTAGTCCAAAAAAATGCAAACAACAAACACCCAAACAACAAACACCCAGATGAATCTGATTTCCAGAAGGTAAGGTCAAGGAATTGAATGAATGGAGAAATGGCCACCACAATTCAGTATAGAGGAGATAAAAAGAGAATGATTGTATAAGAAGAAAAGTAAAAAACAAAATACAAAAAAGAGAAAATAAATATATATACATTAAAAATATATGTATAAAAGAAAATTCATATATACATAAAATTTCCCCCTTTTTAAATCTATCTATCTATGT
>NW_005358943.1:6932371-6942803 GCF_000412655.1 Myotis brandtii | reverse complement strand
GAGAGGAAATTAGATGTATGAGTAAGATCAATTTTTAACAAGGAGTAAAAAGAAAGAATAGAGAAAAACTAAAGCAGGAATAGGGTAAGAGAAACACGATGAAAAAGGGGGAAAGTGAGGAAGAGACTGTTGGCATAAAGGAAAAATTGAGACAGAGTAAAATAAAGCTAAAAGAAAAAGAAAAATAGAATGTAGAACACTAATCCCAAAATAACATAAAATAAAATAAAGAAAAAATAAAATAAAATAAAACTTTTTAAAAAGGTAAAATAATAGCAGTGATAATAATTAAAAATAAAAATCCTATCTAATAAAGACGGAATATGCTAATTGATGTTCACGCTGTCACAAAGATGGCAGCACCTACAGCCAATAAGAAGGAATATGCTAATTGACTGCCCCGCCCTCAAAGATGGCAGAGCCCACAGCCAAAAAGGAGGGAATATGCTAATTGACTGCCACGCTGTCAAAGATGGTGGCACTCACAGCCATAAGATGGCCGGCATGGGAGGGCAGTTGTGGATGATCAGGCCAGCGGGGGAAGGCAGTTAGGGGCAACCAGGCCAGCAGGGGAGGACAGTTGGGGGGACCAGGCCTACAGGGGTAGGCAGTTAGGGGTGACCAGGCCGGCAGGGTAGGGTAGTTAGGGGTGTCCAGACCTGCAGGGGAGGGCAGTTGGGGGTGACTGGGTCGGCAGGGGAGGGCAGTTGGGGAGCAGTTAGGCATCAATCAGGCTGGCAGGGGAGTGGTTAGGGGGTGATCAGGCAGGCAAGCAGTTGGGAGCCAGCGGTCCTGGATTGTGAGAGGGATGTCCGACTGCCGGTTTAAACTGCCAGGTCCCAGATTGGAGAGGGTGCAGGCTGTGCTGAGGGACATCACCCCCCAAGTGCATGAATTTTGTGCACTGGTCCACTAGTATAATAATAAAAAAAAGTAAAATCAAGTGAGAAAAAAATTTTAATTTCTTGAGTAAAAGATAAAAAATAAAAAAGTGAAGTAGTGAAGGTCATTCACTTCCTCTACTGTTCTGCCTGGCATATCTGTTTCCTGTCAGGTAGTCAGCACAGTGTTGATGTTCCCTGTGATCCACTGCTCCTCTGTGTCATAAGCCACAACCTTGTTTTCAAGCAGGTGGGATCTCTCTGCTCATTTTGTTTCTCTGCCTGCCTTCAGTTGTATTTACACAAGAGTCCATTTCTGACACAACCACTGGGTGGTGGTGTTTCTGTATTAATTTCTGGGACTAAATGGCCCCTCTACACAGTGTTTAGACTCTTCTTTTCTTGCTGCACTTAATACTGGGTTTGAGGGATGGACTGACCCAGAGCTGGTTTCCTGCTCATCTCTCCTTATTCTGATCCCCAGTTTCCACAAAAACAACTTTCCCCTGCAGTCTCAGTGAGTGTTTTTAATTGGAAGATCCTATGTAATGGACTTAGCAAGCAAAAGCAAGGAGGTAAAAAAAAAAAAAAAAAAAAAAGACAAAGGAGCCATGCCAACTCTCATCTTTTTCCCCTGGCACTGCATGACCGGTATAGAACTTCAGTCTGCCTTTCTGGTCACAGTTTCCCATGGCTGTGGGCTTATATCTAGAGTCCCCTTCTGCCAGCATCCCTGTGGACCCCTTTCCACATTTGAGGCTACACTGACCCCAAGGGCTGTGGATTTGGTGGGGCGCAGTCTCCTTCTGAGGCTCTAGTCCCCACTGCATGCGTTTCTCCCTCCAGCCTGGATCCCCGATCTCACCTCTCTCCAGGAGATCTCTGACCTTTCCGTCCAAGGATTGCCTCACCAGCTGTGTTTAATTTGCCAATTCAGAGTGGGTGTTATTCGATTCAGCTGTTCCTTCTATCTGCTCTCTGAGAAGGCACGGGTCCCATCCGCCTTCTGAGGCTCTAGTCCCCACTGCATGCGTTTCTCCCTCCAGCCTGGATCCCCGATCTCACCTTTCTCCAGGAGATCTCTGACCTTTCCGTCCAAGGATTGCCTCACCAGCTGTGTTTAATTTGCCAATTCAGGGTGGGTGTTATTCGATTCAGCTGTTCCTTCTATCTGCTCTGTGAGAAGGCACGGGTCCCATCCGTGTATTCGGTGCCGCTTTGTCTCCCCTGGAGAAACTTTTTAGGCGCCCATGGCCCAGAAGGCTGGAGTCACAGTGTTCGTGGGTTTGCAGCTGAGGCAGCTGGTCCCTGGGAAATGTGGTCGTAGGGTCCTGGGAGGTATCCGAGGTCTCTCCTGTTGAAGGTAAGACTGGGCTTCTGACCACAACCACTCTCCCCTTCAAGATGGCGTGATCTCTGTGGCAGAGCCAGCCACTCCGGGAAAGATTTCAGCAGTAGTAGAGGCTGCCTGTCCAGGGGAGCCTGGTCCACCAGCCCCCATCAGTCCCATGGGATATAGCTGTCCTTCACTAATAAATACAAACACTACCCACACATCCACACACTCTCACTCTCTCACTCACACATTCTCTTGCAGCCTGCCATCTCGTTGGCCACCAGCTTGGCTCCTCTCCACTTCAAGATATATTTGCCACAACATAAATTATGTGCTTTTGATGGAATTTCCCAAATAGATATCTTATAGATGACTTATGTATAATCTGAATATTATCCTTTTAGTTTATAGAGATGATCTGTATTGAATCAATATCTTCTTCAATAGTTTTGACATTTTAACATCTCAAAACATAAGTTTTTGATTGAAGATCTCATCAGAGTATCTTGACAATCAGTACGTGGTGCAGTCCTACTTTGCTAAAAGCAAATTTACACATGTTTTTGTGTAGGAAATATCCTTTAATAAGCAATAAATAGTTTTACTTAGGCTTCTTGTTTAGCCATTCTTATTTTATAGAAATTTTTTATACAAACAGTCCTTCTCTCACATTTAGTATCTTTTTTCATTGATCTATGATCCTAATTTTTGTATTCACTGTGACAATATTTATTTTAATCACAATTTATGTTTTATTTGTGATTATAATCAGGATTAATTTCTGCTACATTCATCGAATTGCATAGCATTTTATTAAGAACTGTAACCTTATTGAGTCTTTTGCAAAGGTGGAGCTTATTTGGATGATCTGAGAAGAAGAATCTAGTCAGTACCAGGAGGATGAGCCAGCTGCTTTTCAGAGGGATGCAAAAGAGCAAGATGCTATTACAGCTGTTCTGAATTAGCCATACAATTTGCATCTGGACAAATGATTGAGAACTATGAAAATACTTTCTCCTCTCACAGTTTGTTTTAAAACATGTTTCAAAAAACTCTGCTGGGAAGGAGAGAGAGAAAAGAGACAAAGAGGCATAGAGGCAAAGATAAAGAGGCAAAATAAGCTATACATAGATGTCCTAAGTTATAAATATACTACATTCATTGTAAGGTAATCAACCATATGAAATCAACATTAATGTAAGAACAGAGGATAATTAATAAACATTTTGTCTTCCTTTGTCCTAGAAAATGATAGTTTGTCTTCCAATCTGTTTGTTATTAGAAATTTCTTCTTTTTAGTGTATGTGTTACTTTATATAGCACCCTTAGAGATGCTTGTCTTAATTTCTTGTTCCCCAGAATTAATATAAATGAATGGCTGGAAGGATAGATTAGAGCTATCAGTTCACCAATCAGCACAGCTAATTCAGTCTCTGGCATGAAGTAACTGGAGGTGGCTATGAGAAAGGACAAATAGTAGGCAATGAAAAGGAGGAGGAAGGAGATAACAGCTTTCATGGCTCCCATGTGGGCATCTGTGCTGGGGTCTCTGCACCCTGTAGCATTGAGCTGCATCCGCCTGATGTGTCTCCATAGGGAGAGGATCAAGAGGAGGAATGAGATGAGGGACACAGAAAAGGGGAACAGCGTGAACAGGTTGAGATATACCTTGCTGGAAGCATATTGAGCTTTATTTATCCTGCATCTCAAAGTTAAGTTTGTTTTCCACTTCGCCCTGACACAAAGCCTGAAGTCATCATTCAAATCCTCAGCGGCAGGAAGGCTAATGAACACAGCGAAGGCCACGCACACCAGCAGGATCCCAGGAATCGCCCTTTCAATTCTCCATTTCATCCAGAGGAAAAGAGGATGGAAGAAGTTAGCTATCTTGAAGAAATAGAAAATGCTGAGGCAGGTGGCAAACCAGATACTTAAATGGTTGGTTAGTGTCCAGAAGAAGTCAATGATTCTCATTTGCTTACCAGTGGCATAGACATCTGGATCCAACACCAACATAAAACCATCTAACGTTATTATACACATTAGACAAATTCTGGATATGGCCAGACTTGTGAGGATTAAATCAATGGAAGCAATCTTCTTATTCTTCATCCAGTCCATGAAGTTTACCAATACAATAAATGCATTTCCTAAGATCCCCACTGAAAACTCCCCAACTGTTATGATCATTAAGGTGTTGATTACTTCATCTGACATGTTAAAACAGAGAAATATCCAATTTGTTTCTATTTGAACTGATGTAGTATGATATCTACACCTACTTCTTAGATTTTGCTGTTATTTTCTTTACCTCTTTTATTGTAGTCTGTCTTATGATGGAGACTGGAATGGCAAATGAAGGCCGTAGCTATCGTCATTAAATCCTAATTAGTCTTGACAAGCAATGTGGTTGGCGATCCCTACCCTGGTCGCTGTATGTCCATTTACCTTCCCAGCAAGTTTTACTTTTCCACATGTAGTTAATGTAGACTGAGCTACAGTTTGCCAAGATGCAAATTCAGCCGATTCCTGTTCATGGCCCCACACTGTCTTTCTCATGTTACATTTTACAAATTTTGGATTTATTATTCTGTGATGCATGCTAGTAACCTCATCAGGCATGCCAGATTTAGCAAATAAAAATGCACACCCAGCTAAATTTGAATGTCAAATAAACAATGAATATTTTTTTTAGTGTATGTCTCAAATGCAAGAGATAACTACCTCCAGAAGGTAAAGAAATTCAAATTAATTGAGTGTCTTGTATTTTATCTGGCAAACCTAAACCTCAAGCATTTTTGGCCATTAGAAAATGGTCAAAAAATAGAAACTTGTAGAGGAATCTTCATTTTGTCAAATGATAATATTAATTACTGCTGAAAATCCGAAGTTTGGTTGAACATGGTGGGCTATATATTTCCAGGGAATTTAAAATGTTAACACTGACTATGTGTTATTTGGTTTTTAAAAATATTTTCACTCATTTTATCTTGATTTTTCTCTACTCATTCCTGAGTTTTATCAATTTAGGGTAAGTTCTTGAATTATAGCTGTATTATTTCTTCATAGAAATTATTGCTTCATTAATTTAAAAAACTTTATAGTGAATTTTGGTCACAATTTCCACCTGCTCCATGTCATTATTTCTCTTGTATTTGACAATTACTAATGTTATAGCTTTATATCAAGTTTTCCCTTCCATTTTTCATATTTATCTTTTTTTTGATAGTTTCAAATGTATATTCTATACACAGTGACAAAGGAATTCCAAGAACATAAATGGTGTTTTCAGGAATTGAAACCTATACCACTCCTCAATGCATAAGTGCTTGACAACTCATTTATGGATTTGGAAATTTCAAGTAAGTTTTTTGTCTGTTTTTACGGGCAAAAAGATATTTAGGCACTAAAACCGAAGATGGTAGTTAGGGAAGTTTCTAAAGGTAAGTTACATGCAAGCATGTAACTTACCTTTCATATTTATCTTGATTTAGAGGGTGTGACAATGTTACTAATAACTGAATGAGTTGCATTTTCTTAGAGTAGCTATTTGCATATTTTCCTATAATTTTTTTCATGATCCAAAAGCTGACTTTTTTCCCCCCCTGTTTCCTCAGAGACAGACTGGCTCCTACCAATAGAATTGATTTTAGTGATGTTTTATATATTTCACCTTCTCTATTACTCTTAACCAAACTAGGTTAGGAGAGTTTTTATCAGTAGTTTTACTTATACCAGTTCCTGCAGCCAGAGTTGTAAATAAGGCATTTAGTTTTTGCATTTCAGCATGCATCCCTCAGACTCAGGAAGTATATTTTGAAAATTGATTTCTGAGATTTGTAACCTTCTCCTCCATCTTCCCCCCTCCTCTTCTTCCTCCTCCTCCTTTGTCCTCTGTCCTCCCCCTCTTTCTTCTGCTTCTTTCTTCCATTTCTTCCTACACAACTTTTGTCCAAATGGAGCTGCTTTTGGCTGCTTTTACGGGTATTTTGAAATCTACATATACTACAGGTTTCCTGATTTCACCAATATTTTTTTTCCTCTTTGGCTTTTGCTGGTTTCTAGCACAGAAGGAAAATACTGATTTATGCTACTAATGTAAGTTGTAAATCTGCTTATTTTGCCTGAGAAATCAGAGTAGGTGCGCAATCTACTAGTATATGGTATTCTAGTATCAGAAAAGAGAGATTTAAGATAGAAAGCAAATGCAGTTTTATTTGATATCTAGATAGCTATGAGAAATCTTCATTAATAGATGCCTACCAAAAGAAAAAGAAAAAGAGGAAGTAACTTTACAAGGAAGTAAAGAAAGATAGACACTAAATTGTAATAATGTCAGTAAATGAGACCCAGAGAATTCTGGTTAAGATGTTAGAGTTCCTTGGAGTGTTTTTGCTTTGTCCCTGAAGATAGCCTCAGTATGTAGAAAAATCAGTGAAAATTCTTGTCTCTTTTTGTTACAGAGACAGGAAGAAGGAACCAGTGTGAGCTGGGGAGGATCTAGAAAGCTACAAATTCTGTTTGACAAGTAAGACCATGTCATCTGTAGTGAGTAATGATAACACATGCTTCGAAATTTTTTAGCTATATAATTTGAAATAACAGGACACATACGTTTGCCTGTAAACAAACGTACATACCAACAGTCAGCTTCTAGAATTAAAAAACAATCTGATGTTAAATATTACTTATTAAACAAGATAACACAATAGTATCATAAAATATTTAATGAGATAATGCTTGATCTGTTCTTGTTCATAAGATAAAACACTTTTAGACTCAACAAAGAGATAAAAATTAAATATGCAGATTTTAGTGAGAAAGCAAAGACTAGTGTCAACCTATTAAGTGAGATTTGGGGTTCATTCCATGATTCTCTGTGCTTTATTTCTGAAGAGGCATCAGATTTTACAGCCCAAAAGCACACACTGTGCCTGTCATGACCAAAGCCATGAAAAAGGCAATACTCTGAGAAGAACTTCACTGAAGAAATTGATTTGCATCTTACCTGACAGGGTCAGACCATATTTAAATATGGCCTATGTAGGGCTGATGTTGCATTTGATTAGTTTAATTGAAATATTCTTTGAATCATTGAATCAGTGGATGAAATAAGTTGAAGGTTATCATTGGGAAACAGAAGTACTCTGGGTTCAATTTGTAAAAAGATAAAGAGATAAAGACAAAAATAAATAATGTATGTGGATGATTGATTGATAACTGACTTGCGTTGTTCAATTTCTTGGTAAACTCAGAGAATTCTACTTTGCCTTCTGATTCCTGGTCTTTTCCCCTATATCCCTCATTTCCTACACAACTTTTGTCCAAAAGTAGCTGCCTTTGGCAACTCTTATGTGTATTTTGAAACCTACATGTACTATAGGGCTCCTGATTTCACCAATATCTTTTCCTCTTTGGTTTTTGCTGGTTAGGGTTAGGGATCAGTTTGGAGAAGGTATTCTTTCTATATCTAAATGGGAATGAAAATATGCTACGACATATGAACAGTTACCTCAGGGCCTATGCTTACTAAAATGCCATCCTTGTTCATCTTTCTTTGCTTATAGCAAAATGCAAACGGCCTCATGTTATTTGTCCTCATTGAATAATTTCTTTAGGTTAATTGTTGTTTGGATTTCAGACAACTCATATTTAGTCACCAATTTCACAGTAAATCATCAGCAAAATCCTTATATTCTAATCCATTTTTTGGATAGTTCACGTTTACCTTTTTGGTTTGAATTTTGAATCTTAAACTTTTTTGTATAGTGAGATACTTTGGCAATTTGGTGAAGACCGATTTCATCAGAATAATGTTTTTAAATGGATAAAATAAAAATACATGGATTTTCCGAGGAATCCACATAGATTAAAATATATATCTGATAGTAATAGAAGATAGGAAAGGAGTGGAAGAACTAGAAGAAAGCATGAAAAAGAGAAAAAGAGAAATGTGAAGACAGAAAATCAATTGAGATTTCAATAGTATAAAAATGTTTACTCAATGATCATAAAGTATCAAAAATCAGAGATTTATTTTCTACAGAAGGCAATAAAAGAAAGATGTAGAAATGTGGAAAATACACAGATGGAGAACACATAGTAATTAAATATGAAGCAAAGGAACAGAATCAGTGATTTTTACAATGAAGAAAGTAAAATTTAAAGCAAAAACCTGCATGAGTGACAAAGAGGGTTTTTAATATCAGTAAAATAAAAATGATAATAAAGGCAATGACCACCAAATCACATACAGTTATCAATATTGCTTCAAGTTAAATGCAGCTACAAATGAAAATATTATGAGCAGAAACAAATAATTGTGAATGCATGTTTATTAATTATCAATTTCAAATTGTCATATAATAAACATGGATAGGGAGAGAAAATATTATTAATATGGTTCATCTAATGTATATAAATTTGACTTTATCATCATTAAATTTCTCTCAAGAAAATATGGACCTCCCTGGCCAGTATGAGAAAGATTGCTGGTTTAATTCTTGGTCAGGGCACCTACCCAAGTTGTGGGTTCCATCCCAGTTAAGGGCGTGTACGGGAAACAACTGATCAATGTTTCTCACACTGATGTTTCTCTCTCTCTTCCTCTCCCTATTTCTCTCTCTCTCTCTTCCTCCTTTCTCCTCTCTCTCTTCCTCTCCCTCTCTCTCTCTCTCTCTCTTCCTCCCTTTCTTTTCCTCTCTCTCTAAAATCAATACCAACATATTAAAAAAAAAGAAAACATAGGCCATTCACAAAAATATTTTATATATTAGGCCAAATAAATCTTATCTTAGGCTAACTATAATACAAATATATTGTCTGATCCAGCTTCAATAAAATAAAATTTCAATATAAAAATTGCCATTACATATATCATGTAACTAGAAAATTATTCTGTTAAATAACCCTTGCATTAAAAGAAAATTACAAAGGATATTTTAAAATGCTTGGAGCTGAATGACAATATAAGAACTATGTGTCAACATTGTAGAATATATTTAAAGCAATATTTAGGCAGAAATAAACAGTTTTGAATACATATACTAAAAGAAAGAAAGAAAGAAAGAAAGAAAGAAAGGCTGAAAACAAGCTAGAAAAAAACAACTAACTTTTGCTTTTAAGAAAATGGCAAACCAGATGTCTGAAGAAATATCTCCAGTGCAAAATACATAAAAATATGTAAAAAGGCTAAATTTTTAGGGGACTACCTCTCAACCATGACATGAATTGAAGGAAGGAAGGAAAGGAGGTGTGTTGCTCTGATAATTTCTAATAATTATCTTGTACATATGTATATTTGGGACCAGAATTTGCACTACCTATGTAGCCTTTATTACCTTTATAGTAAAATTGCAAACTGAAAATTTAATTTAAAGAAGTCCAAGATTGGGGGATTCCTCAGTCAGCATCAAAAGTAATGTTAAGTCCTTTCTAGCAAAGTACACTATAAACTTGATCTCAAAGAACTTCCACAGATAGAGTTTAATGAAACTGAATTTAAAATAGAATCACAAAATACATGATGCCCAGAAGTCATAATCAAGAGTCAGCACAAATAATAAACTAAATAAATTTGGATATTAGACCAGCAGACATCAGAGTTAGTAATTATACAGTTTATGAAAATGCTGAGGAATTCTCTTTTCCTCCTTTCTCAAGGAAAATTACACAGTTTTATTTATGTAACTTGTCTTTTATTTTATTATATTTCCCTGACTACATTATTTATTGCATAAATTATAGTACTTTTAGAAATTCATAGAGGAGAGAACCAAGATGGCGGCATAGGTAAACACCGAGATTGCTGCCTCGCACAACCACTTCAAAAATACAACTAAAAGATGGAATGGACATCACCCAGAACCACAGGAAGGCTGGCTGAGTAGAAATTCTACAACTAGAAGGAACGAGAAAAGCATGCCGAGTTTCAGAGGAGGCACAGTGCGGAAGTCAAATACTAAGGTGCGGAGGTGCGCGCAGAGCCGGCTGGCTGCTGAGGGCACGGTTGTCTGTTTCAATCAGGAGGGAGTCTCAGAGTCTGAGCTCCAGATCCTGGCGAGTCTCTAGGGACCCAGACTCATACGGGAGAAGTGGGACTGTCTGGCACCGGCCGGAACTCGAGGGCAGCTTTCTCTCCGAGGTTTGCAGCGGTTGCTGGGACTCTGAGAAGCAGAGCCTCTGGGGACGGGACTGAGAGCAGCCATAACTGCTC
>NW_005358943.1:6930493-6931090 GCF_000412655.1 Myotis brandtii | reverse complement strand
AGTAAAGTTAAAAAAAAAAAAAAGAAGTTGTCCTGATGCGCACGCTCACAGCAGCATATGAGGGTGTTCAGTTCCCCATACTCTTCCCAACATTTATTAAACTTTTTTCATGTTTTTTTTTAAAATAATGATTATGAACACTGTATCAAAGGGTCACTTTTGTGAGGGATGGCAGTAGTTGGTCCCTGTATTTACCTGCTAATAAATTAACAATCAAATGAGCAAAGACTAAAAAAAAAAAAAGAAAGAAAGAAATTCATAGAATACTAAAAGAAGAAAATAAAAATCTGAAATCCTACTGTCCATAGTTAAGAGACCTATCCATTCAGTTTATATATAAACTAGTGGCCTGGTGCACAAAATTTGTGCATGGGGGAGGGGGTGTTCCTCAGCCCAGCCTGCACCTTCTCCAATCTGGGACTCTTGAAGGATGTCCTACTGCCGGTTTACAGGGATTGGGTCTAAACCGGCAGTCGGACATCCCTCTTGCAATCCACGACTGCTGGCTCCTAACCGCTCACATGCCTGCCTGCCTGCCTGATTGCCCCTAACCACTCTGCCTGCCTGCCTGCTTGCCCCCAACTGCCCCCCGCCGCA
>NW_005358943.1:6919985-6930316 GCF_000412655.1 Myotis brandtii | reverse complement strand
ATCTGGGATTTATTTATCTTTTATAATTGAAACTTTGTAGCCTTGAGTGGAGGCCAGGGCTGGCCAGGGCAGGCGGGAAGCTTGGCTTCCTCCATTGCCGGGGGCAACCCAAGCCTCCTGCTCACTCCAGCTCTGTGGCCATGGCCATCTTGGTTGGGTTAATTTGCATACTCTCTCCTGATTGGCTGGTGGGCGTGGCTTGTGGGTGTAGCAGAGTGACATCAATTTGCATGTTTCTCTTTTATTAGTGTAGATGTAATCAAAACAGCTTTTTAATCAACATACCTTCCTATATCTATCGTGAAATTTATTTTGAAATCAATGTAGAAACATGTTAACAATTAGTTGAGTGTTACGAATATACATAACTTCTCCTTCAGGCCTTCATGTGTTTTTTTAAACTTTAGGTGCAATAAACCATATTATTTTATCAGAAAAAATGGAGTTTTATTGATAAAAAGAACATGTACTAAGCCAAAATTTGCAAAAATAGCAGTATAAGTAATCATAAAGGGAAACATATAGATTTGAGTTCATATAAATTACCACTTTATTTTCACAAACACCATGAACTAAGTTATTTACAAAACAGCAAATAAAGGTAAAGATCAGAACATGTATGTAGCGTGATGTTAATATGTAAAGTGTCACATAATTGATGAGAACTATAGGCATGAAAAAAATAAAAGGAAAACAAATAAATAATTTCTAAAAATTTATACCATTTGCTAATAATTCTGTAAAATGCATCATTTCTACTCTCAGGACCAAGTCAGGTTATTTGCTTAGCATACTTTTGTTTTTCTCTCCCCAAAACAAATATAATTAAGTTATTGTTTTCTACTTATTTGTTTTTCTACTAGAATATCTTACCCATTATACTGAGATCTTGTTTAGTATTATATCACCAGCACATGAGTTAGTGTTTAAAAATATTTATTAAATAAATTAAGCCTTTATATTTAGAAATCTTCCAGGCAACAGGTTGTAAGTATAAGGCAATGAACTTTTGCAAGTTGCCAAAATAAGTCCACTTGGTTCACATCCTGGTTTGGATATAAATATTTACTTTAATAATCAGCATTTGAAATATGTCTTTGAGTGCAAGTTTGTGCATATGAATATATGTGTGTGTGTAAAAAAAAATCCTAAAGCAGAATAGTTCATCCTTCACACTGATTCTATCCGGAGTCAGTTTGTGTTCTTGGCATAACTCAGTGACTATGTGGAGTCCTTTGGATGTATCCTTCTAGCAGCTTCTTTCCTTGACTCTAATTGGTTCATGATTTTGCTTCATGTCAAATCAGTAGATTTGAAGGATATAAAACCTGATTTTATTAGTGCTCTGATCCCTTTCCCCCAAGTAGTCTCAGCTTCCTGAGCTATTTTTAACAGAACCACACCTGATGATATGACTACTGATACTACATCAAACACACACCAGTAAAAAACAAACAAACAAACAAAACACATTAAGATTAAGACTTAAACAGTCAAAATAAAATTAACCTTTTAAAGAATTAAAATTGCAAACTCAAAGGAACACCCGTGTCTCTGTCTCTCACATCCATGTTTTCAATGTCAAGGTTGATCATCACTTTCTTTATTTTTATTTCTTTCTGTTTGGGTCTCTTGGTGACAGGGTGCCAGTGCTTCAGGGAAGTCAGGTAAAGCACGGTGAAGAGTCTGGTTTCAGATGCTTATTCCACCACCATCACCTTTGCAGTGAATAGTCTCCATGCTGATTTTTTTCCTCTGGGAGATGTGTGGGAAGAAGTTGCAGGGTGAGGGAGCTGACTGAACCACGGAATTTGCATTTGAGGTTACAATCTCCTTGAAGAATGAAATTTCCTGAGACGTCATCGAAATAATTATGGGAGATTTTAGTGATGTTCTGTAACACAGTTAAAGCCAATGCAAGAATGTGGTGCAAGTGAAATATCTTCAGGCGTTTCTTCACCGGATTATTCTCATTGAGCATCCATTTCTTCCCAGGCCTGACTATGGAGTTCTGAGCGGTTTCTCCTTTCCCCAGCTGAAATATTAGTTTAGCTATTGAAAGGCCGTAGTACCTTCAGGAAAGCCTGCTTTAGCTTGCTGTTTCCTAGAATTAGGAGAAATGAGTGACCGCAGGGATAGATGATTGCGGTCACCATACCAAAAAGAAACAGCGATTTGTTTTCTGGCACAGAAAAGCATGCTATTTCTATGGCAATGCCTATAAAATGCAAGATCAAGAGGATGATAAAAGATATCAACACTTTCATTGCTCTCACATGTGCTTCTGTGCTGGGGTCTCCGACACCTCGGGCACTCGATTGCATGTTCCTGTTGTGTCTCCAAAGAGAAATGATTAACAAGAGGCATGAAATCAAACACAGTATAAAGAGGAAAATGACTCCCAGATTGAGCAAAATTTGGTAAGCAATGTATTCACTTTTAGATACGTTGTGATGCCGGGTTGTGTTTCCATTATTTATTTTATATTCATTCATAATCTTAACAATTTGTGGGAAAATAAATAACCATGAAATAAGCATCAAGCCCATCAGAAGAGGAAGTACTCTGTTGATTCTATGCTTCAACCAGAGAAAAATGTAGTGGGAAAAATTGGCTATCTTCAAGAAATAGAAGATGCTGAGACTGGAGACAAACCAGATACTTAAGTGATTTATAATTATCCATGAATAACTAATATATTCTTTTAGGTTTCCAGAGGAGTACATATATGGAGAGAGTATCTTTATAAATCCATCTGTAATTATTATCCATATCAGAAAAATTCTCGAAGTAGCTAAGCCAATGAGAATCAAGCCAATTACAGAAAACTTCTTGTTCTTGACACAGTCAATGCAGTTTACAAGTCCAATAAATCCATTCCCTAAAACCCCCAGTATTGATTCACCAACTGCTATAAAAATGAGGAGGCCTTCCGCTATACTTAGCATAGCTGCCAAGCCCTAATATTGTTTCTGTTACATATATTTTAGATTACCTGATGCAGGATGAGGTATATATTGGCTGGTTGTTGGAAGAATGATTTTCTTTTCTTTCATTACATAAATATTTAAAATTGCCCCAGTAATGCTTTTGATGGAATCTGAAATATCTTCATAGAGACCCCTCCACTTTTATGTGTAAAACTTAGCTCATCTAGAGAATGCGTCCCACCTGAATGCGCAGCTACAATTTGTTAACATGCAAATGAAAGTTTGCTTAATGGGTTTTACTTGTCTGCCTGAGACTATTTTGCATTTGTTAACCTGAATTGTGGAGCAGGAGTACCAAACACATATCTCTAGGAAACAAAACACAACAGAAACAAAAATTGGATTTCTTCATATTTTTCAATATCACCACTAACATCATTATTAATCTTGTGTTAATTCAGGCAGGGCACACTTAAAGTTATAATATAAAGAGGACAATAGATTATGACTCAATTACCTAGACACTGGCCAGTGTTGGGGAGTGGGAGAGGGCGGAGAGAGGTCAAGGGGGGAAAAGGAGACATATGTAATACTTTAAACAATAAAGAATTTAAATTAAAAAATATTTACCTAGATACTAAACTGTTTTTTTAAAATATATTTTTATTGATTTCAGATAGAAAGGGAGAGGGAGAGAGAGATAGAAATATTAATGATGAGAGAGAATCATTGATCAGCTGCCTCTTGCACGCCCCCTACTGGGGATCAAGACCACAACTCGGTCATGTGCCCTTGACGGGAATTAAATCTGGGACTTTTCAGTCTGCAGGCCAGCGCTCTATCCACTGAGCCAAACTGGCTAGACTAGAGCTAGACACTGAACTATTGGCACTTCGTGTTAAGATAGGTACAAGAAACCATTTTGCCATATTATTCAATACTGGTGGCCCAGTGCACGAATTTGTGCATGGGTGGGGTCTGGCTGATCCGGCCCCCATTGGCTGATCAGGGAGGGCCTGTCAGGAGGAGGAGACAGCGGGAGGTTGGCTGGCCATCCTGCCCCGATCAGGGCCTGACCAGAGCCAGGCTGTCTGGGGGGAGAAGCTTCGAGTGATATGCCGGCTGGCCCCACCCCCTATTGGGGTAGGGGAGCGTGATCAGGGGCAGGGCCTGCCTGGGGGAGGGCTGCAGGAGGTTGGCCAGCTGGCCCCGCCCCCATTGGGATGGGGGGGCAATCAGGGGCAGGGTTGGATGGCCCCACCCCCCGATCCTGCAAATTGGCTGGCTGCAGTGGGCATCATAGCAACTGGTCATTCTGGTCATTATGGCGTTCTGGTCACTGGCTTTTTATATATATAGATATTTTATCTTTCTTTTTTTAATCCCCACCCAAGGATATTTTTCCATTGATTTTTAGAGAAAGTGGAAGAGAGAGGGAGAACCAGAGAGAAATATCGATGTGAGAGAAACACATCAATTGGTTGCCCCCTGCAAGTGCCCCGACCAGGTCCCTGACCAGAGCCTGCAACTGAGGCACATGCCCTTGACTGGAATCAAACCCAGGACCATTCAGTCCCCAGGCCGACTATCCACTAAGCCAAACTGTTTAGGGCAATATATTTTATCTTTTAATTTGTAATTAAAATTCAAGCTCAACCGGGTATAGAAAATTTCACAAAATTTATCTCACAAAATTATTGCTGTATTTTTAATAGTTATTCCATTCATGAATGTAGATTATGTTGACATGAAAGACTCTTAGAAATAATCCCTTCATTTACTGTATTTCATGTTGATGGCATCCATTCATTCATTCATTCATTCATTCAACAAGTATTTCATTGAGTGTCTAAATATACCAAGCTCTCTTTTAGACACTGAGGGAATATAATGGTAGACAGAAACTCAAAGCTTGTGTGATTCATGTAATTTACATTCTAATTAAGTAAGCAGAAACAATCACTTAAATCAAATATTGTCCAAAATTTGAAATTTAACAAATAAATATAACATTTATTAAGCCTTTATTATGTTCCCAGCACTGTGCTAAGCACTTTATGGTTATTATCTCATTTCAACATCACAACAAACCTTTAAAATAGGTACTATTATTAACTTCATTTTTAAAATAAATAAACTGAGCTTTAGAAAAAAGAACTTTTCCAATTTATATTGGCATGACTACCATGAATTAATGACCTTAAAATGAAATAGCATCAAACATAGAAATAAACTATGAACGATAGTTAGCAAGGCAAAACAAACATAAACAAGCAGCAAACATGGACTTCACATGGGTTGCCAATACTAAAACTGACAGATAAGAATATCTGTAGATATAAGAGCTTTGTATGAACTACTTTTAAAAAAATAAATAATGTAATTTCAGAGAATAGCAATAAGAGACTGTCAGAAAGAAATAGGAAATTTGGGGACAAAACTTATAGAAATAAAAGTATAATTATAGAAGATCCTCTTTGAGGACCTCAGGCAAGGATTCACCACGTCTGCTCCTCATGCTGAAACTCCAGAATAAGCAGAGATCAGTGAGCAAGAGGAGCCTCATATCAGAACAGGTAGGAAGGAGCAGGAGAGCAGCTGCGATGGCTTGGGAATCCTGGTGAACATAAAGAAGGAGGTGACCTGCCCCATCTGCTTGGATCTCCGAAAAACAAACAAACAAACAAACAAACAAAAAACACCACCATGATCCTGGGATGTGGGCACAGCTTTTGCCAAGCCTGCATCACTGCAAACAACAGAGTCCATGATCAGCCAAGAAGGAAGTAGCTGCCCTGTGTGCCGGACCAGTTACCAGCCTGAGAACCTTTGTCTCGATCGACCTGGGGCCAACATCGTGGAGGCGCTTAGGGAGGTCAAGTTGAGCTCACAAGAGGAGATGTCTCTGTGAGCATCACGGAGAGAAACTCCAGCTCTGCTGCGAGGACCATGGGAAGGTCATGTGCTGGCTTCGTGAGCCGTCTCGAGAGCACCGTGGTCACCACAGATGCCTCGAGGAGGACATTGCCCAGTTGTGCCAGCATGAGCTCCAGAGGCTCTGGATACGTTGAGGGCAGAGCAGAAGGAAACTGAGAAACTGATAGCTGACCTCAAAGAAGAGACAACTTCCTGAAAGAGAAAATATGTCCAGGATGATCTTAAACAACAGAGAAATCCACGATCGTGAGGAACAGACGGAGCTGCAAAAGCTGGAGAAAGAGGAGGGGGGTGATCTCTCTGACCTGCTCGGGCTGAGAGCGTGCTGTTCCATCACAGGCAGTTGTTGCGGGATCTCATCTCAGATCCGGAGCATCCGTTGCAGGGGTCAACAGTAGCGATGCTGCAGAATGTGAACGGCATCATAAAAAGGATTAAGAGCTTCACTCTGAAGAAGCCAGACACTCTCTCCAGATTTCCTGATGTGAGAGTTGTATTACCGTGAACCTTCCCAAGAATAATCCAGATGATGGTTTCTGTGAATCGGAGACAAGTGAGAGTGTTAGGTTGGAAGACCATTGTGTAGGAGCCATTCACTTCTCGGGAAGACAACAAGGATTGTAATGTCCTGGGCTCGCCGTTTATTCCATCAGGGAAGCATTACTGGGAGGTAGATGTGTCAGAGAAATGTCCCTGGATCTTGGGAGTATATTGTGCAAAACGTAACATTAATAGTTTTTAACAAGGTTATGCTAGATATTAACCTAAATTTGGCTACTGGGTTATAGGATTATAGAATCAGTTTGAATGTAAGGATTTTGTGGGTTTTGCCAACCCCTGGACCTCAATCTCCTCCTTTCTTTCTTCTTACTGTTCCTCCCCATTGTGTTGGGGTTCCTAGACTACAGTGCCTGCACTGTCTCATTTTTTAATGTTACAAACCATGGGTTTCTCGTGTATAAATCCTATCCATGCTCCTTTTTTCAGGAAATTGTTCCATATTTCAATCTTATGAAATGTGCTGGCCCCATGAGACTATGTTCTCTAAGCTCTTAAATCTCTTACACCTTTACCCACTTTTTTGTAGTGCCTCTGGCCTTGGGTATGCATGTACTGAGCTTAGCTGCCTTCTCTCCCACCCCACCCCCACCACCCTTTTCTCTTTTCTTGTAAAGAGAAAAGGCAAATCTATAGTCATATGAAAGCCTTTAAAACATATAACTTAAGAGCTCATAATGCACATGGACCCAAAATCAATAAAGACAAAGAAAATCTGAACAATACAATTAACAAACTTGATGTATCCAACAATGGAATAATTTATATACTTTTCAAGTACCCATAAACTTTTTTTTTTTTTACCAGAATTGACCATATGTAAGGCTAAAAAAAAATCCCACAAGTGTTAAATGAGTAAAAACTTTCAGAGTATGTTCCCTAACTACAAATTGATAACATCAAATTCAATAACCGACATCATTAATTATCAGCAAAATGCAAATCTAAACCACAATGAGATATCACCTTCACTTGTTAAAATGGCTGTTATCAAAAAGACAAGAGATAATGAATGCTGGTGAGGATGTGGAGAAAAGGAAACTCTGGTGCACTGTTGGTAGGAATGTGAATTGGTACAACTAATTTGGAAAACAGTACGGAGGTTTCTCAAAATTTTAAAAATAGGACAATCCCACTACTGAGTATTTATCCAAAGGAAATGAAAACACTATCTGGAAGAGATATCTGCACTCCCATGTTCACTGTAGCATTTTTCACAATAGAAACATCCTGTCTGTCACCAGATGAATGGATAAGGTAAAGAAGATCTGATATATAATATATATAAATATTATTCAGTCATGAGAAAGAAGGAAATCTGGCCTTTAGCAACAGCATGGATAGGCCTTGAGGGCATTATGCTAAGTAAAATAAGCCAGCCAGAGAAAGCCAAATACTGCATGTTCTCACTTATATGTGGAATCTAAAACAGCCAAATCATAAAATTAGAGAGTAGAATGGTAGTTTCCAGGGCGCCAGGAATAAAGAGATGTTAGTAAAGGGGTACAAAGTCTCAGGTATAAGATGATTAAGTTCTGGGTGTTTAATGTACAGCATAATGGCTATAAGTAACAACACTGTATTATATGCTTGTAAGTAGCTTAGAGAGTAGATCTTAAAATGTTATCACCACACACACACACACACACACACACACAATTACTATGTGAAAGGATAGAGATGTTTACTAATCTTTATTGTGGTAATCATTTTGCAATATATACATGTATCTAATCATTACATTATATACCTTATATTTATTTTTATATATCAATAACATATCAATAATATTTCAATAAAACTAGAAAAAATTTAAGTTACAAAAAAATAACTAAAGAAAAACCTAACTTACTGAAAATTAAAAAACAAACAAAACACTTCTAAATACTCATTGAGTTACCAGAGGATAGAATGAGAGATGGGACTTTCAGGAAGATAACAAGGTTTTTAGAGTTGTGTAGCTTTACTAACTACTTATATAATTTGTATTCATTAATTTGAATATCTCAATTTTTTTCTTGGTTAAAGGAACATTTTATTTTAACTTTACCAAAACCCTTCAATTTTCTCTATTCTCTTTTCAAAGAAAACTCACTTTCAGGGTTACTACACAAATAAGATGCAAATGTCACACACATACAGACATAAAGAGAATTTCCATTTTACCAGGAACCAAAATTTTATGCAAATTAGGTAAAGCTTTCATGGTAAATAAATCTCAGGCATCTGAAAACTACTTTGGAAAGGAAAATTTTAAAATAATTTTAAAAATATTCAATAGTCATGATCTATGCAGACACTTGGAAATCACCCAAAAAGCTTTTTAAAAAGAGCCATTGTCAACATTTTGTTTTACAACTTTGAAGTTTTACATACTTTGTGAGAAACATGTGGAATAATTTCCTACTAAGAAACATATAATTGTCATTTTCTCATATTAATATGTTTCTCTATCATGATTGTTTAAGAGTCAATTATTTTTATGTTGACTTCTTAATAATTCCCCTTCTCTTGAAGTTTACGATGTTTCCAACTGTGCACTTCAGGGTTTCCCAATCTCAGACATTGGCATTTTTGGTTAAATAATTCTTTGTTTTAATTGTAGGTCATTTGGCAGCATCCCTGGTCTCTACCCACAAGATGTTAGATCACTTCCCCAACTGTGACTACTAAAATGTCTTCTGACTTTGACAAATGTCCCAGGAGGAGTCAAAAATCACAGTGGTTGAGAACCATTGATATATGATTTCAATTTCTATGTTGATAAACAATTATGTATATCTGTGTTTGAAAACATTTATGTTGTTTTCTTTGCATTAAAGCATGTTGGCAATAGGTAAAAAACTATGAACTAAAAATGTTTGCAAAAGTCAAAACTATACATATCTTATGCAACTTACACCCCCCTCCATAAAACTACATATATTCTTGCTTTCCCAAATGAGAGAATGATTCAGTAAAGTGGAATGAACACTAATATTAAATATGCTATAGATCACAAAGGAAGTCTTGATAAATTTTGGAAGATGCACGTGTAAACCATATTCTCAATGTTGCTGAGCAATGTATAATTACATTAGATTACATTAGTAAAATCCTAACAAATTCATATAAAAATATTTTCTAAGTGTACAAAAAGAGAATAAAACAGGAAAAATACATGCAAATGTGTAATCAGCCTAGAAATGATCTATTTAAATGTAGAATATTTAACTGAAAGATAAATGGAATATTTAAATAACATCAGAAATAATGTTTCTAAATTGGGAAACAAAAGATTGTAAATAATGTAAGTATATTCTCAAATATTTATAGATTTAATATCTTTTCAAACATTGTCTTTAAAAAATTATAAATAGAATTCAAGAAGATTTGTAGTATTCATTCAACAAAATTTCAGTCAACAAAGATTTTAATCAAGTATTTATTGAAATATAAAATATACTCAAATTAAGGATATACACAAGTGCACATGTGCATGTTTTATTCTTAACATTTCTGTATTTTAGGGGAGGGTAAAGGTTGGGTTTTGTTTTGTAGGCTGGTAACTGGTCAATATTTTTTATTACCTTTGGATATTTTTAAAAATGTAGACAAAGTCCATGTGTTTAATTGCTACCACATTCTAACAATGCTCCTTTATTAATCTTAAGTTAAGGTCCTATAAGGCTATATTTTCTGATCCTTGACCTTTCCTATCTAATAAAAGAGAAACATGGTAATTAACCGTAACTTCGCTACCCTTCCCTTTGGCTAATCAGGGCGATATGCAAATTAACTGCCAATCAAGATGGCGGCCGGCAGCCAGGCAGCTGAAGTGAACAGGGAGGCTTGCTTGCTCCAGTGACGGAGGAAGCCAAGGTTCCCTGCCTGCCTTGCCGGCCTCTGAGCTTGCTCTCTAAGAAA